>NW_022589704.1:94020263-94474092 GCF_004348235.1 Phoca vitulina
TAATGATGTAATGTATGGTGATTAACATAACATAAAAAAAAAAAAAAGAAATCCCCTGCCTCTGATGGGAAAAGGGGGCTGAGTATGTCTGTCATTCACTATGGTAACTTGAAAGTAATGAGAAAGGGTGCCTGGGTGGCTCAGTCAGTTAAGCAGCTGCCTTCAGTCAGGTCGTGATCCCAGGGTCCTGCTATGGATTCCCACATCAGGCTCTATGCTCAGCGGGAAGCCTGCTTGGCTCTCACTCTCTGTCAAATAAATAAATAAAATCTTAAAAAAAATAATAAAAGTAATGAGAAATGAGAACAATACAAAGCTGTGAACACCAGAGTGCTAAGAAACATTCAAGGTGCCTGGGCAAGTTCCCTGCCAGCCCTACATCCGCCAGCCCGTCTGTGGCTTCTTCTCTGCCAGGCAGTTCTTGTTCCAGTACCTGGGCTCTCTCACCTGTGTCTTTGCACTTCAACTCCTGCCTTGAAAGGCAGTCCCCGTCTCGTGTTCCTGTCTTGTTCCTTTCTGTTGGGCTTGTATCCTGTCTGGTGTTCACATTTCCTGAGACCTGGGAACCTATCCTGTTTGTAGCAGATATGGAACGTGGGTCCTGTGCCTGGTGTGACTAGTTTGGCAAGACCCTTCTCTTTGCTCCAGGCCATTAGCCATCCCAGATGTCTGCAATACAGCTGCCAGACTCCCCTGGCCCCCCGAGCTCAGCTATGGACTGTCTGCCTGGTATACCGTCTCTGCTCTAGCAAATCCTGCGCCGTTGAATTCTGATTCGCTGGTTCTGGTAGTAGATTCATGTACGTGGTGGGAGAAATTGGGGGTGTCATCGCAGTCTGTAGGTTGATGTCAAATCAAGGAGAGTCTTGAATGCTTGTTAAAGAGTTTAAGGTTCACTGTGGAGGTAACAGAGCAACTGTTTTCTGAGCGAGGCAATGACAGGGTCCCAGCCGCACTTCAGGAGGGGATGTTGGGCTATTTCTAGGATAAACAGGACAGGGAATTATGGTAACTATACAGTTGGAATATCATAAAGACCTTAACTGGGGTGGGGGTGGGGCTGCTGCAGGAGCCAAGGTGGAAGAGAAAAGCAAGAGAAGAGCAGGTGTGTTGTGGAGTTTCCACCTGAGCTACTGGATGAGGGAGAATCTGGGAAATGCTGGTTGTGTGCGCCTTTAAACATGGTAACTTCAAGCACAGAAGGGACATCTGTGAGGAGTGATCCAAAGTCACAGGGATAAAGGCATGGAGCTACAGGGGATAGGTCAGTATTTCAGAATGGAGGCTTGCCGATGGCAACAGGACACCGTTCAGGGACTCTGGGTGGAAAGGTCTTTATATTCCGTGTACACCTGAACTTGAGCTCTGGGACAGCCTTGGGGTTGTGGAGCCTGACATAGACAATATGGCTCAGTGGGAGGACTGTAGGCTTTCAGGTGGAGGAACTAAGTTCAAACCTAGCTCACCTGTTTAGGAGCTGCATGACCTGGGGCAGGTCACCTAACACCTGTGAGTCTGCGTCTCCTCATGTGTAAAATGAGATTAATAACACTGCTCCCTAGCATGGTAAGGAGGCTTAGCGATGCCTGATCTCTGCGCTGCTCATGTTGCCTGCCACCAAGTAGGTGCCTAGCAATTGTAGCTATTACTCTTCTTACTACCGGACTTCGGTGTTCACAATGGATTACGATATTTTTGTGAAACATGCATTTTGAGTCATTGCATGAGTCCTCCTTGTGTTTCGTACAGTGTTTTTTTTCCACTTACATTCACTTAAGATTTTTTTTAATTAAAAAATTTTTTAAATTTAAAATTGTATCTTTTTAACATGCAACATATTTTGATATCTATATACGTGGCAAAATGATTAGTATAGTCCAGGTAACTAACATACCCTTCTTCTTACATAGTCATCTTTTAATATTTTTGTAGTGAGGACATCTGAAATTTACTCTTAGCCAACTTCCAGGACACAGTATAGGATTATTAACTGTAATCATCATGCTATACATTACATCTCTAGAACTTGTTCGTTCTACCTAACTGCAGCTTTGGACTGTTGACTGGCATGTCTCCATTTTCCCCATCCCCTGCTCTAGCCCCATTCTACTCTCTGCTTCTCTGAACTCAACGTTTTCAGGACTCCACATATAAGTGATATGCAGTATTTTCTCCGCAGTGTTTTTCAGCTAGCTTGTTGCAGGGAGGCAGTGGTGATTAAGAAGGGGAGGGAGTATTAACATGTTTTATGGACAAGGATGCCGAGGCCTGAGCAAGTGAGGTGTACCGTGACACCACAGGCCCAGGCGTGCCCTTCGCACCCACAAAGCCAACCCGAAATCTGCAAGTGTGGGAGGGATATGCTGAATTTCACCAGATTCTCCGTTCTGCCTGCTTTTTACTTTGTATTGGAAAATATCCCTGGGAACACAAATTAATTATGGCTCAAGGAACCACGCGGGTGTGATTACTTGTGATCACTTGTGCTCCCCTTTGGAGGAGAACTAGAGCTCACTCCCACCCCCAGCTCTTATTTTAGGTGCCATTGATTTGTGCTAATCCTGAAATGAGTTTGCAGATTGGAAGCCTTGTCCTCCGTCGTCCAAGATTCCACCTCCAAGCCTGTCACCATCTGGCCGGACCCCATGGATATGGGGGGTGGGGAGCAGCCAACAGCGGGCCCTTTGCATGAGCAATCGTGCTCGGCCTTACCTTGGAGAGGGCCAGGCGTCCCTCCAGTGTGCACAAGCGTGCAGGTCAGTGGGGCAGGTCAAAGGAGAGGGTGCAGGAACCTGGGAACAAAGACCTGTCCCTCACGGCCGCCCTTTGTCCCCATGGAAGCCATCCATCATGCCGCTTCCCTCCGAGGCTGGATGGGCCGGCTGCCTCCCTGCAGGATCCTTTCTTTCTCTTGCCTGCCTGGGAGTACTTGAGGGCTGTCTTTTCAAAGCTATTTCCTCTTAAGACCCCTTCTGCACCAACTTTTGAATGCCCTGAGGCCAGTCCCACTTGGGACTCTTTTGAAGTTGTTTTATTGTGGGAGGTGAAGGAATGCAGATGGGGGATCATCTTGGCCACTCCTTCAGAAGTTGCCCACAACAAAATCCGGTAGCCTTGAAGTCAGGTTTTTGAGTGCAAAGACATGCAGTGCTTTCAAATTCCTCTTTGTCCTGAGCAGGAGCCTAAGTGGCATGGACTGGCTGCCTGTTGCTTGCCTGACTCCAGTGGTCCTGCCCTTGTTCCTGCTCCTGATGTGACAATATGAGTCCTGGGCTCCCAGGATTCTGTGGGCACATTATTATTGCATGTGTGCATCGCTCGGTCCTTGTTAAAATGTTATTGCAGAACTTTTCCCAGAGCCACGAACAGAGTCTGGCTATGATTCAGTTGTGACAGAGACACACTGCATGTGTGTTGTAATGTAACAGATTAGATTTAGTGACTCAAATGGGCAGTTAACTTTGATTTAATGGGACTATAATTGTACAGTGAATTTTAAATGCCCTTTTGATTATTGCGTCAGGGTTATAGTGAAATACATACTTGTCATTATGTCTTGACGTTTTAAAAACAATTACATCAAATCTAATGAGAGGGAAGCCAGGAAGAACACCCAATTACCTCTCAAGGGTGCCAGGTTTTCCATTTCAGCTCTGTGGTTTTCACTGACCTTGACATTTTTCTCCCAATTGTGATATAAAGATAATAAATTTGGTTGGCATAATTAGTAATTATTCTCATCATAGAGTTTTCTAATAAGCACTTCAAATTATCCAGTCTACACTTCTTCAGGCTGCTTCTCACTATCTACATTTGTTTTTGCCTCATTCCCCCAAGGCTGGTGAATATATCAAACAAATATACTGTAGTCCCCCTTTCCCCAAGGTTTGCTTTCCGCGGTTCTGTTTACCTGTTATTAACCATGATTGGGAAGCAGATGATCTTCCTCCTGACCTATTGTCAGAGGTCAGCAGTGGCCTAATACTACACCACAGCACCTGCGTCATTCCCCTCACTTCGTCTCCTCACGTGGGCATTTTATCATCTCACAAGAAGAAGGGTGAGCACAGGACAGTGGGATATTTTGAGACCACATTCACATGCCTTTGATTACAGTATACTGTTATAATGATTCTTTTATTGTTAATTATTGTTGCTAACCTCTTACTGTGACTAATTTATGCATTAGACTTTATCATAGGTATGTGCATCCAGGGAAAAACAAGGTCTATATAGTGTTGGGGACCGTCTGTGGTTTCAGGCATCTACTGGGGGTCTTGGACAAGAGATGAAGACTGTACTTATGGTTCCCTGGGATAAATTTGTTCTTTAGTGTAATTGAATCTGAGTGCCCACAACATGCCAGGCTTTATGTACTAGGTGATGGGACATAAAAATGGATTCAAACATTATCCTCATTTTCAACAAGCTTCTCTCTCTTTGTCTTCCTCTTCCTCATCCCCTTTGACCATAATGGTGGCCATTGTCACTCTCGTCATCTACTGGGTATTTATAGGAGCCACTGGACTAATGTCTTTCGTGTGTCTCATCATGGTTACATCTCATAAAAACCCTACAATTAGGTACCATTATTATTCCCACCCTGCAGATGAAGAAATCAAGACTTAGAGAAGTTAAATACTCAGCGGAGGAGTTGGGGTTTAAGGTGAGGTCGGCTTGGTTGCTGCTTCCACCCCAGAGCCACAGGGTATATGACTCTTCATGTCAATCTGTTACTCTCAACATCTGAAACACTTTCCAGGACCAGCAGAATAGGGCAAAGCTCCTAGGGTGCTCCATACTGGGGCTTCAGTTACTTTGTAATCCCAGCTTGGCTTCTGTGCGCTGTGAGTTAGCCCAGCTGATGGGACTGCTCAGCTTTCCCTGCACCTGCTCTCCAGGCCAAGGTGTGCACAGCTCCCTCTGCCAGCAATGTCTTTCCCTTCCCTCCTCTGCCTGTCAAAACCCTTTCCACTCTGCAAGGTGGCTCCTGTGTCCCATCTCCTTAGAGCTCTCTCTGACCCTGTAAGTAAGAATGACTCACATCTTCCATGAAGGCAAATTTTGGTACTTCTCTTGCAGTCCTAGACCATTCTGCCTTGTTAACTGTTCACTCTCCACCCTCAGTATCCTCCGTGACTGCGCACTCCTTGAATGGACCTTGCCCAAAGGATCTTGTCTTAATACCAGTACAATGTCTTGTCTAAGTATGAGTTCTAAGAACATGCTTGCTGAATTGAATATTTATTTAGCTGCAAGAGGTGCATGGCACAATTTTAGATGCTGTATGTTTGGACAGAATGTTTCCCATAATTCCAAGCTATAGTTTCTGAAATTCTCCATTCAAGGGATTTGTATTAGAATAGGGTCATTCAGGGAGGACTCAGATTGTAATTTATGAACTACATAATTAATTAGTAAAATTCTGAAGAATCCTGGTAAAGATAAAGTCATTGATTTTTCAACCCTGGGGCTACTCATGGAAAGAAAATTAAAAAAAAAAACAACCCAGCGTAAATGTAAAATAAGCAACTAAGTGTAGAGATAAGGCCCTTACCCCAACTGATCTTAGCATCTAAAATAATGGAAGTGTACCAGTGTGGATTTGTTTACTTAAATTTGCTGTTTGTAGGGCTAGGCCATATATATATATATATTTAATATCACAGGTCTTGATTTTAGGGTTAGTCCTTTTCTGTGCCACATGCCCTTATACTTAGGTATGTTGATGCGTTTATCATATATAAATTATTGGTCTCCCCTATTAAACGGTGAGCTCACTCAGTGGTACGTGCTCAAAGAAATAGTCATTTGAGTTGAAGTGAGATTTAAATCCATTCCAGTAAATAAAATTACCTACAAACTGGGACAATACGGTATTGACCACACTCTTTCTTATGTAAATAGACCTTTAGCTCTAAGTTTTTACCTAGACCACCTTAATGTTTGGAAAGTGATGAGAGTAGCTAACACGGATCACATATGGACTATGCACAAGGCTCTGTTCTCAGGGCTACTATTTTGTTCCAAGCTTTCGTTATTAGCCTCCTTGACATAGAGGAAACTGAGGCATAGGGTTTAAGTAGCTTGCTCATGCTTACATGTCTAGGGAGTGGTGGGCTCTTATTAGAGGTGCTTGAGAGACTAAGGTTACCCACATGTGCTTGTGACTTAGTCCTTTGCAAGTGCTTTAGCATGTTCTCTTATATTATTTTCACTTACTGAATAACTTTAACAACTTCACTTTTTCCTGAAGGAATAAAAATAAAGAAGGGGCGGCTGACCTCAAAGACCTCAGAATCTCATGGGAATGGCTGGCAGAGCATTGATACCTTGGCTTCTTGCTCTTACATAGTTAATAAATGTTAAGACAGTAGGCAAGCCATCTGCTCTCCCTGAGGAGATCTGGATGGTAGGGTTTGGAATTAAAAGATCATCAAAAGTTTGAGATACTTGCCATCAGCAAGTCATAAGGAATCTGCAATGTTGTCCAGACCTCACGAGGGATTAGTGACAGAGCCAGGCTACACCCCAGGAGTTAAACGGTTTGCCATTTATAAAGGGGCACTCTCTTCAAACTGACCCTAGGCTCTTTTAGTTTTTTTTTTTTTAAGATTTAATTTGTTTATTTATTTATTTTAGAGAGAGAGAGAGAGAGCACACGTGTAAGGGTGGGGGAGAGGCAGAGGGAGAGGGAGAGAGAGTCTCAAGCGGACTCTGCACTCAGTGCGGAGCCTGACGCGGGGCTCGATCCCACGACCCTGAGATCATGACCTGACTCAAAATCAGGAGTCGGACGCTCAACTGACTGGGCCACGTAGGCACCCTTAGGCCCTTTTAGTTCTATATGGAATAGGAGGAGGAGTTTTATTTGTGTTTTTTAATTTAAAACTTCATAAAATTTATATCTCAGATGAATATCTTAATCCCTTGGGGATGGTTGCTGCTCATAGCACGTAGGCTGTGCACTGCACAGCTACACGGGCACCATTCACATACACTGGCCCTGCCTTGGACAACGTACGGCTCTGTCCTTAGCAACTCGATTTCCCATAAAGGAACCCATTTGATATTAGTGATATTATTTCTATGGTAAGGTGAAGCCCCATACTGGAGAAGGAGAAATGAACATAAAGGGAGTGCATCAGTGAGTCTGTGAGGTGCAATAGATGGACATCTCAGATCTTCTCTGATATCTTGAGCCAGCCTCATTTACTTTGTGTGGATTTAAAAAGCTTCATGTGGTCACATGTAACCAGTGTTACCTTCTTCCCATGAGTGTGAGAAAGAAAAGAAAATTGAGCCAATGATGTAATTGCGTCAGAGATATAAAATGGGAGCGGATGCTGAGGGAACTGGAAAAGTTCCACCAGGTTCTAAGTCAGGGTCAAGGGATGAAGGGAAAGGCAGAATTGAACTAAGCATGAAGAGTTGGTGATGAAGAACATTTGGCAGATTTAGCCTGGAGGTGGGAAGAAACGGAACAGAGACATAAGCAGATTAGTTTCTCAAGCTGTGAGCGAAGGTGTGAAGGGGCCCTCATCTTTCTCTTAAAGGTATCCAATCACTTCTTTGGCAGTGGTCAATGTGAAGGTCCTGAAAAGTGACTGTGTCCCACTTATCCCAGAGGTATTTGCATCTTAAATATAGGCCTGGAGATGATAGAAGGAAACGAGTGAATTTTAAATGATAGGAGAGAGATTGTGGGAAAGACACAATTCTTGGAATGCCTTAAATCAGACGACCCCCTGCACATGCTTGTGAAGCCCATCATTGTCCCAGTAAGGAATAAAACACGAGAGCACCTCAAACACTTGGTCCTCAATGGAAAGATGTTTAACTAAAACTGAGAAACACTTTTCTTTCCACTTAATAATAGATGATATGTAGTCCTTGTATTATTGAGTTCCTTTGTGTTAGCTCTTAAAAACTTTTGTTTCCATCATTTAGACATTATCACTTATTATAGTCTTAAAGACAGCCTCCTCCCCCCCAATTTTTTTCTTGCCTCTCCTGGAATGCTTTCATGGCTGGATAGCATTTACAATGAAAGCACCTAATTAGTTACTCAATTCAAGATAATTGTCCATTATCACTCACCTGAGTAGTTACAGAGTGTTCTAGCTCCCAGGGGAACAACATCAATTAGAAAATGCCAAAGCTCTCTGTAGTTCTCTAGTTCCAAATAACCCATTCTCTCTCTCCCTCTGTCAGTCCCACATTCGTACACACACCCTCCTCACTTTCATTACATCCACTGACCTCTGGTATAGCTTTTAAAGAAATGCTTATACTCCTTATTTATTCTTCAAAGTGAAAAGAGCCAAAATAAGCTTCTTTCCTTTGAGGAAATGTACACTGGGTTAGAATATTTTATTCCCTGGAGGGCCTGGGGGGTTTTGCATGCATGAAATTCTCAGGTCTGCTCTGCTCAGTTCTGATGTGTTGTAGAACGTGTGGTTAACTATTGTTTAAGAACGGATTAGAATGCCAACTTTTTTATTCTAGGCAATCTTTGGTAGGATGTCTCTTTGCAGTAATCTATCAGTTATTTCCTTTGCCTCTCTAGTACTTGCTGGCAGGATTCCATGGTCCTCAAGCACTCCAGGAACCCATACTGTGGTGTTCTTCCTCTACCCTCTGTCCTTGTGCTTTGGCCAATACTCCATTCTCTAGAGTCTTCTCCACTTGTCATACGATCTTTAGACACTCTAAAACAATAAAAATAAATAAATATTTGTTCTCTCTCCTCAGTTCCTGGCAGAGTTCTAAAACCTTTGGAATCTCCTGAGTGATAAGAATGTCTTTATATGCTAATGAGATGACACATGAGGGGAGGTGGGGGGGTGAGGTGGTGAGGGAATGGGAGTCAGGGGCTAGATATTTTTATGATGGGGATCCCTGAAAGATACCAAGCCATGATTAGAAGGTTGCAACTTCCAACTCTACCCCTGGACCTCCAGGGAGAGAGGCTGGAGATTGAATTCAATCACAAGGTGGGCTTCACAAGCATGTGCAGGGGGTCGTCTGATTTAAGGTATGATTTAATCAATCATGTCCGCTTAAAGGACCCTCCATAAAAACTTCTAATCAGTGGGGTTCAGGGAGCTTCCAGGTATGTGAACAGATCCATGTGCTGGGGGAGTACATATCCTGACTCCAAGGGGAACGGTGGCCTCTGCACTTGGAACCTTTCTGGACCTAACCCTATGCACCTCTTAAGATCTGGGTGTTCTTTTGTATTCTTTATAATAAACTACAATTGTAAATACAGCACATCAATAAGTTCTATGAGTTGTTATTGCAAATTATCAAACCTTAGGGAGGGGGGTCATGGGAACTCTCAAATTTGTAGTTGGCCAGGTGGAAGTGCTGGTAGCCTGGGCACCATAATTGTGGTGCATCTGAACTGGGACGGTATTGTGGGACCGAGTCCTTAACTTGTGGGGATCCCTCCTAATTCCAGATGTCAGAATTGAGGTGAATTATGGGACACCAACAACCCAGTTAGTGTTGGAGAATTGGAGAATTGGTTGGTGTCAGAAAGGGCATACACACACACACACACACCTACACACGCTTTTGGCATCAGCAGTGGTATCTGAAAACACCACGCAGACCCTGATCTCTGTTAGGGCCAATTTGATTTATATTAAAATTGCTAAAGTCTCAGTGTGAAACTCTTCTTTTCCCAGGCAACAAATTGACATTCAGCCAGGCACCCTCAAAACCTTACTTCAAAGTGTTCCCAATAGGCGGGCATCTCCAGTGTGGCAGGCCAGTGTAGAACATAACTTTGGGCAGGCAATGTACGATTCAGAAGTCATACTACATTGGCAATGGGTATAGCAGAACCCTTGGATATGCCATTTTAATACAGTGGCATTGATGGGGAAAAATTACTTTATCAACTGATAAGAGTAATATGAGTGGTAAGAGTGTCTATAGTACATGTCATGGGATAATAGTGATGATGATGATAAACTTTAAACACTTAATAATTTGTTTCTATGGCCTGTTCCAAAATGTCCTCTGATGGTCAAAGTGCTGTGAGCAGAAGTGCAATTAACCCTTTAGTTTGAAGGATGGAAGGTGCATTAGTTTTCTCTGTTGCAGTGATCGTGGGACCTTCGGTTGGAATGGTGGATCCACGAGGTAGGGGTGTCCAGATCACTTGATCACCGTGTGGCAGAGAGCTGCATTGCAGAATTGCTGAGATCTGCAGGACTCTGTGTGAGTAAGACATAAACTGTACTGTGTTGAGTGCTGAGATTGTGGGTCTCTCTTTATGCAGGACTATTTAGCTATATTCCCTCGAGGAGTCATCTTCTTCCCAGGAAGCACAAAGTTAAAGCTTCCTTTTTCTGTGCATTAGGAAAGGCCCCTCTGATGTGTTTGTTTTGTGTCGATTTACCTAAGCTGGAAACACATTTTCCAGAATTCTCTTCCCTATGTAATTCCTAGTTATCACAGGCCTCAAGAAAAATTGTGCACAAGACTTGGTGTTGTTTTGTTTTGTTTTTAATACTCAGCGTGTGGGTGCAGAGCACAAGGGCTATTGCAGTTCACCTATGTGGTTGCTTATCTGCTGTGCCACCTTGTTGGTTTGGGAAATGGCCAGGCCCCCAGCCTCTAGCTCCTGCTAGAGGAGTGCCACAATATCTATTGTGCCCCAGCTCCTCCGAGTCTGGGGCTAGGTGTAGCTGAGCACCTGATTACAGGTCTGGCTTTTCACTCAGGAACCTGTCATCATCCAAATTGAAGGTCAGGAGGTGGGGAGAGACAGAGCAGGTTGCAGTCTTCCCTGGTGACTTCCAGCTCAGTCTCACAGGTTCCTGCTTGTCCTTACTTCCTCCACTACCCGTGTTGTTTCCCTTCCCAGTTGCTGGCCCTGAGGCCTTCAGGCTCTAGCACCAAGCCTGGAAACAACATTCTCGGATACACTGTGCCCCACTGTGTTGGGTGTCATCTTTATCATATATTTTTCCTAGTGGTTCTAGTCCTTTGAGCAAACCCTGACTGGCACATAAGCCTCGACTCTCTCCTCTCCATTTCAACTACTGTCCTGGAACATGCCACCTTGCTCACTATTTCCATTCTTTCCTCCTACCATCCACTCCCTTTTATATAAAGGGGATCGCATCACTTCCCTAATCAAAAGCCCTGCAAGGCTTTCCTTTACCCTTAAGAACAAAGTCCGTGCAAGTCATGAATGCCCCCTCCACTTTTCTACTTCCATCTCCATTGTCTGCCATATTCCCTCTCACTATTATCTTAGGCACACACACCCTTCACCTTTCTCTTCCAAAGGCAGCTTAGAAAAATAGATGGGAGCTTTAAGCAAGGTTAGAGCCAAGCTTAACACCATGAAAACAAGCTTATGATAGGCCAAATAAGATGGGACAATGAATTTAAAACATTTTGGATCATGAACCACAGTAAGAAAATACTCTTTACATTGCAACCTAGTACACGCACACACATATACAACAACAACAACCATTTCATTAAACACTGTAACGTGGTCCTTATGTGGTAGATACTCTGTTTCCATTTCCATGCTATTTCCTTCTCTTCCCTCCCCTGGGCTCTCCTCCTCCTTCCTTCCCTTCTCTTCTTTCCCTCATAAAAATATTGGCTTTGAACCACAAATTGATGTCATGACTCACTGATGGACCATAACTTGCAGTTTGAAGCCCACTGGATGCAAAGAGGTTTTGGGTTTGGGGAGTAAGGCTTGCAGGACTCTGGACCCCGAGGACCACTGGGAAATAAGAATAATTAGCTGGCAGTTGATCAGTCACCTTTGTATGAAGTTCCTGTTTCAACCCCTGTTATCTATATTTGCTTTGCTATTTTAGAAAGGAAACTGGGGTGTAGGTTCTGAATGCTTTCTATGCTTCTCTGTTAAAACATGAGTGCATGGTCCATGTTCTCTTATTCACCTTCTAAGTGTCAGTGTTCTTATCTTAAAATAGGGATAATAATAATCCCTACCTATGCAGTTATCATGAAGATTATATAAGGAAATGTAATGAAAAGACTAGCATGTGTCTACACATAAAAAATATCCAGTTAAGGCTAAGGTGTGGGCCAGGCAATCCCTAACAGGCAGACATCACTAACATCATATTGCAAGCATGGAAACAGAGACTTACTGAGTTAGAGTAAATTTTCCCAAGATCCCACAATATTTCAGTGTAGCATTTTCCTGATCCACTTTGGAACCACTTAGAAATAAACAAAGGAGCTAGTCAGATAGGGATTGAGATATCTGAGAGAATGTGACTTAGATATGTGGCAACAGTGGGCTATCTAACATGGAACTCCAGAATTGACAAATGTGCACATGTATCCAAAGGTGGGCCCAGTGCAGAGGCTCCTCAAGGAGGGATAGAGACAGCCCCTCTTGATAAGGAATGGGCCCACAGGCCTCCTTAAGTAGGGGTAGAGACTCCCCGCCCCTTCATGGTGTGTCTCATTTGTAGTCCAGGCAGGTGCCCAAGAGAAAGGGAAGGGCTGAGCTACAAGCACCCAGCTTCTGTGCTCTAATTTGTCCATCCAACAGTTCACTCTTCCTCTAAAAGGGAAATCAAGAATTTTACCCTAATGGGTATTTCTCCATCTGGGACGTGAGGTCTAAGGGAACAAACTTCCCTATGGTACTCCCCAGCCTTTTTTCTCTCCTAGCCCACTGAGTTAACCATTAAGTCTATGATCCAGCAGTGGGTGCAGACCCTTCAGGGAAGATCAACACCTCTCAGGACAGGCCTGCCCCCATCTTCCTGAGACTGATCTCTCCAAACAAAAGTTCAGTATTTATCTTCATGATAGCACGACTGAGCATTTTGCCCTTGAAATTCTTAAATGGGTTAGAACAGCAGATTTGGATTTAAACCCTGACCTCGCTGAATTCACAGCTGCAGTTTTGGAATGAAGGGTGGTCATGGAATATGGGGGGAACTCCAAGACAGTGAGGAACACAAACCAATAGAGTGCAGGAGGAAAATGTTAGAACTTCTATTTATTGATTTTTATAAATTGTGGAAGAATCCTTTCTTATTAATCATTACTAATATCTGAGATATAGATGTATGGATTTGGGCTATATTTCAACAGGTCCTTGCTTTCTGAGCCAGGTAAGGTGCTGAGATAAAAAATCTTCTATAGTGAAAGCTTGTCAATAGTGCTCCCGCTTGTTTTCAGCATACCATGTTACATGTGCTGGGTTAACCACAATTACCTATTATCTTATCTTCCTTTAACTAAATTGATGGCTTTTTTGGAAGATTTTATTTATATATTAGAGAGAGAGAGAGAATGAGTGGGGAGAGGGACAGAGGAAGAAGGAGAGGCAGGCTCCGCACTGAGCAAGGAGCCCAATGTGGGACTTGATCCCGGGACTCCAGGATCATGACCTGAGCCGAAGGCAGACACTTAACAAACTGGACCATCCAGATGCCCCTAACTAAATTGATCTTCACAAAGTGAACAAATGATGTGAAATGAGTTCTTCAAAGCAATCAAATAAGATGAACAACATGAACACATCATAGATCCAAGATGACAAAAGCAAACTTAATCAGGTCACAAGAAAATGGAATAGATGGTACTTTTACTTTTAGGCTGAGTACTTCTTCAGTGACATTTGAAGTAAAAGCAGCCATAATCTTGTAAGATCCAATAAGGAATGGGCCAAAGCATTGAAAATCTTGAAGAAAACTAGTTGACAGAATGAATTTGCAGAGAGGTTTAGTAAAGAAAAGTGTAATGTACTTTTCTTGAGATGTTAACTATTGATAATATGAAGCAACCATAATTACTAAATGTATAAAATAATGCCTATTTAATTTTTTTAAGATTTTTTAAAAAAGATTTTATTTATTTATTTGAGAGAGAGAGAGAGAGCAAGAGAGAGCACGAGTTGGGGGGGGAGGGGTAGAAGGAGAAGCCGACTCCCTACTGAGCAGAGAGCCAGATGCGGGACTCAATTCCAGGACCCTGGGATCATGACTTGAGCCAAAGGCAGACACTTAACCGACTGAGCCCCACAGGCACCTGTCTATTTAGTTTTTATTATAATTATTTATTTGATATGTGTATATATTAGTACAGTCATATATATGTATAATTTACATATTAAAATTTGGAAAAGTAAAAGTTTTTGAATGTCTATATATAATGTATATAAGCAAGTATAAATTAATAAATAAATAAGTAATGACATTCAAAAAAATTTTCCTGAGGGAATAGACAACCAGATCAGAACAAATTTGAAGACTACTCTTATCGATGTCTGCAAGCTTATTGCATACTCCTCTAAAGCTCAACAGAAAGGAATTCTGGAACCAGATAGAACTTCTCCCATGACAGTATCTGTCAGTGAGGGCACCATACAGACAAAATGAGGTCAAATTAAAGTTGGAAACTCCCTTTATATTTTTCAAGAACCCATAGATTAATCAAACACATATTCCTTCAATGTAGAATTTCTCAGACCTTTAAAATGTTAATGTGCATTGAGAATCTTCATGAAGTGAATAATATTCAGCACTTCCCTGAATGATTTCAGAGTCCCGTATGCCTCCGAACGTGTGTGCGCAAGCGTGCACGTATGTGGGGAGTGTGTGCGTAGCATCTCAAAAGACTTGCTTCCTAGAACACAGTTTTGAGGTAACACTGAGACAATTATTTCTCTTCTCTGCTCACATTTCATTTGCAAATGGTATCAATAGGCCCTTCAGGCAAATGCATTTTGTCATGAGCTTTTCCTTCTTTGGACCTTCAGACAGTTCTCTAGAGACAACTCTTTAAAGCTGTTCACATTAGTTTTAGGCAAGGAAGTCCTAAGGAAATATTTGAGGATGGTGATTTGCATTTAAGTGCAGGTGTCATATATAAATTTTAAGGGGTAGTTGGTTTTCCATGCTGTGACTTAAAAGGACTGGTGCATGGGTGGCTTGGCCCTATGAAAGACAACCACTCTTGACAATAGCCAAGACTGAAGTGCATTCCAGTTTGCCAGTAGGCAGAGTGCTAGTCTCCAAAGATATCCACTTCCTGATTCCCAGAACCTATGAATATGTTATCTTATGTGGCAAATGTACTTTGCAGATGCAATTAAATTAAAATTTTGTGGTGGGGTAATTATCTTGAATTTTTTCAGCAAATGGGTATCTGGTGTGGTTACCAATGTAATCACATGGTCCTTAAAATTGGAAGGAGACCAAAGAGAGACAGAAGATGTGACTATGGAAATACAGCATTGCCAGCTATAAAGATGTAAAAGAGCCATGAACCAAGGAATGTGGGTGGTCTCTAGAAGCTGGGAAAGGCAAGGAAAAGGATTCCTTTCTAGGACATTAAGAAAGGAACACAGCCTCCTAACACCTTGACTTTAACCTTATGAGGAGCATGCTGGATTTCTAGTCTACAGAACTGCAAGATAAAAAATCTGTGTTGTTTAAAGCTACTGAGTTGGTAGTAATTCTTTACTACAACAATAGGAAACTAATACAGCCCTGCAGAAAGACTTCTCTGGCTTTCTTTCCTTCTCTCTCTTTCTCTCTTTCTAGGGTAATCTGAATATGCCTTTGCTCCTTACTGGAACCTGCCTAAGGAATTCCTGATCTCTCCTGATCCAAAGTATCTCAGAGCCCCATGGACTACCAGGATGGCTCCCTCTCCTAGAGTGGCAAGAGCTGAAATTCCTGCTTTGTCCTGGGGTAGGGCTGGCCCCTCACCACAAGATTCAAGGAAGGCAAAAGGCAGCTTTAACACTTGTTTAATTGCTCTACTTACATCTGGAAAATTTCTCTCATTTGGAAGGAGGAAAAGGAAAATAATCTTTAACCAGATTAAAACTGATTCTGAATAATTATCTTCAGGGCTTGATCTGTCTATATTCTCAATCTGCATAAATCAACATTTTCCTTATTCTCAACTTCCCAAAGTTTAATCATTCAGTAGTTGTTTAGTTGTTGTTATGTGTGTGTATGTGAATTAATCTGATAATCCTGTCAGATCACTCCTTAAGTCTCAATATTGCACAGACACAACCTTCTTAAAATGACATGGACTCTCCACTTACATATTTTTTTAAAGATTTATTATTATTTATTTGAGAGAGAGAATGAGAGAGAGCATAAGAGGGGGGAGGGTCAGAGGGAGAAGCAGACTCCCCGCTGAGCAGGGAGCCCGAAGTGGGGCTCGATCCCAGGACTCCAGGATCATGACCTGAGCCAAAGGCAGACGTTTAACCAACTGAGCCACCCAGGCACCCTCCACTTAACATATTTTAAATACTTTATTAGTAACGTGTCTTCTTATTCCAGGTTAAGGAATTGCCCCATTCTTCATGATAACATTGTTAGAGGTAATAAATGCAGGCAGTGTAGTGAGAACAGCAACAGCCTTTCAAAAATTATGTACCTGAACATCCGATTAAGATCAGCAGTTTAATAGTCAATTACAATTCTTATAACAGCCTTCATGTAAATGTCTGTTGCTGCTTATATTGTTTTCTCAGCTTGATTGTGAACATTTTATATATTGGAGTTTGAATTGATCCTTTATAAAAACCTTCTTAAGAATTGTAAATTTTGGAGTGCCTGGGTGACTCAGTCGGTTGAGCGCGGACTTCTGATTTTGGCTCAGGTCATGCTCTCATGGGTCATGGAATCAAGTCCTGCATTGGGCTCCATGCTCAGTGGGGAGCCTGCTTGTCCCTGTCCCCTGTCCCTCCCCCCTGCCCCTCCCCTCGAATGCTCGCCCTCTCTGTCTCAAATAAATAAATAAATAAATAAAATCTTCAAAAAAGAAAGAATTGGAAATTTTATCAGACACATTCGATTGATGTTACTGGCTTCTTTGTGTTTATATACATTAAAAAAAATTGTTCTCAAACTTTAAAGGTCAAAAGTGTGGGGATTGAATTTGTTCAGCCCCGCTGTACTTGGAGGACAAGATTTTGAAAGTTTCTAGAAAGTGGCAAAATAATAATTTTACTCCAAATCCTCCTTTGAGCTTTTTATATCTTCCTGCTACCCATCTTTGTATTACAGATTTGAACAGTCCAGAATATCAACACTGTATTATCTACCATGCCACAAAGTGTTTACAGTTCTGCTTTGAGCTGACATCTGTTACAAATCGCACATTACTTACAACAATCTAAAGAAAGCTTTTTATGTGAAGCAGATAGCACCTGTATCACAAAGGCATTATTGCATTTGAAGGAAGGCTTGTCTCTGAGCCTGATGCCATATGCTAAATACTAATGATAATAAAAATCTATCTACTGGCACTACAGACCAAAATACAAATACCTTGCTACAATATTTTCTGTTCAGGGAATAATGTAGATATCTCTGGGGTGCCTTTTTCTTTTCTGACCTGCATACAAATAGGAGGGTTATTGCTTTGGTCTGATAACTTGCCTGGCTTATACAATAGGGCCAAACCAATTATCTTCTTAGCTGACCTGTTTTGGAAAATATTGCAGATATTTGCATTGCACGAGGGAGTGTTTTACCATAACAAGCACAATTCGGATCAATAGAATTCGATCAAGAGAACTTTTTCTTTTCTCAAAAGATTATTTGTTCACAACACCTCACCTTATGGCTCAACTTTTGGAATTGCTAAGACACTACAAAAAGGCTTCAACACAAAGTGCTTGTACTCCCAAAGTTTTTACCCCTAGCACAACAGGGAGCCGGGAATATTCTGGTGGGGAGAGAATGGTTCACAGGAAAGCTCCACCATGAGTTTCTTCCTCAGGACCAGTAATGAGCATGGCATTTCCTCTTTTGCCTTAACACTTTATAAATGTACCAGCTTCATTCCTCAGAAGCAGTAGTTATCATATCCATCTTGCTTTCAACCTAGGTCTTCCATGACTTCCCCTTCCTCCTCCCAGTTTATTTAACGTCATCTCATCAAATTCTTCTCCCTCCACTACTCTTGGGGTTTAAGGAATGATAATTGTGAACCAAATGAGAAAAAGACACAGATGTCAGATAGGGTGTCAAATACCCACTTCTTTTGTTGGTAAAGCAGGGTTGGAGATTGTGGCTTTGATAAGACTGAACAACAAAAACCTCTCTTCTTCCATCTCTCCAAAATACAGCATTCTACCCTAGTGAGTTTGTTCACTAACTGGAGGAGCAAAGAGCAAAGAGGAGAAGGAACATGGCCTTTGGGCTCACAGGTTCCAAGGGAGAGAATCAAAGAAAGTCTAAGACAAACATGCATAATGATCCATTTCCCAAGGTCACCAATCAAATAAATCCTTCTTTCCTTGGGAGGGAAAGAGTAAGGAGCTGGAGAGAAAGAGTTTCTCTGTTATCTGAAATTATTTATTCCTCAAAAAATTAAACATAGAAATGCCATATGATTCAGCAATTCCACTTCTAGGCATATATTTGAAGAAAACAAAATCAATATGTTGAAGAGATATCTTCATATCCATGGTCAAGGCAGCATTATTTACCGTAGTCAAGAAATGAAAACAATCTAAATGTCCATTAACAGATGAAAGGATAAAGAAAATGTGATTATACACACACACACACACACACACACACATATGTGAATATATATATAGGAACCATATATATATAGGAACCATAAGAATACTATTAAGCCAAAAAAGAAGGAAATCCTGCAATTTATGACAATACAGATGGAGCTTGAAGACATTATGCTACGTGAATAAGACAGAGATAGACAAATACTATATGATTTTACTTATATGTGGAATCTAAAACAAATAAACAAACCAAACTCAGGTCTCTGGTTCAGGAAACAAATCTGCTGTCTGTGTTGCAAGTAGACACTATCTCTGTCCTTCCAGGGTTTTTTCTTATATAAATGTTCCTGTAAAGATAATCTGAGACAATACCTGCTATATAATGTGTAGAAACATCACAAAGAATTGCCTTCCAACACGAGGAACAGATGGGACAAGTAGAAAATAGCTAGCAAGGTAGTAGGCTTTAATCCAGTCATAGCAATAATCACATTAAATGTGATTAGATTAAAAAAGTAGCTTAAAGACAGAGATTGTCAAATTGGATAAGAAAGAAAGACCTAACTATGCTATCTACCAGAAACCTATTTTATTTTATTTATTTATTTATTTATTTTTTAAAGATTTTATTTATTTATTTGACAGATAGAGACATAGAGAGAGAGGGAACACAAGCGGGGGAGTGGGAGAGGGAGAAGCAGGCTTCCCGCTGAGCAGGGAGCCCGATGTGGGGCTCGATCCCAGGACCCTGGGATCATGACCTGAGCCCAAGGCAGATGCTTAATGACTGAGCCACCCAGGCACCCCCAGAAACCTATTTTAAATACAAAAGCATTGATAGGTTAAACATAAAAGAATAGGAAAGATATGCTGTGCAAAGAGCAACCATAAAAGGTTAGAGTATCTATATTAAACAAAAGAAAGCAGGCTTTAGACAAGACATATTATTAGAGATTATAAGGAATATTGCAAAATGATAAAAGAGTTGACTGTCCAAGAAGATATAATAATCCTAAATGTGGATGCACCTAGCCACAGAGCTTCAAAATGCATGAAGCAAAAACTGGAGAAATAGACAAAGGAGAAACAGACAAAAGGAGAAATAGACAAATCACAAATATAGAAGACTATTTCAACACTCTGAGTATTTAATAGAGAAAGTAGACAGGAAATCAGTAAGAATACAGAAGACCTGAATAACACTATTAGATGACATGACCTAATTTATAGAATATTTCACCCAACAACACTTGACCACATGCTCTTGTCAAGTGCACATAAAAAAATTCATCAATATAGATTGAACTTGAGGCCATAAAGTAAACCCTAACAAATTTAAAAAGGATAGAAATCATGTGAAATGTGTTCTTGTGCCATTATAGAATTAAACTATAAGCAATAACAGAAAGATATTTGGAAAATTCTAAAATATTTCTAAATGACGAATGTGTTGAAGAGGAGATTTCAATAGAACTTTAAAAATATTTTGAAATAAAATAAAAATAAAACTTATAAAAATTTGTGGGATTCACTAAAGCAGTATTTAGCGGAAAATTTATAGCATTACATGCTTCTATTAGAAAAAAAGAAAGATCTCAAGTCGATAATCTAAGCTTCTACTTTAAGAAACTAGGAGAAAAGAATAAAGTAACCCAAGCAGAAGGAAGGGAATAATAAATACAAGAACAGAAATCAATAAAATTGAAAACAGATGAGCAACAGAGAAAAGTTTATGAAACTAAAAGTTGGGTTTTTTAAAGGAAACAACAATAAAACAACAACTATAAAACTGAATTGATAAACCTCTGGCCAACTGAGCAAAAAATAAAAATAGAGAGAGAGAGAGAGAGAAAAAAACACATAAACTACAGGTTTTAAAATTTTCTCAAAGTATAAAATTATATCAGATTATGAGGTTTAAAAAAAATACACAGCTATTCTCTCACCACAAAAGATGACTGTATTATGTACTCTGTAAATAGTTACTGAGCTAAATTGAATAGGAGGCCCTGATAGCTTGGAGCAGAGACTAAGATCAAGTAATAAATGGTTTGGTATTTGCCAAATTTGTTGCCTATATGGTTAAATACTATCTGTGAATTGAGATTTTTGCCTAAAGTTTAGTGCATGCAAGTCCATGTTTAGATTAATTTCACTGATAAATTTTAGAAAGTTATTACATGGAAATATTAGAATTTTGCATTTGAATTTTGATTCTGATCTTTCTACCAGAAAAACTAGTAATGAGTCTAATGTAGGGTCTGTTAAAAATTAGTCGGGAGTTCACTCTAAGAGATGAGTTCTGGGGATGCCTGGATGGCTCAGTCGGTTAAGAGTCTGACTCTTGATTTGGGCTCGGTTCCTGATCTTGGGGTTCTGAGATCCAGCTCCTATTGGGCTCTGTGCTCAGAGCAGAGTCAGCTTGTCCCTCTCCCTTCCACTCTGCCCTTCCTGTGCCCTCTCTCTCTTAAATAAATAAATAAATAAATAAATAAATAAATAAATAAATAAATAAAATCTTTAATAAAAAAAAGAGATGAGTTCTGGTGTATGACCATTGCATTTGCTAATCTTTACCAAATAAGCCTTTGACCTGGGGTTTGATGGGTGTCTACCTTGGATGAATATTTAGGGAAAGTTCGATTCCAATTCCATTTTATTACTTGGAATGTATATAGCTATGATCTAGTAAATACCACTCTTGCCTATTACCATTATACATTATAATTGCATATGTGGTTGTCACAGTTATGTCTATATTCATCATTAATTTTTCCTTCAAAGTACAACTATTACTTGCAAGGAATTCCACTTCCAGGTTCTACCAGGTCCTCCTGTAGAGAGCAGGTGCAAGCAAATACAAAACCCTTGTCCTGTTCAGTGTCCTTTTGTACTGGAGTTTTTTACTGAAAGAAGCACATGTTGTTTTAACCTTTTCCTAGTGTGCCTAGCCATGAAGAATTCTTTGAAGCTGGTCTGAGCATGTTTGGTTCTTCCCCTGTGAAGTCCCTTTCTCCCACAACTTCTGTTGTCCTATTCCTTTGGGGGTTGCTCCTGCATGCATTTTTCTCTTACTCTATTCACTCCCAAGCTTCATCATTTCACTTTTGACTTTGGCTTTTTTAACTTTTTTGCTTTTATTTGATAAGCGCTCCAGGTGTAAGAGCAAAAAGATCCAGGAAAGTGGTGATTGAAAATAGATGTTAAGTTCCCAGTATTGCTCTGCTAAATTAATTAGTATTAAAGTTTTGGGTGGCAGTGAAAAAAGCTCGTGTTTTGAAAAGAAATTACCCAAGCTGTATATAATACTATTTTGCCTTTAAAACAGTTGTTTCCACAACCTTAAGTTGTATTTTCCATGCAGGGCTTTCTGCTTCTGCATTGGCACTTGGTAAGTTAGTGATGCTTGTCTTTAATTAGCTATAATACACCCTGCTGCTGGACAAGCAAAAATTGTCTGAGCCAACTATAGTACTGGATTGATGGAAATCTAAAGGCTCATGTAGATTCAGCCTTAATGTGTTTCACTCTAGTATTTGGACTAATACCAGTTTTATGGAAAGAAGGTGAAGTGCTTGGGAGGCAGAAAGACAAAGGGGAAGAAGGTAGTCAACAGAAAGGTAAACCGCCGTCCAAAAGCTTTTTAGAATGTCTCACATCATTTGATACCCTTTGGATGAATGACTTTTTTTTTTTTAAGATTTTTAATTTATTTATTTGAAATAGAGAGGCAGTAATCAAGAGAGCAGGAACAGGGGAGCAGAGGGAGAGGGAGAAGCAGGCTCCCCACTGAGCAGGGAGCCCAATGCGGGACTTGATCCCAGGACCCCAGGATCATGTCCTGAGCCGAAGGCAGACGCTTAACTGACCGAGCCACCCAGGTGCTCCTGGATGAATGATTTTCTTTTTTCTTTATTTTTTTAAAGATTTTATTTATTTATTTGACAGAGAGAGACATAGCAAGAGAGGGAACACAAGCAGGGGGAGTGGGAGAGGGAGAAGCAGGCTTCCCGTGGAGCAGAGAGCTAGATGTGGGGCTGGATCCCAGGACCCTGGGATCATGACCTGAGCTGAAGGCAGATGCTTAGCTGACTAAGCCACCCAGGCACCCTGAATGATTTTCAATAGGCTTTATATCACAGCCCGCACTCAGACTTGCAAATGCTCATGCATTCACAGGCAAATATATGAAATGCAATTTCATAAAACAGTATCTTTCCCTAATCCTGAAAAACGCTGATATTTTCTATTTTATGTCCTTTGCTGGTCAGAAATTGCTAAATTGATTTCATGACCCACTAATATGTGGCAACCCGCAGTTTGTATGATACTGCTGTAGAGATTGAGACTGTTTATTCATTTCTGTGGATAATTTCTTACAGTCTCTTACTGTTCAATAAACTTTTTGTTGTCATCTTTTGCTCAAGAAGTGGCCGGTGCTCTTTGTTAAATGGATCATGACTTCTCATGACCCAGTTAAAGGCTTGGAGATGTAAATAAAGGGAAGATTGAAACTCTGAAAGGCCAGGGCTTAAATGTCAGAAAAGTAAACTCACAGACCAGACCTGTTGGGAACAAATGGGAGATTATGTGACAATGAGGAGGAAGGGATAAAAAACACTGAATCACAGTCAGAATCAGAGTTTAATATAAGCAAAGCCCACATTCTGTTTGGTAAAGTGCATGAGTTTACAGACAATAGATATTTAGATTTCATCTAATATGGATATGTTCTATAGAAGGAGATAATGGCAGCCCCTCCCTCAGTGGGAGAGTAATGAGTACTAAGAATTATGTTTTAAAGATTTATTTATTTATTTGAGAGAGAGAGAGTGCGTGCGGGTGTGTGAGCAGGGGGAGGGGCAAAAAAAATCTCAAGCAGACTCCCCACTGAGCTTGGAGCCCAACACAGGGCTTGATCTCAGGACCCTGAGATCATGACCTGAGCTGAAATCAAGAATTGGACACTTAACTGGCTGAGCCACTCAGGCATCCCTGAACACTAAGAATAAAATCTAATTGAATCCACCCATTGGAACAGAGGTAGAGGTAGATGCTATTCAAGGTCAATGTCACTCTTGAGTAATAGCCCCACCCCCACCCCCACCCCAATCAAAAAAGCAAGGCAACTCTGTTTTACATAACAGGGGACTGCTGACTCTCCATGCGGAGACCTTAGTGCATTACCTTTTTGTCATTCTTGGAAAAGGTCCCATGCGGAATGGTTCTCCACTAGGGGCTGCACAGAGAATCACGGTGAGCTTTTTAAAAATACTGATTCAGATGAGCCACCCGGATTGAGTACGACTTAAATGAAAGGAAACAAAGTGCTTGCTGAAAACAAATGCCAAGGAGGAAATCCGAACTGAGGACCCTCAGCTGACCATTGGACTTGACCCTCCTTCCACCCCACTCCCACCCTAGCTGTTTTCAGGAACTTGAGGGTAGAGGGTGTTAGGACTTTCCATCCAAAGCCCTTCCTACTCAAAGTGTGATCCACACACCAGCAACGCCTGGTTGGAGAGAGTAGAGCAAATGACAGCTGCCCAAGATGTTGCTGAGGGAAGAATGGAAAGACCCCTTGCACTAAGGGCATGTGTCAGAATAAACAGACTCTAGAAAGAGGGTAACACATACTCATCCCTGTATGACTCAGGTGGAAGAAGTTGCCCAACATGTGGCTTCCTCAGATAAAACTCACCATGAACACAAATGGAAATGAAATTTCTGAATCACATGAAATGACAAGTAAGAGGGTTTTTGACTTTCTGTAATACAATAGAGGCTCCATAAAGTTAGGAAATTTTGTCTTAGTCACTGCTCTATCCGCAACACCCAATTCATTTCCCCACCGCAGTACAGACACATGCTCTCATATGCATACACACATGCAAACTCTAGATACCAGTTTGGATAGGATAGGCTATGTTGCAGTAATGAACGACCCCCAGTATCTTCTCATTCATACACAAGTTCAGTGTAGTTCAGCAGAGAAGCTCTGCTCCTGGTCGTTACCGAGGGACCCAGGCTGATGAGGCTACATCTCAGCATGTGCTTCTCAGGCACCATGGCAGAGGTAAATCAGCTCTTAAAGCCTTCAACTCAAAATGATATGGCACTTTTGATCGCGTTTCTTTGAACGAAGCAAGTCACACGGTCATGCCAAATGTCAGAGAGGGCAGGAATGTGAAACCATGCCATGCAGCCAAAGGAATAGAAGGAGAAATATTTGGTCACTAATGAAAGTTCTATGGAAACGGAGATGAGAGAATAATCAATTTTCCTAACTAAGGTAAAGAAACAAAACTTTCAAAACACTCAAATGTGGAGCTATTCAGAGAAATTGGAATTGTTTTTTTTTTTTATATAGACTCATATTAATTTTTTAATGCAGGAAAGTGTTCTCCATTTCAGAAATAGATCATCTGTTTCTTTGCTCTTTTTCTTATTTTATTCTCCTCTGGATGGAATGTCCCCCTTCTCCAATTCTTTAGGCGTTTGACAGATTCCTGTGATATCATTATAGAAATGTGGGCTGGATCCTATAACGTTAGGTAGATTCATAGCTGATGAATGATTTGAGGTCGCTTGGAGGAAGACCTCGAGTAGTGTGCCAAAGTTTTCTCTCTCATTTGACAATTTTTAACATGAACCTGGATGCAAACATGGAAGGCATATATACTGTATCTTCAAGATAATATGAAATTGAGAGAGCTAAGTCATATGTTGGCTGAAAAAATCAGGATCTGGAAAGATGTTGTGCTAGAAGGACTGGGAAGACTACAGGATGAACTTAACCATAGACAAATGAAATCCTTGCTTTCAGGTAAAAAAGAAAAAAAAGAAAGATAATTACATAGACACTGTATATATTTACATATCACTTTGTTCCGCTACAGACGTGTGGTAACCCTTAAAGGCACATGATATAAAATAAGGTGACCTAAATTAAAAATAGTTAAAACAGAATCAAGAAAACAAGTGTTGGGGCAAAGAAAGAGCCAAGAAAGGAGGTAAGCAGTACCTATCATGATGATGTACATGTATGGGAAAGTGCATAAAAATAAGATTGATTGACATAGTGTTCAAGATGATTCTGAACAAAACAGAGTTCAGCCTGGCTCAGAATGAAGTCATGGCAGAAATGGCAGAAAGAGGTCAGCTTATGTTTCAGTTCTGACTGATTGGTAAGTGGATTCTTGGAGCAGGGTGATAGGAGGGTTTCTGAGGCTGGACTTAGCAGGAACTGATTTGGCCCTATAGCTATCATCAGCGAAGATGGGGAAGGGTGGCTTTTGTGCTGGGATGGCGATCCTAGGCCAAATCTATCCATTTGGTCCTAGAAAATGTGCACAATCAGGGAAACAGATGTCAAAGCAAAATGTTCAAGAGTGAGGAGCTTAGCTAGGGTCTAGTAAAGTGGCAGGTATGGCAGTGGGCTCATTCAACACTCATGCCCACCCTCTCCTAGAGCATGGAATCTACTCTAGGCTCCCTTTTATAGGACCTGCAGCCTCCCTCATAGGTCTAGAGGGAGTTTGGTGGCTGCTAGAATGGATTTGAATGGTTTGGCTTGAAAGGCCCACCCCGATATACAAATCTCCCACTTCAGAATTCCCCGCACTATCAGAGAATCTTTGTTATGGCATCTTCTGCCCCCATTCTGCATCCTGGAGCCCCTAGCCCCCATCAATTCTACCAGGTGTTGCTCAAGTCAGAGTGAAAGATGGTCTCTCCTGAACTGCCATTCCAGCTCCCTGGCTTTTATCTGTAACTGTCACAAAGTGCAAGAGAGAGAGGGAGATGTTTCTAGCACTGCGAGTTCTGAGTACGGTTTAACCAATTTCTGGGCAGGTGGTACTCACCCCCAAAATGTAGAATTTAGGGAGAGATTTACATGGAGCAAGCAGCATGGGATAAAGGTATACCATTTGCTTTTGCTACATAAAATGTCACCCAAACCCAGTGTTTTACAACAATAAATTCTTTTTCTCATGATTCTGTGGGTTGGGTGGCCATGTCTTCTGGTCTTGGAGTGCTCAGCTGATCTCAGGAGTCAGCTGGTGGCTTGGGTGTGGCTGAATGGTCTAGGACAGACTCCCTCACATGTCTCTTTGTTGGCTTGATGTCATTTGGGTGAGATTTGGCTAGGAGGGTTCCCCAGAGCAACAAGAGAAGGCAAGTTCCAGGACACAGGCACTTTTCAAGTCTCTGCTTGTGTCACATTTGCTACCATTCCATTGGCTAAAAGAAGTCACAGTGGCTAAGCTCACGTTGGAGGGGAGAAAATATAGACTCTACCACTTGATTCCAAGGAGGAAGTATTGACACCACTCTTCCCCCCTTAGGAGGAACTGCTAAGTCACATTGCAAAGAGGCATGTGTATAGGAATGGGAGGTCGGTGCAGCCATTTTTGCAATCTGCCACAGAAGGGAACACCTATGTATCCATTCTGAGCAGCCAAATCACTCCATGCAGATTGTCCTTCCATCCTGTGTTTTACAATTGGAATTGGACTCTCACTTCCCCATTGAAACACTTTCAAAGATGTTCAGGTCCCTTATGGAAGATTTATTTCTGGGAACTGGACCACCATTATATGGTCATGTTGGAAATGGGGTTCTGATCATTCAACTTAGAAAATTTTTTAAAACCCACAACCCACTTGTAATTTGGGGTCTCCCCATTTTGTTAACTGAAATAGGGTTGCAGAAATGGGCTAGTGCTTTCTTCTTTTTAAGAAATTCATTCTGTACTCTGACAATAAGAATTCCTTTCTGAGGTGGATACAGATGATAACCTCCGGATTTGGGTTTGAAGTTTGCACTATTTCATTTTTTGGCTGGTTACAGTCAGAACTGCTATTTTCATTGTAGAGCCAAATGATTATTTATACTTCTCTTGGATCATTCTTTATATACCATTAGCAATGACACGAAAAGCACAAGGGACTGAATATTTACATCCAAAATTCTGAAGTGAATATTCCCCCTTTGGCAGATCCAATTGCTCAGGACTGTAAGTCTCAGTAATAAAGAACCATATGTCATTGCTGGATTGTATGTTGCTGAAACAATGGCTTTCAAGCAGCTGATGCTCTAAATCTCCCAGCTCCTCACTCTGTGTCTGAGTGTGGCCAAGGGTTGGTTGGGTGTTGCCTGTTAAAGAACCCTGGAAGACAATGAAGAAACATCTCTTTTTTAAATTCATGATTAACTCCTCTGAATTGTTCTTATAAATGGAGTATTGTTATAATCGACAGCATGGCAGGGTTCAGGGTTCAATGCGATTTATGGAGATTTTGAACTTGAGGTTTTCCTGATGATCCACAGAGCAATAGGCATGTCCCTTGGCCTCAGTCAGCTTATATACTAACCAGGGTGTAAAAGAGAGGCATAAATAACAATAGGCAAAATATGCTGAGTCACAAAAAGAATGCAAATAAGGAGATACGAAATTCAAAAGAAAGAAGGAGTGATATTGTTCCAGTTATGTGCATAGCACTTAGCACCTGGTGTTTAATCTTTGATCTTCTTGCCCCCTTGAAGACAGAACGGAGGCTCTCTGGTTTTTATCACTCCCAGTGCCTCTCCAAAGTGCCTGCCACCCAGTACAATAGATATCATTGTTTACAAAATGGATTAAGTGGATGAATGCATTGATTCATTTAGCAGGCGAAGAAAAAGCTTTGTAGCTGTGGTAAAATTTCAAGGTGCTTAGAAGAATTGGCAAATACCAGTGGATTTGGGAGAGAAAGAGTTTGTACTGGAGGGCACAGGCTGAACAAATATTTGAAACTGGGAAAGTACAAGACATTTAGGAGGAAAAAAATCCAGTTTGGCTATAATGTGGAGGACACGTTTAGATCCTAGACCTACCAAGGTAAAGGTGAGGTGTGCATCGAGCCATGGGTGGTGCCTTTTTGCTCCTCCTCTCCCTTCCTTAAGGGATAACTTTTCAACCCATCCATCTGTCCTTGATTCCAGCTAGACACTTGGGCAGAGTAGAGCAGAGAGGTGACAGGCCAAGGAAGAGCCAGCAGTGACATCATTGGTGTCTGAACCCCTACTCAGTGACCACCATCATTCTAGTAATAATTGTAATGGTTCCAAACTCATGAGCTCTTGCTAGCCGCCAGGCCCTGTGCTGACTACTTAACATGACCATCTCATTTTATCCTTCCAGCAGCCCTAATTCTTGCTTTGACAAAGAAGGTAACACAACCTATGTGGAAATATTCGGATATATAGTCACATTAAAAAAAAAAAAAGTCCCTAACTGTATCTTCCCCTTATAGTCCCCCAAAACTTGCATATATTCTTTGTCCTTGTTAGGCTATACCGATAGCATATGTTACTTTTCACGATAGGGAGTTTAGTACAGTAGTTAAGAACATGGACTCTGCAGTTACGCTACCTAGATTAAAATTCTGGCTCTGGCATTGCACTTTTTGTTTCTGTGACTATAGGTAAGAAATGTCTCCTCTCTGTGCCTCAGTTTCCTAATCTATAAAATATAAATAATAATAGTAGGACTTACCTTATGGTGTCATTATCAGAATTAAATGAATTATTATTTGCAAAAGGCTTAAGGAACACTCTATAATTGTTGGCTGTAACTGTTAAAATTGCCACTTTTCAAATGGGGAAACCAAGGCACAGAACTTGCCCAACATCACGCAGTTAGCAAGCAGGGGAGCCCAACATATTGACTTCAGGCCACCAGCTCTACACCATGAGGGAACTGACCCTCTCTTGGGTCTCTGAATGCCTATCATAGTCGCCTATTTCATGGTTGCATCCTTGGCATAGTCTCATTGGATTGACCCAGGCAAATAATCTGAAGTGAAATTTCTATTTCTTTTTGTTGGAAGAGTTTTGAAGCTGACTGCTGATACCAGAACGGGCACCAACCTCTGGTCAGCAGAGTGCTGTTGACCACCTTCTCTGTGCAAGATACAGAAGTCAGGGATCAAAGAGCTTCATAGCAACACTCCTGGCACAAAGAGCTTACAACCAATTGTAAATGGACAGATGAAATGTATTCATGAGAAAATCCAGGCATAAAGCGTTCTCTAATACTATTTGTCACTTACCACAGCCAAAGAGAGAGTAATCCTTGTTTCGCTGTGGGCTGGGGTAACTGGGAATGGAGACATCTCTGAGGAGATAGGACTTAACTTTGGGTTTTGGAAGATTCAACCAAGAAGTGAGAACTATATCCCTGGGGCACAGGTAGATGTGGGAATGGATACGTGTGTGTATGTGTGTTTGTGTGTGTCTGCTTATTAACTTTGGACCCGTGGGATAATATAAGACTGTTTCGGGGCCTTTGTTTTTCACTGGAAGAAAAGAGTGTTCACCCTTCTCCTGGATATTGGGTTGCCTGGAACTTTCTAGCACCACTTTGCCTTCTGTGTTTAGCATGGCACCCTAAGGACAGATTATATAAACTTGAAATGTGGCATGGGATTGGGATTATGGTTGTTGTTTTAAAATGAACCCCACTGCTTCATCTGGCATTCAGAGCACAGGTACTTTATTTTTTCAATCTTGCATTTTTCCTAAATGGGTGTAATTTGTACACAAGTTAACTGAAACAGGAACTCTATAATGTTCAGGACAAAAGTCTTTTTTTTTTTTTTTTTTTTAATCTTCTCATTGTTCATCACCAAGGTGTTCTATCAATACCAAATAAAAAGTTTCTAACATAGGTGCACTTGGATTAGTGATCTTTTAAAGGAACTCAAACCTAGAAGAATATCCTCTAATTACCATCTCACTATCTTGATCTTAGGCTTCAAACTGAATGGCTTCCCTTTTGGTTATTTATTGATTTTCTCTGTGAAAATTTTTTGTTGTTGTTGTTCCCATATATCATAATTTTGCATACATCTTGCCAACAATCTGTACTTGATTGCTGTTATAAATTTTACCTTCTTCCCATTTATGATTCAAGCCATTTTTTGAGTTAAAACACATAAATAAATAATAACTAATTATATTTTTGATCTCTTCCAGACATCTTTGCTGGATGCAGAACTGATGTTTCCTAAACTTATTGTATTTATATAGGCAAACTTTAGTTCTAGCTTTACTGGGCTTGCATTTAAATTTTTTTTTTTGCCGTGATGTTCTCTAGTCTGCTTTTCTTAAATGCCTCTCCTATAATTTTTTAAAAAGATTTTATTTTTATTTATTTGTGATAAAGCAAGAGAGAGAGAAAGCATGAGCAGGGGGCAGAGGAAGAGGGGGAAAGAGGCTCCCCACCAAGCAGGGAGCCTGACTCGGGGCTTGATTCCAGGATCCTGGGATCATGACCTGAGCCAAAGGCAGATGCTTGACTGACTGAGCCACGCAGATACCCCAGCCTCCCCTATAATTTAATGGAAGGGGACAAAAGTAGAATGGAGGGAACACATTGAAAAATGGCCAATGGGGAGGGTAAGAAAAATGTCCCTTAAGTGTAGTGACTTTGAAAGATTAACTTTTTCAAGTGCAACCATACTTATAAAAATGGTTTTTTTTTTTTTTTGCTTTAAAAAAAAAAATATGATAACATTTCTCTTTGAAATGATCCTTAAAGCTATTAAATAATTGTATGTACTCGCATCAGTAAGTCATCTTGAAGATTTATCACACTAGGTAACTCTAGTGAGCAAACTACCTATGTGTTTTCTGGATTCTTTCACATGTAATTAGAATTCAGTCACGCTCAGTTCAGAAGCCCTATAGAACAGTTTGATGATGTTATTTACCATTACAGGTATTTACCATTATAAGGCTTTGCTTAGCAACTTTTCTTAGCATACTTTGCTTATGCAGCTAAAGATAATGTCAGTAGGCACCTCAGTGCATGGCTAAAATGTCTTTAAGTCCAGAGTACTTGAGAAGAGGTCTGTGAGTAAGAATGTCTCAGTTGTCCTCATGTTTAGTAGCTTTAGTCCAGGCATGACAATGGAGGAAAAGAGAAATTCATATAAACTAAGGACCACTAAGAAACCAGACATTTTCATATTTATTATCTAAGTACTTTTTAAAAAGTCATACTATCATCTCCTTAGAGATGAAGACTCTAAGGCTCAGGGAGGTTAAGGCACCTCTCCAAGGTGACACAGTTAGTAAATGGCAGAGTGAAGCCTGACCCTACGTGGGTCGGACTGTGAGGACTGACACTTTTCACTGAGACCTGTTGCCTCTGCCTGAATAGAAGGAGTTTCTTTTTTTGTAAGAAAGAAGTATATAGCACAGAGATGGGTTGGGCAGCTGGTCAACCTGAACAAGGCTTAAGACAAGTTCAGGCCCAGAGTCCCTCACTTCTCTCTTCCTCCTCCCCTGCGTGGCTACCTATAGACCTATCCTTTTCCTTCACCTAAGCTCTGGTCTCTGGGGAGGATTAATATAATAGAGAATAGCCAAGGTAGGTTCCATAGACAAGAAATGCCCTTGGGAAAAAAAAAAAAGAAAGAAATGCCCATGAGGAAATCTATAATTCCAAGATAACAAACACCAGTTTGTTTTTGAAGTTACTGAGCCTTGACCAAAAAAAGTCAGTTTGTCCAGAATGCTTTAGCAAAACATCTTCTTGGGCAGAAAAAAACAAAAACATTGGGGCACCTGGGTGGCTCAGTCGTTAAGTGCCTGCCTTCGGCTCAGGTCATGATCTCAGGGTCCTGGGATCGAGCCCCGCATCGGGCTCCCTGCTCGGCGGGGAGCCTGCTTCTCCCTCTCCCACTCCCTCTGCTTCTGTTCCCTCTCTTGCTGTGTCTCTCTCTGTCAAATAAATAAATAAAAAATTAAAAAAAAAAAGAAAAAACAAAAACAAAAATGACAACAAGTTTAAGATATCTCTATCAAACTGGGCATCTGTATAGACCTATGTGGACATGAGGAGAAGACAACCCTGTCGGAGAAGGTAGTAGGAGGACAGGGAGGGCACTAAAGTGAAGCCAGATAAAGCCGGGGCTCTGTGCACAGCTGCTCAACTCCTAAAGCCCAGGATAGTTTGTTGCCATGAGAGGCAGGATAGGCAGTGGTGAGGAGCCAGATTTCCTGGTTTGAATCACAGCTCTCCTGTTTATGTCATTGTGAGTGAGGACAACTAACCGAGCCTTAGTTCTTCCACCTGTAGAATGGGAGTAATAACGGCACCTACCTTCATAAAGCTATTCTATGTGAGGCACTTGGAACAAGATCTGCCATAGAGAAAGTACTACGCATGGGCGGCTCTCCAACATGCTACTGAATTGCCTTCTCAAGTAGCCAACACATGAAACCCTGGAGGATGTAAGATCCTATCATGACCTTACATGTGACAAAAGTTAGGAAGAATCACTTACCAGAAATGCATTTCTAAACGCCGTAGCATTTGTTTTACTTCTCATTCACTATTTTGATGACTTCTTCGATGGTCAAGATAAAATGGAAGTTGGAATTCTATATTCGTTTTCAGCACCTGCCGTCATATATGGTCCACCATCTGTGGCTTACCAAAATATTGGTTGATTCACCCCTAATCTTCTGACAGCTCTTTAAATATTGATGCTTTAAAGTGCAGTCATTGAATACAAATACAAGTCAGGGTGTTTTTCTCTGACTCCGTCTCTGTCTCTCTCCCAGCTATAAATCATTATCTGTTCACTGAATAAACATCATCTGAATTCCCTGGTGATCAGCAGACCACTGATTTCACTAAAAGTTTGTCTCATCCAGCTCTGATTCTGGAGTCTGGTTTCTGAATGGCCAGCAAGATTTATTTTCCCTGGTGGTTGGAGCTGATATATTTTATCAAGGCAAACCCCCATGCAACAAAGGAATAAATACATGGAGCAGAATCATTTGCATAAAGTAAGTGAACCCCATCAATAAGCCCTACGTATTTTGTTATCAGAGAACTAGCCCTGTGCTAGTCCTAGCTATCAGCAGACAGACTCTCTGACCTTTCTCCCTTCAGTTCACACTGCAGTGCCCTGTCTTAGCTGCAGCCAATCTTTTCTGAAATCAATGTCATAGTTTCACACCCAGGGGCTTTGACCTCCAGAGGTACCGGACTTGTGCGGATAAGGAGGCCCCCACTGAGAGGTACTGCCTCATCCCACACAGTCCCATTGACTGTTAGCAAGAGGTTCTTGCTTGCTTCTTGTTGGTTCGTTTAGAGTTGGCAGACAGAGTGGTTTAAGGAAAACATAAATAACGCTGGGCTTAAATCTTGGCTCTGCCAATTTCTCTCTGTGACAATGTGAGCAAAAGTTTTAACACAACCAAGTCTGAGTTTATGCATCTTTAACCTAAAGATAAGTACAATTTCCTCCCTAGCATTTTGTGAGGATTAAAAGAGGCAGTGTAAGTAGTGTCTGGCATCATACCTGCCACATGGCAGGTGCCTATGCAATGTTTTCTACCATGTTTTCCTCCTTCCTTTACTTCCTTCTTTTCTCTCCTTCCCTTCTCTTTGTTCCTCACATGTGATCGTCAGTTTTCCCAGGGTTTTTTGTGAGATTCTAAGTTATAGCTTCTGGGGTAATTGTCACTTTTAGGAGCTGAGATGTGATTTTCTGGCTCCTAAAGCCTGAACATTATTCTCAAGGATCCCCATCGGCTGTGAGCCTCCCTTCCTAGCCATGGGACACTCCTCGGTAGACATCAAGGCATTAACCCCAGGTCCTTAGGTCTCATCTTTCTCCAAAATTTAATGATTTACCCCATGCCTATGACTACTGTTGTCATCTTTTGGGAAAAATTGTCAACCAGCAGAGAAGTTTGGCCTATTTGAGAAATGCTCAATAAATGCTTAATGAATTGGACTTATGTTGGCCAAGCTCCGGGAATGCATGGAGTATAAGATGCAGGTTCTGGGCACCAAGTGTGTTGGGAATCATGTTAATCAAATATATCAACAAACTTGGCTTCTGGAAAGATAACTAAGTGTTAGGTTAAGACCTGGGACTCTAGAATCATATTGGCTCTGCTCTGTGTCCTCCAATAGATTTCTTAAATTCTCTATGCCCAAATTTTCCCATCTGTGAATGGTCAATAGTAATGTGGCTCTGGAGTAAATGAGAAGTGGCCTCTGAGGAACCTGTTATAGGTTGAATTGTACCCACTGCCTCCTATTCACATATAGAAGTCTTAACCCCCAGTACCTCAGAATGTGACTGTATTTAGGTATAGAATTTTTAAAGAGGTAGTAAATTAAAAGGTGGCCTTTAAAGTAGGTCCTAATCTAATCTGACTCATATCTTTTTTTTTTTTTTAATTTTATTTATTTATGTGACAGAGAGAGAGAGCATAAGAGGGGGGAGCAGCAGACAGAGGGAGAAGCAGGGGGGAGCCCAACACGGGCTCAATCCCAGGACCCTGGGATCATGACCTGAGCCGAAGGCATAGATGCTTAACCAACTGAGCCATCCAGGCGTCCCTGACTCATATCCTTATAAGAAGAGGAGATTAGGACACAGATACACAGAGAGGAGAGATGAGGTAAAGACACAGGGAGAGGATGACTATCTGCGAGACAGAGAAATCAACCCTACTGACACCTACTGATGTTGGACTCCTAGCCTCCAGAATTGTGAGAAAATAAATTTCTGTTGTGTAAGCCTCCCGGTCTGTGGTACTTCGTTATGGCAGCCCTAACAGAGTAATGTATAACCCCATGCTAGGGCGATTTCTCACTCAACCCTGTGATCCCGAGAAGGACCTGGCACTCAGTCAGCATGAGCTCCATTAATACCAGTCTGATTGAATTGAACAGATCAAATGCTTTGTTGGGTTTTCCTCCTGGGTTTTTTACTTCCTGGTGAATAATGGCCCCAAGCCACAGGCTGGCCATATTTAAGACAAGGTTCCTGCTTCTCCAAGCAGAAACCCTTTATGGTCATCTTTTTTAAAAACAGTATCTTAATCCACTTGCTGTTTGCCTTGATTTGTTTCTTTATTTCCTAAAGAACCAAGAAACTTGGGATTGACTTTTTTTCACTGATTTGGCCATCTGCCTTGTGCGAGTCTTCTGGTTGGCCAGAAACTGGGACTTTGTTGCTTCATCTGTCTTCTTTGATTCTGACCTACTGCCTGGCTGACCTGGGTTTGTCATGTGGGTTTTGAGTGCTTTCCAAGCTTCCATGGCTTCAGTGTTTCCATGACTGAAGAGTGGGATGAGTGTGCATATTCTAATCTTGGATGGCAGCTTTGGGTGGCTGTCTTAATGCTACCCATGGACATATGAGGATGTTGAGGCCCTGTCAGGGTCAGCGCAAGAAAAGTAGCACATTGGGCATTTGGTTTGTTCTTAGTAGCACTAAGACCTTCCCATTCATACTCGGAACCTTCCCCTTTGCCTTCCTAGCTCTAACCCTTGACATTTCTATGACTTCTAGAATCTACCAGATCATTCTAATAGGTTGTTCTGCCTCCCAGAACATGGTTTCTTGCTTTGTGTCCATGACTCACCATATGCTCCTACATGTCCTCATATTGATCAGCTATAGCCTAGGGAATCCCTGACTTATTGAAGCCTATACATCAGATTATGGATAAAGAAGGGCAGCATAAGCTGACAAGCTCTGGCAGGGAGTTAAAACAGGATCACTTTGCTATTCCTTGGATACTGTGAACTTTCAAACCTGCCTCTACCAGGATACATAATAAAGCTTTCTAAGTGGCTGAGGAGAATTTATGTCAAAAGATCCAAGAATTCCTAGGTGGCCTTATTCTAGGAAGGCTATGCCATGTGTCTTGTGTAAGATCAGATGTACTTACAAATGCAACATGCTCAGTGCTGCACATGAAAGTGGCTCATAAGGAGTAAGACAAGGAGTTAGGACTTGGGCACTTGAAATAAATCTGGAGGCATGAAAGCAGACTAGAGCCAAGAGAGTAGTGGGCAAGTCAGAATGGGGAACCACTTGGGCAGTCCAACATAGGAACGTGTGTAGCAAAAGGAAGTGTGCAACCTGGACAGGTTGTTTTATTGACTTTCTGGGAAGTCATTAATCATTTCTTGCCTTAGTTATCCCTTTTTAAAAACTAATAGTTTGGACCAGCTGATTTCTTTTCTTTTCTTTTTTTTTTTAAAGATTTTATTTATTTATTTATTTAACATAGAGAGAGAAAGAGAGAGAGGGAACCCAAGCAGGGGGAGTGGGAGAGGGAGACGCAGGCTCTCTGCTGAGCAGGGAGCCCGATGAGGCGCTCGATCCCAGGACCCTGCGATCATGACCTGAGCCGAAGGCAGACGCTTAACAGTTGAGCCACCCAGGCGCCCCTGGACAAGCTGATTTGTAAATTTTATTTTATTTCTAGAAAGTGAATCTATTTTATTTGCTAAGTACCAGTATCAGAGCATGTTAACAGTCCAGCAGTCCAGCTAATAGATATGAGAACCAGCAACATTAAGTATTTGACATCTGAGACCAACTTCTTTTCTAGAAGAAAACCCCCACCCATTTTTTGTATAGTTTCTGTTAAGGCCAAGGCAGGTGAAAATCCAGGTGTAAGGTCTAGTCTCAGAGGACACCTTTGGGAGCATAAGATGACACATGGGTCCCCATTCCATGGACCTCCAGTAACTTGTGAGCCTGGACCGTGCAGTAGTGGGTAAACAGTGCCTCATCCTTTGACACTGAATTTAATTTTGTCAAACCATGAATCAAGACTCTAGAATAATTGAAAAATGGATGATGGTTATACATGGAGCTTTTGCCTATAGAATGACAGTTGGGGACTGGCTGTATGAGAAAGAAAAAAAAATATCTCTGGAAGAGTAAGATGAAATATGGTCATAAAACAAACAGTGAACCATCAGCTCAGGGCAGACCAGTCAGAACCTGCCATATCACTCTCACACCCTGTGTTTGCGGGAGAGATTCTTCCTAAATCACCCTCCTCAGTCCTCCCAGTGGCTCCCAGATCTAAAGTAGAATGTTGGGCATGACAAGAAGCAGGCTGTTAGCCACACCCTCAGTATGGTCTTCCCGGTGCTTTTCAATTTCAGCCTTGTGTTGAAACGGATAGATCTATACTATCTCTGTCGAGACCAGCTGCCTCATTTGCTGGACCCAATGCAAAATGAAAATGCAGGGCCCCTGGCTCAAGAGTGAAGGATTTCAAGATGGCACCAGCACAGCATTAATCCAAGGGCAGTTCCTTACTGAGCTGGGGGCTCTGTGTGACCATACAGGGTGTGTGTCCAGGGAGCTGGCCCTCATCCTTTCTCCCAATCTTCTGCTCCTCTGCCTTTCTGCAAACGAAGCCCATTCACTTTGGGTGCTGCTTTTAGTCTCTGAGCCGTTCAACAAATTCACCCAAGCAACTTGCGTACATCATTCTTTCTCTTGTACTGTCTTGTTATGAACCACAATTTTATTGAGGTGAGGAAAAGGCATTAGAACAAATTTGACAATGTTTTCTGGCTCACATTTTCCATTGAGAGACATCCTCAGAGTGCCAAGATCCTCCTAGATATTCTGACTCTGAACCAGGGGTTCTTAATGAGGAGTGAAGATCAGGGTTACTTAGGATGCTTCTTCAAAATATACTTCCCAGAGTTCCTAAATCTGTAAACCCAGTTTACAGGTGCTGTTGGAAAGCCTTCTCAGCAAAATATTGGTAAAGGCCCACTTAAAGGCTGTTGCATTTGTTACTTTATGAATCTTATTGTTATTTTATTTTTGAGACATACATGCATATATATGTGCATAGGCCCCCCTTCCCCCTTGATTAGAATCTGTTTAAACTGACATTTGTCTTTGAGTGTTTTGAACTTCAGTACGGCTCGTAAATTCTGTGTAGTGATGATTATCCACGTTGACTCAGAGTGAATTTATTTGTGACTGGATCTAGTGGAGGCCACAAACCAATTATTGCAACCAACCAAGAAAAATAGAGGGAAGGAGGAAATGCCACAAGTATTGACAATATTTATTGTAGCATATGGCTAATGTACAAAGAGGTAATAGAACGCTGTATCTCAGGGGATCATTCAAAAGGAAAATTACTTAAATTAACTTTTCAGGCAAACCGAATTATGCATTATACCCCTCCTGTAATGCTATACAAAGTCAATGTTTGTGAAGAGTAGAACTGGAGACTATAAATCAAGCCTTTCATAAGAACTGTTGTGTCTGCAGGGATATTTTTTTTTTCCTTTGCGTTTTTGGCTTTTAGATGAATGAAGAATTTTCTCAGCAAATTATTAATTACTCCTTCTTGCCTATAGAACTGAGTTCACTGTAGTTATGTAGGAGTCAATGGTATTCAAACTGCAGCTTTTGATGAAGTAATCGGCCGCTTCTGGGGCCTCCTTCAGCTGCCCTGGGCGTGCTTCACATGCAAACGACTGCCAAATGGATTCTTTCGACATTCCAGCCAATTAAAATACATTTAAAGTGCAGCTGGTGGAGAGGCAAGCCGGGCGGGCGGTTGTGCAGAGAACTTCAGGGCAGGGAGACAAAAAAACAAACTTTGGGCAGCCCAGCCAGGCGTTTGGGGGCAGTGGAGAAAGTCACAAAAAGAGGCTATCTTTAGCTCCTGTCAGAATCAAAGATGACACTTTGAGCGCCACCTTGAAAGACACAAGAGAGGGAAGCATGTTTGTTAGGGTGTCAGTTTTCTCCCCTTGCCTCTTGAAACTCTGTGTGTTGGCCGGCTGCCCAATGTGGTGCTGCATACAAATATTGACAGAACACAGCGGTGTTTGTTAAAGCCGGGCTGGGGAAGCCAGTGATTAAAACTCTTGAAGGAAGATCCGAAAACCCCAGGAACGCTCATCAATAGCGTTAGAACATTGACCGAATGAAAGAGAAAGCACTGAGTGGGCTAACGTGAAACACTCACCGTCCCTGTCTGCTATGCCTTTTCGGTAAGGACAGAATTTTCTTTTCTCTTCCTTTTTTTTTTTTTCTTTAGTATTTATGTCGGTGTGGAGGAAAGAGCGTCGGACGTGCTCAGCGCTGGGCTCCCGAGCTCTGATGTGCACAGTGCAGGGTTTGCCTGGGATTTTTCTGGAGGACGCGAGAGGATTGCACTGTGTAAATAGACACAAGGCATTACCCAGCACGTGGAGTCGGCCAGCGCTTTGCCAGAATTCAGAATGATACATTTTTAAATGTTTGCCTCCACGGATCTGTCCCAGTATTTGTTGCATGTGTCCAGGTGTCCTGAGATGGATAGCAGAGAGATTCCTCTTGTGAACCAATGGTTAGAATGTACAGGATTGTTTAATTTTTATTTTCATTTAAAACGTTCCCTGGCTCATTCTGCTGCCATCCCCGCGCCTATGCATGCAGAAGGTGTTTTCTTCTTTCTAGGTTAATACTCAGTCAAGCACAAGCATTCTGCTTTACTCAAGCAAGTCCAAAATGTTTTCAAATGCTTTGCTTTATCTTGACTTTCACTGGAGAAGCTGCTAGATTAGGAATTTGTTTGGAGTCCATCTTCTCTTACACTTTAAGGAGGCAGCTGCATTTGGACTATCTCTGTGGTTCTGCAAGCTCACTAAATGCCCAGCTCTGTGCATCGTACTGGGATGCCCATCTTAAATTCCTGAGAATGCTAAGTAAGAGTATGGCTGAGCAGGGAGCATTGATTCCCACCCATCAATTTACCAAGGAAAGACACACAAAGTTCCTGATTGTTTCCTATTTTAGCTTGTCAGGGTAGGCCCTTTTTGGCTTCAGTTTTGTTCATTGCAAACAAAGAATCTTGCACATTTCATGGTGAAGGATCACGTTGCAGTGTCCTGAGCTCAGTTAAATGCGCTTTATTAATCTTTAATGTGCCAGTAGCTCTGAGGCTATGCCAAGCTGAGACTTTCCAAAACTCTCCAAGCTACCTGCTGCCAAGATAAACGGTGGTAGGCCCAGAAGGGATATTTTAAGGAAACTTGCAACAGCAAAGTTTTACCCATTAAGTTTGTCATGAGTCAGTGAAAGAAATCTGAAATAAAAGAGATTTCAGCAAGAACTGCCTCAGCTCTATACCCTCTGTGTGTGAGACCTACTGGTAGGAGCCTACCTCCTCACACAGTGGTCTGTGCTCCATGTGGGGGAGAGAATAAGGCGTTCTACTGTATGGGTGTTGGGTGGTGTTTATGAAGTGGGTGCTGTGTAAATGGAGACATGTGTGAATGCAGAAGGCTTTCCTGCCTGTGCTGCAGTGTCTGAGCTCAGAGAAAAACAAGGCTGCACATGTGGCGGGCCGCTTGTCCCACACAACCATTTCAGACATACCAAAAGAGCCAGGGATGGGCAGTGCTCACAGAAGTACATTGGGGCTTAGAAATCTAACTTTGTACAGAAGAAAAATGGGGCAGTATGCTCCAGGAAATTGGGCACTGAGGTGACTTAATGACTCAGAGGGCAATGTGAACCTAGGTTTGACCAGGTCGTGGAGAATGTAAGGCTGTGACCCTTTGGGGCCATAGTTTGACTCATCAGACCAACACAGGGTGAACGGTGTCATCCTCATTCCTTGAGGATGCAGATAATAGACAAAAGGGACCCTGCCCTTAAACAGAGACTTCACCTGCCAGGGTCGGGTTGCTATGAGGAGAACACTGAGTTGGAGCTAGGAGGAGCTCCAAGATTTGTTTCTGACTTAGAGTCACTGAAGCAAAGACTTGACAAATACTTGTAGGCATGATGGGTAAAGATCAAGAGTGAGGGATGGTCTCAATTAAGCAGGAAGGTTTTTTGTTTAATCGAAGTATAAGTAACATACCATTGTTAAGCAGATGGATTTATTACCTTTAGAGTCTAGTACAGTCTCCTTACTGTGGCCTAGAACAGGGTTGATAAACCACTGCATGACAGGCCAAAACCTGCCATCCTTTGTTCTTATAAATAAAGTTTTATTGCAACACGGGCATACCCCTATATTTACATATTGCCTGTGGCCACTTTTGTGCTATAACGACAGGGGTGTGTTGTTTCAACAGAGCCCCTACAGTCCCCCAAAGCCTGGAACATTTACTATCTGGTCCTTCACAGATGAATTTGAGAGGCGAGACATGGAGAACAATGCTTCTCAAACACTGTGGTGAAGAACCAGGTTTGTTTTTGTTCAAATTTCCAGTCTGTTATGGACTGATAGTTTTCTTAAATGTGATAAAAATGTTGCTTGCCTGCTGTGTCAAACTGCTACAAAATTTCTAAACATTTACTCTTTTATTTTGGACTTACCTCATTGTGGATCCTGGACAAATGGTTTGCAGACTGGCACCAGACTGGGCCAGACTCTGAGCGGCTGTAGAACCTGTTTGGGTTTCTAGTCTCATCTCGTGCCCTTTGTCCCCAATCTCCAATCATGCTGCTGTTCTTTCTGAGGATGGAATACAGTGAACTCTTTTCCAAATCTGGGCCTCTGCTCCTGATGTTTGCTTGATCTGGAAATCTCTTTCCCCGCCTTCTCTTAGCCCCTCCCTTCCTTAGGTGTCTGTTTCAGTTCACTTGGTCAAGGAGACTTTGGGACCACTCTCTCTGAAAAACCTTTCCTCATCTTACATCGCCCTCCTTTTAGAGCACTTCTGACAATGAATATGTGCCTTGTGTTTTTTTTTTTTTTTTATCTTTCTATGATTTGTGTCCCTGTATTGCTCTGGAGTCAGTAACAGATAATATAATCCATTTCAGCTGGTTTAAGCAGGAAGGAATTTCACGCTGGTTTTAGGTGGCATATTCCATCTTATAGGAGCCGGGGAGCAGGCAGGGCTTCTGAGCTAATGCTCGGAATAACACAACAGAATTTGCCACTATGTGTTGGTCACTATACAAAGGTCAGAATCGGGAAGTTGATGCCACCACTGCCAGCTCTTGGGTCACACTATCATCTCCTCCACCAAAATGGGAATCTCTGTTTCTTGAAACACATGAAGCTAGGGACAGGGTACTGGGACCTTTGTTAAAGAGACTGCAGAATACTTAAGCCTCTGGCAGAAACAGTAGGAATACAGCATCTACCTCATGATCTTCACTCTGACTTTGCAATCCCATTGATGAGGGTTCTCCTGGGTGAAATCTGGATCACAGCAGATCACGCTATCAAAGGGTTAGGTACATGCCATCTTAGTTTTTTTAGTCTCTACAGCTAGAGTGGAGTCACCAGAATCTACCCTCATACCCTCTTGGAAGTTAATATCCATGAGGGCAGGGATCTTGTCTGCTTGCTCATCACCCTATACCAATGTTAAGATTAGCTCCCGGCATGTGTAGGGACGCCTGGGTGGCTCAGCCGGTTAAGCATCTGCCTTCAGCTCAGGTCATGATCCGGAGTCCTGGGATCGAGCCCCAGGTCAGGCTCCCTGCTGAGCAGGGAGTCTGCTTCTTCCTCTCCCTCTGCTCCTCCCCCTGCTTGTGCTTTCTCTCTCTCTCACTTGCTCACTCTCTCTCTCTCAAATAAATAAATTTTTAAAATCGTAAAAAAAAAGATTAGTGCCTGGCATGTGTAACATACCCAATAAATGTTGATCATGAGAATGCATGTATGAGTGAAAGAATGACATGTTTCTTGGATGTCTGTGATTAATAGGAGGGTAGCATGTGGCATATGGGAGAGAGATTGATGCATGTGAATCAGTTTGGGAAATGTCTCTATGGTGGGAGATGGAAGACCACCTATAGGCAATACTCTCAATTTGAAACATACCTTGTTTTTCAAAATGGAAGCATACTCATGTAGCTGCAGTGAGCCAGTCTGTCCAGAGATGAGAACATTCTGGTTACTTCCTTGTATTATCATTTATTGAGGGATTATTATGACATACACACTACACTAAGTGCTATCTATGTATTAAAACTCATTCAATCTTCAAAACATCCTGATGAAGTAGGTATTGTTTCCATTTATAGAGAAGCAGAGGTTTTGTGCCTCTGATTTCCAGAGTTGCTGTATTATATTATTTTAAATGTCCATCTTTCCAAAAAGTTGATGAGACATACAAAAAAGCAAGAAAGTATATTACATAGACGGGGGAAATAAAAAGGAGTCAACAGAAATGATTTCTGAGGAAGCCCAGACATTGGACTTACTGGACAAAGATATTAAGCCAGTGAACATAAATATGTTCAAAGAACTAAAGGAAATCATGTCTAAAGAAATAAAGGAAAATATGAGAAGAACATCTCAGCAAATAGAATATTAATAAAAAGAAATTATGGGAAAAAAACAAATAGAAGTTTTGGAGCTGTAAAGTACAATAACTAAAATGAAAAATTCACTAGTGTGATAAAATAGCACATTTGAGTAGGCAAAAGAATCAAAAAACTTGAAGACAGATCAAATGAGATTATTCAATATACAAACAGAAAGAAAAAGAAGAATGGAAAAAATAAGTAGAAATTCAGAGACCTGTGGTACACTATGAAGTGCACCACCATATACATAATGGGAGTATGAGAAGGAAAGGAGAGACAGAAAGGGACAGAAAGAATACTTAAAGAAATAATGCCTGAAAATGATGATGTAAAACATGAATCTACATAACCAAGAAGCTCAATGAATTCCAAGTATGCTAAACTCAAAGAGGTCCACTCTGAGATATATCATAATCAGATTGCCAAAATTCAAACAATCTGGAAAGCAACAAGAGAGAAGTGTATGAGGTTGTCTCACTAATATTAACAGCCAATTTTTCATCAGAAACCATGAAGTCCAGAAAGCCATAGGACGACACATTCAAAGTAGTGAAAGAAAAATTGTCAACCAAGAATTCTATATCCAGCAAAGCTATTCTTAAAAATGAACGGGAAATGAAGACATTACCAGATAAACAAAAACCGATAGAATTCACCACTAACAGAACTTTCCTACATGAAACACTAAAGGGAGATCTTCTGGCTAAAATGAAAGAACTAGATAATAGATAGTAATTTGAACCCACATGAGGAAATAAAGAGCACTAGTAAAATATAAAAGACAAGGTAAATGTATTTTTGTTTATAACTATTTTTTTCTCATGCCTGATTTAAAAGCTGTAAGTGTAAAGCCATATGGATGAATTTGTATTGTGTATGATAACAAAAGGACAAAGGAGAGGGTTGTGAATAGAGCTATAATCAAGGAAAATTTTTGTATAATACTGAAATAGAGTAGGTATTAATCCAAGTAGATTGTTTTATTAGACAACCTAGATGAAATAGACAAATTCTTAGACAAAAAATACTGAAACTGACTTAAAAAAATAGAAAATATGAATAGACTTTTAGCAAGTAAAAAGATTGAATTACTAATTAACAAACTTAACACAAAGAAAAGCCCAAGCCAGATAGCTACCTAGTGAATTCAACCAAATATTAAAAGAAAAATTAATACTAATCCTTCACTAATTCTTCCAAAAAATAAAAGAGAAGGGAACACTTCCCAACTCAGTCTATGAGGCCAGCGTTATTCTGATACCAAAATCAGACAAAGAAACAAGAAACAAAAACTATATGCCAACATGTTTTATGGATATAGATACTATAATCCTCAACAAAATACTAGCAAACCAAATGCAACAACATATAAAAACGATTATACACCAACCTAAGTGAGATGATTTACCCCAGGAATGCAAGACTGGTTATGTACATGAAAAATAACCAATGTAATACAATAACACATTAATAGAATAAAAAACAAAACCTATGTGATCATCTAATATATGAATAAAAAAAAAGTAACACTATTTCATGATGAAAACTCTAAATAAACTAGGGGTAGAAGAGAATTCCTTCAACCTGATAGAGAGCATTTATAAGAAACTTACAGCTAACATTGCACTTAATAGTGAAAACCTTTCCCCCTAAAATCAGGAAAAAGATAAGATGTCAGCTCTCCACTTCTATTCAACATTGTTTTGTAATTTTAGCCAGATAAATTGGGCAAGAAAAAGAAAGAAAAGATGCCCAGATTGAAATGAAGAAGTGAAACTATCTCTATTTGTTGACATGGTTTTGTACAGAGAGAATCCTAAGGAATTCACTAAAAAAAGAGCTAATAAATAAATTCAACAGAGTTACAGGATACAAGATCAATATACATAAATCAATTGTATGTGTATGCCACAGCAATGAACAACTCAAAAATGAAATTAAGAAAAATAATGCAATTTAAGATAGCATCCAAAAGAATATAATATTTAGGAAGAAATTTAACAAAAGAAGTGCAAGACTTATACACACAAAACTACTGCTGAATGAAATTATGAAGGACCTAAATAAATAGAAAGATAGCCCATGCATGCACATTGGAAGACTTAATATTGTTAAGATAGCAATACTATCTGAAATTGATCTGCAGATTCAACATGATTATTACCAAATTCAAGCTGTTTTTTTTAAGAAACTGACAAGCTAATATTAGGATTTTTATGAAAATGCAAGTGACCCAGGATAGCAAGAACAATCTTGAAAAAGAAAATCAAAGTTGTAACTTCCAATTCTTGATTTATTTATTTATTTTTTAAAGATCTGTTTATTTATTTGAGAGAGAGAAAGTGTGTGCGTATGAGCTGGGGGAGGGCCAGAGGGAGAACATCTCAAGCAGACTCCATGCTGAGCATGGAGCCCAATGTGGGGGTCAATCCCGCAACTCTGAGATCATGACCTGAGTTGAAATCAAGAGTTGGACACTTAACTGACTGAGCCACCCAGGTGTCCCCCAATTCTTGATTTTAAAAACACTCCAAAGCAACCATAATAAAAACAGTGTATCACTAGCATAAGACTAGACATATGTATCAATAGAATAGAATTGAGAATTGAGAAATAAATCCTTACATTTATGGTCAGTTGATTTTTGAGAAGGGTGCTAAGGCAATTTAGTGTAGATGAAGAATAGTCTTTTCAACATAATGGCTCTGCGACGGATTTATATCCACAAGTAAAAGAATGAAGTTGGACCCTTAACTCATACCTTATACAAAAATTAACTCAAAATGGATCACAGAATTAAATGTAAGAGCTAAAACTATAAAAACCTAAGAAGAAAACATAGGAGTAAATCTTCATGATTTGGGATTAGGTAGTTTTCTCAGATATGACACCAAAAGCAAGTGACAAAAGAAAAAACAGCTAAGTGGGACTTCATAAAAATTAAAAGCTTTTGTGCTTCAAATGACATCATCCAAAAAGTGAAAAGACAACCCACACAATGAAAGAACATATCTGCAAATCATATATTTAAGAAGAAATTTGTATTCCATACAATGGAATATTATTCAACCAGAATATATAAAGAACTCCTACTACTCACTTATAAGAATCAAAGTAACTCATTTTAAAAATGGGCAAAGGATTCAAAGTCATTTCTCCTAAGAAGATAAGCAAACAGCTAATAAGCACATGAAAATATGTTCAGCATCATTAGTCATTAGGATAAACACAACACAAAACCAAATGAGATACCACTTCATACCCACTAGGATAACTGTAATTAGAAAAAAATAAACAATAACAAATCTTGGCAAGGATGTAGAGAAATTAGAACTTACATATATTGCTGGTAGGAATGTAAAATGGTACAGCCATTTTAGAAAAGATATGATCATTTCTCAAAATGCTAAAAATAGATTTCCTGTATCATACAGAAATTCCTCTCCTAAGTATATATACCCAACACGTATGTCCACATAAAAATGTGTACATGAATGTTCTTAGCAGCATTATGCATTATTACTAAAAAGTGGAAAGAAGCCAAATGTCTGTCAACTGATAAATGGATAAACACAATGTGGTATATCCATACAGTGGAATATTATCAAGCCATATAAAGGAATTAAGTACTGATACTACAATGTGGATGTACCTTCAAAACATTATGGTACATGAAAGAAGATAGACACCAAAGGCCACATATGATTCCATTTTATGTGAAATGTCCAAAATAGGCAAATCTATAGATAGAGAAAGTAGACTAGTGGTTGCTAGGGGCTAGGAAAAAGAGAGATTGGGGAGTGACTGGTAATTAGCATGGCATTTCTTTTTAGGATAATAAAATGTTCTGGAACTTGGCATTTCTTTTTGGAGTAATAAGATATTCTGGAATTACATATTGGTGATGGTTGCAGGTCTCCATGAATATACTAGAAACTACTGAATAGTGCTTTTTCTTTGAAAAAGGTAATTTTACGGTTTGTGAATTATATCTCAATAAATTTTTTATTTAAAAAAATGCTAAGGGGAGAAACCAGAGTAATTGGACTCCTCCGAGTCAGGTTTACCTTACCCATTTCTGAGCGTAAGACAAGAGTGCAAATAGAGGTCCATATGCCACAACTCAAATGTTTTAAAATTCTGAATCAAGCAATCACAATCTTAAATGTGTTTTATTCTCTTGCATTGACAAATACATCTTCGTCCAGGAACGGTTCTGTACTGTTGGCTACAGGAAATCAGCAAAGGCTTTTAAGAAGAACCATGATGTGATCGTATCATCATTTCTGAAGCAGCTTGTTGGCAGCCCTCTCAAGGTGTAGGTAGAAGAAAGCCTGGGGATGGTAGCAGTTAGTAAGCAATGGTGATCATCCTGCCAGGAATTGAGGTGGACACAAACCGATGTCATAGTATGGAGATAGTGTGGCAGATAGAACAGGCACGCTTAAAGCTGGGTCAGCACAGGCAGATGTGGAAGGAGGAAGAGAGGCAAGAAATGAGAAAGAAGTGGCTGACCTTTAGAACTTCAGTGACTCAGGCTGGTGACATCATTAAGTAAGAGATAAAAGCAGCAGCAGGTGGGAGTAGAGGAACCTTGAGAGCTGGGCTTTGGGTATGTGAGGCTGAGCTGTGTGTGGAGTATCAGGTGGAAATTACCAATTAGTATCTAGAAGCACATGCTTGGAGTATAGAAAAGAGGTCTGAGTTAGTAAAATGATTTAGAAGTCCTTGGAATTGTCAAAGTCCCAGGAGGAAGTAAGAACCAAATGGAAAGAAACACAACAGAGCAGTACCATTAATAATTAGACTCTGAAATCTTCCTACTAAAACAAAAGACAAAGATAACACCATTTGCAAAAAAACTGTCATGCTGTGTAGTAGAGTCTCAATGGTGAGCTTGATGCTTTTGGTTAGAAAATGGTGATTATAATGTGATCCATAACCAGTTAACAGGTGGGAAGAACACACAAAATCAGCCAAATCATAATGGAAAAGACATAGAACTGAACTTTTCATTTACATATAAATTACAGCTTATATATAAAAATATACACATAACAAAAAACACATTACTGGTGCAGTTTTGCTTGTTAGGACTCTTTTGGTGTGATAACCTGTGTTTGAAAGAAGAAAAACAGGCTGCTAATTCTTAATTGCCTTAACTGGGTGATGATGCTATTGGATTTATACCCTGATAGTACTTCAGAACCATTAATTAGACATTCCTTATCAGCTCTCTCCATTAGACATTACCGGCCTGCTTGCTGCTGCCATTCCCCCACGTGCTGTAATTTATGCCAGATCATGTGATTTGTTCACTGGGAAACGCACCTAGAACTGAGAACCTGCTGGTTTTTGGTCATTGATGGAGCATTGATTTGAGTTTGGTGTTGCAAAGCGTTTTGTTGGTTTACTTACCGAATGAGTAACATTTGCGTGTTTTCACTGGCTTCACCTTCTGTCTAAAACACCTCTCTGTATTTTAACTGGCAAAACACAGAGCTGTTACTCTTTCCTGTCATCCAGGCCTGGCTTCAGGAGTCACTACTCTCACCTCATCACCAGGAAGAGGCTGTGTTTCTTCTTTGGATTCATTGGCATTGTAGCATTTCTAATAGAAGCAGGTATCTGCACAGTAAGCGACTGGACTTAGTTGGTGGAATATGGAAAGGCTAGAAGTTGAATGTGTTAATCAGGTTTCTTATTTTCAATTAACAGCAATCACATATTTTCAATGAACTGTGACGGAACTAGGTTTAGGCCATATTCTAAAAGAAATAAAGATTGTATGCCTCTCCACTTCAGTTCCACCAAAATGTTCAGGTCTTCCTCTTCTTTCCTGGCTTCTAGAAATCCTATAGCAGGACAGACTGTCACCTGCCTCTGATTTCCAGGTCATGCTCTTCTATGTCTTTATCTGCATGCTATTGTAATACGCTGATTAGATTTGAAATGGGTTGCTGTGAGGTAGGTTTTCTCATAATCTGATGGTGGGAGTATAAATTGGCATGGCTTTTATGGAAAGCATTTTAGCAACATGTATTAGAGTATTTTAATCTATTCTATTCTAATTTTATCTGTTCAATAGAAATAATATATGATATAGACAAATGTCTACTTATAAAAATATTCATTACTATATTATTTATAATGATAAAATGTGGAAAACAACTATCTATCAATAGGAGAGTGATCAAAAACATCATGGACTAGAGAGAGCTCTTGTAAATCAACAAGAAAAAGATGACTACCCTGATAGAAAATGGTTAATGGAAATGAAATGCAGTTCACCAAAAAAAAAAAAAAAAAGAGCAAATGGCTAAGAAGCATTTGAACAGATGTTCAATCTCATTAGGAATCAAAGGACAGAAATGAAAATAATGATATATTGTTTTAACTATTAGGAAAGACTAAACTATCCCATTGATGAAGAGGTGGAAATAGGCATTCTCAATTACTCTTGGTGGAAGCGTAATTGGCACAAACTGGGCGGGGGGGGGAGGAAAGCAATTTGAATAGGAGAGAGCATACTTTTGACTCAGCAAAGCACTTCTAAGATTGTATCTTAAAAATAATCAATGAGTCTACAGAGAACATGCGTAGGATATTCATCACAGTCACACTCATGCTAGTGAAAACTGAAAATAATCCAAAACCCATTGGTAGATGATTGTTAAATATGTGATAGTACAACCACATGAGGGAATACTATATAGCCATTAAAAACTGATATAGATCTAGGGGCGCCTGGGTGGCTTAGTCCGTTAAGCCACCAACTCTTGATTTTAGCTCAGGGCATGATCTTGAGTTGGTGGGATCAAGCCCCACATCAGGCTCTATGCTGGGTGCGGAGCCTGCTTGAGATTCTCTATCTCCCTCTTCCTCTGCCCCTCCCTCAGCTTGTGCACGTGCACACACTCTCTATCTCCCAAAAAACAAATCAACAAACAAAACACCTGATGTAGATCTAGTTGGTAGGAATCATCCTATGGTACAGGAAGTGGAAAATGTAGGCTAAAAATAAATGTGTATCATGAACTTATTTTTAAAAAGGCATGTCTTTATCTGCATATATGTGCATACAAACAAAAGTTTGAAAGTCCAACCACTAAGATGAGATAACTTGTTTCTTACTGTATATTTTTGTATTGCTGAATTTGCCTTTAATTCATATATATTAATATCATAATCAGTAAAATGCACCTTCACCATTCACCACTGCAATCAAAGAAATAAAATGTTATATTCATGAAATGAAATATTATATAGCCAGTTAAAACAGTGATTTTGAAAAAAATAGTCAATTACATAAGAAATACACAGAAAAAAGACTGGAAAAGAAATTCATCAAATGTTAACGGTATGTAGCTATGATACATACCTATAACAAGAATTATGGCCATAACCAAATTATTTGTAATAAATATCTATCATTTTCATATTTGGAAAAAAATTTAAACAATTTAAAAGAGTTATTTATTTTGTGACCAATTTCTGAATAATCTCTCTTTTTTAGGTGCCACAGATCAGAATGTCATAGGTACACCTGTGAACACACACCCACAAGAATATATGTTGTACATACCAGATATATGTCATGAGCCAATTACAGAATACTTGTATGTGGACACTTCTATACCAGAGGGCAGTGTAGACACTGTGGCAGGCAGAATTCTAGGTAGTTGGGTCTTCTGGAGAGTTACAGAGAAAGGTCATCTACTTTCTTAAAACACCTCTATACATTTAGTAAACAACCCACAGACTTAGGTAAATGGTAAAAACAAATTAGGAATCATATGACCTCAGTGACGCCAATTTGATCAAATTATGTATAAGATTCTTTTTAGAGGAGATGACCCATTAACAGGGAGGAGATCATTACATTGCAGTTGTAAGAATAGCCTTAGGCATTTAGATTTAAATATATATATATATATTATATATATATATATATATATATATATATATATAATAGGGAAGATTCAGCCATCATTGGGGTCTTTTAGAATCCCAAGGACAGTAGAATGAAGTGTCAATTGTCAGATTTTTTTTAACAATGATCTGTCTTCAGAATTTTTGCTTCAACAACTAGAAAAGGGTTCATTTTCTTATTTCAAACCAGTTAAATATTCTGGATGAAACAAGTCACTCATTTGCCTATGACTCTTTAGAGAAGTTGTTTTGTTAAATCTGGATTTGTACTATGTTTTAGTGTATTTATAAATGGTGAACTCAGTTTCTGAAATTAAACTTTTTATTTGCAATTTTCTAAAAAAAAAGGAATCCTATTAACCTATTTGCTTTTTCAGAGAGCAAATTTGGAAAATTTGGTAAGGTATATTTTTTTGCCAAACCATCCAAAGTAATTTAATAACTTACCCCTCCCCCCATACCACAAATTATCTTAAATTGATTTAGTCCTCTTACCTTCTTAGATTATAGTCTTTGGTTTTCAGAACAACCTTGTGAGTCAGGCAGGGTAAAATATCTATATTTCGCAGATAAGGAAAGAGCTTCAGAGAGGTTAAATACATTGTTCAGGATCTCAAACTAGAAATTCGAGGAGCTGGGATCTGGACCCACATGTTTCTGACAATCCTGTTATTTCTGGGACTTCAATCCGAGTTTACTGCCTTCAAATGCAGTTGTTTTTCTATATATTATCATTCTATTCCTCTCTCAGAAGTTTATGACACCTTTAAGGTATTGCCAGGATTGCACCTGGATCCATTTTCTGACAAGGCACCAGTGAGTGAAAAGGAAAGGAGAATTCTAGCCAAAGGAATGACTTTGGTAAGGCATAGGCCAGGGGACATTGTTTGGGAGGGAGTGGGAGGGAGGTGGGTGAGGTCTCAAACCCAAATGTCTGTGGAAGGCCATACAGGTGGATAGAGAACAATGGAAGCCTGCCAGCAGTGAGAAAAACAAAATCAATTGCATGATAATAAGTGGGACTGTCCCTGGATCTCACTGTGGCTGAGCATCAGGGATTCCTGAGGATGTGGGTGCCCTGGGGAGTATATCCTGCTGAGTGCCTGTTCTCAGAACCAGCAATTGCTGCCAAAAAAGAGCTGGCTCTGTGTATGGTTTTTTTTTTTTTTTTAATCATTTAAAAGAAGCTGGAAATCTGATTTTTTAGGTAAAATCCCCTCATTTTAAATGCTAGCTGTAATTTTAAAATAATAATTTGTAGGCTGACTAAAATATGTCTGAAGGCCATCAAAGCCCCTCGAGTTGCTGGTTTGTGACTTCTGGGACATATTCCAGTCTTGAGGGTTTACAAGGCTCCTGACTGATCAAATTCGGTTTCTGTTTTCTTGATGTGTTAATTACGCCCCTGTGATTTTTGACAGTTGTCCTTTACATATTTAGGAAAACATCGCGCTTTCATCTTCACACCCGTGACAGCCAGCCCTCCCTGACCCTGGTTCTTTCTCTCATTCCTTCTAAGAGATGGGACGAGAAGGGTGTGCCCAAGAGGATACCTCCATGCGTACCCCCCAGAGCAGTCTACGTAAATAGTAGACTGCTGTGTCTAAGTGCCGAGGAATGGCCCTCGGGGCTTGGGAAAGATGTGCTTTAATTAAGTTACATTTCTGACTTTAATTATTGTCTAGACTAGAATTTTTTGCGAGACTGTAAATGTAGGGGTGGTGGCTCTGTGATACAAATCACTCAGGTTTCCTTTGCCTGTAAGAATCTAATGAGAAGGTGCCAGGGAAAGGTTAAAAGATGTATGCGCAGTGGTGTAAATGATCACATTTAAATCCGCAAACTGGAACGAATGTTTGCCTACTGCCTTGGCCTGAAATTGGCAGAGACGTGTCCTCCTAATTCCACAGGAACCATCACCACAAAGGTAAAATGTACATAAAGCTCTGTCTCTCTGTCTCTGTCTCCCCCCCACCCCCCGCTCTCTCTCACATGCAAACACACACACACACACATTAACTCCAGTGGACATTATAATACATCTCTGGGGGCATTTTGACTGTAGAGATAATTCTCTTCATAAACCATCTTGGGGCTAATTTTTAACATTTTAAATACACAATGTTTTTCTATGTACAGTGTGTTTTTAATAATGATTCTTTATAGAATTTTTGGAAAATGCCACAAGGCATATGAAAGAGGACAACATATTATATATAATGCCATCACCCAGAGATGCTCACTGTTAGAATTTTGGTGTATACTCTCCTAATCTTTTTGCTATGCTTTTATGAAAAACAGACAAATGAACAACAACAAAACGGAGAAGCATCAAACCCTTGACTTTATACAAATGATTTGAATATCAAGAATTCGATTTTTGTGGCAAATTCATTCCACATAAGTCAGCAGTAAGAAAAAAGTGCTGAAAGGTGAGGCCACAAGAAAGAATTGAACTCCTAAGAGAGGAGAATCAGCACTTCCTCAGCATTTTCAGTGCATTTTGACTGAAGGGATAAAAGCCAAGGACAGACCCACTGGGGGCACTGAATACAGTGGTGACAGGTTCAAACACGGGTGAGACACGCGTGAACATAGCGTACAGCCCCTGTGAGACATCTGGAGGATTCTCACAAAAGAATGTCTCCGTCCCATGGCTTTGGAGGGGAGGAATTCTTGTACTAACGCAGCCTGAAGCACCTTCCATTAGTCACTCTCTCTAGCACTTTCTGCCTAATCAATCATCATAAATAAAAGCAACACAATCTAGAATACTACTCCATGTGTATTTGTGTGCAATGGTTAGATGTGGACATTTCAGCACTATCTCAGTGAATTTTTGGTAACTTTTTTGAGATGTCATTCACATACCATTTAAAGTATATAATTCAGTGGTTTTTAGTGTATGTCCAGATTGTGCAACGATCACCACCATATAGTTTTAGAACATTTCTGTCACCCCAGAAAGGAACCCTCTACCTATTACCAGTCACTCTTATTCTCCTCAGACACCCCAGTATGTTCTTATCAGATGTATGTTTTGCAGATATATTCTCCCATTCTGTGGCTTTTCATTTTTTGTTGTTGTCCTTTGACCCACAAATTTCTTAATCTGTTGAAGTCTAATTTATCTGCTTCTTTCTTGTATTGCTCATGCTTTCTTTATCACCTCTAAAATCCATTGCTTAATCCAAGGTCATGAAGGGGTACTTCCATGTTCCTTCTAAGAGTTTGATAGTTTTAACCCTCACATATAGCTCTGGGATCCCTTTTGAAGCCATCTTTATATATGGTAGGAGGTAAGTAAGGGTCAACTCCATTCTTTTACAAGCAGATACCCTGTTGTTCCAGTATCATGTGCTTAAAAGACTATCATATCCTCATTGAATGTCTGATATAATTTTCACAATAGTCCCAGGAGTTAAGAATCATTGTCCCTGTTTGCAAATGAGGAAACAGGGGCTCTGGGAGGGTAAGCAACTTGTCTGAGTGCCTCGAGGAGTTCCAAGGAAGAAGTGGAATTTAATTTGACTCCAAAGCCTGGGTTCTTCCCACAATACCAAAATGAGCATCTACAACGTGCCACGTAGTAATAAAACAAACACATGCAAAAGAGTACTCATCATTCTATGCCTTTACATTTTTTTCAATTAATCATATTCTTCCTAAGGAGGGATCAGTGCCAAAAGCTCCAGGGCTAGGAAGGATGAATAAGCACAGTTCTTATTTTTTAAAAGCTAATAATAGTGCCCTAGAAACAAGGGAATTTCCTACAAGTAGGATGGCCGTAGAAGTCAGTATTTTTGGTCAAAGCAACAGAAACCAGCTTAAGGAGCCCCAGTCAGAGGCTCAGAGAGTGAGCAAGAGACTGGAGAACCAGCCAGCAAACGAACTGAGACAAGTGCAGCGGATCAGAAACAGGAAGCTGGCAACTGACTTGGGCAAAAGGAAGTAAGACCTGGACACAGAGCCATTGCAGAACACTACGGAAGACACTGTGAGTGCGCCTGATTGTCCCCGGGTCTTTGCTTGGACACGCCTACACCCGGAAACAGGTGGGAGCACTGGGCTGGATGAGCTGGAGCTGTGTGCCCATGCCGTCTGGGCAGGGGGCCGAGGACCACTCCAGCCCATCTGTATCCCACGCAATGAGGAATCCTCCCAAATAACAGGGGCAAGGATGCTGGAAATGCCCACTCCCGGGACAGCAGAGAAATCACTCTTCCCTCAGCTGTTCTAATCGCTTTCTTCTTATCAATGAGCCACAGAGCCAAACTGTCTTCATCTTATTTCTCATCCTCTCATTATTTCCCATGGCTTGCTTTTCTAATGTGATTATAATCTGCCTGTGGTCAGGAGCCCTAATTCACACAACACTACTTCGCAGCTCCCGTTGCGTCTTAAATACGGGCTTCCGGGGTGTGTTTTCCAATTGCTAGTGATTCCTAGGATACCCCGGGGGGCCACAGTCAATTCTTTCTAACCCACATATGGATTCTCATCAGCCACTTTATAATCTTACACCTGATTTTCCTTCCAGCCCCAAATGATCCTAAGGACCCTGCTCCTACCACCAGGTGGGGCTGCCCAGGAAGCGTGTACCTCCTTCAACATCAGCCGAATGCAAAGGAGGGTTGAGGGTGGCAGGAGATGGTGGGCTCTCTCAGGGGAGGGCTGTCAGCCAAGTCATGGCTTTAGCCTTGCCCTCACATTTCTATTAACATTGCCTTTATTTTGAACTTTCCAGCTCGTTAAGGTAGTTCTTTTTAGGGCTTCTTTAATCCACCAAAATTCTGTGGAGTTTTGGGTTCTTTCCCTTGTTTATCATCAGGGGTCAGAACTGGTTGTCTTTTCTGTTCTACGAACCCCGGGGGAGAAGAGTGGAATCCCCCAAATAGCTGAGCTCTGACTCAGCGCTTCTAGGACCTTCTCCCTCTGGCCTCTCCCAGCCCCCTTCACTACTTTCTGCCGTTTACAGAGCACTCAGTTCGTGTGATCTGCTTTCAATAAAACCATCTCTGACCACACTGCAAAGGAACACCAGGTTCTTAATTTAATTATATACATTGAGGATGAAGGTTGCCAGACACCATGAAAAGCATTAATTTGTTGTCCTGTCATGTGCTGTTGTAGCTTTTCTCATCCTTAGAACTGTTGGCTGTTAAAGTCTCTTGATTTTTCTGAGAAAGTTTATGTCCACCTTTTGTCTTTGGAAAGAACAGCTTTCCTGAGGGACAGGAGGAGAGAAGCGCCAAGTTTAAGAAAGATGAATAAGCGCAGTCATTAATTTGTAAAACGTTCTCAGAGACTGTGTGCTTAAAGGGTATTTTCCTTTTGAGCAGTAATCATTACCCGATTGCATAAAATACACACACACACATATATATTAAATGGGCTTCAGTTGTTTGAACCATCAACATTATTCATGACTAGTTGGCTAACATGTAGCCAGCCATGTATCCTTCTTCCTTAGAACATACATTGTTGCCAGGCTTGTTCCTACTTCCTGAGCAGTATGGAGAAGTGGGAGGAGGGGAAGCCGGTCAGGGTACATAATGAGGTGGGTTGTGCTGATGTCACAGAGAAACAAAGTGGTTTTGTGATGGTGGGGGTGGTGGTGAGAGAATTGGGTGGGGAAATGTCTCGTGTTAATAAGATTTGAATCCCAGGAGACATAAAAGACATCTCCAATTGTCAAGATTTAAGTAAAATCCTCTTAGTATTTAGAGACCAGTGTGATGGAGACAATCCTACACTTGAATCTTTTTATTTTAATTTCGATTTCAATTGCTGATAATTCCTTGCTTCATTAAGACGAGCCTTTTCAGTGCCATCTCTGCCTGGAAAGAGAGAGAACTCGGGGGGGGGGGGTGGCGAGGCATTGTCTTTACTATTTCTCATGACCAATTTAGGCTTATCTCCCCTTTCCAGACCCCATGCACCAAGCAGCAATCTCCTGTCCCATTTTCAGTTCTGTTAGTGTGAATCCTGATGGTAGGATTTCATTAGAATTTATGAGCATCGTGTGCCAAGCACTGTGCTAACAGCAAACCATAATAGCCAGTGCCTTACTGTCTAGCATGTGACAGGTGCTTTGTTCATCTTGGAAACAATAGCTTTCCAGAGGGACAGGAGGAGAGAAGGGCCAAGTTTAAGAAAGAGAAATAAGTGCAGTCATTAATTTGTAAAAAGTTCCCAAAGCCTGCCTGCTTAAAGGATATTTTACTTTTGAGCAGTAATCATTACCCGATTGAATAAAATACATATATAAAATGGTTTTCCTCCTCATTTTGCAGATGAGGCAATTGAGACTCAGTGAAGTTGGATCACTTGTCCAACATCAAATTAACTTAACAGGTGGTAAGACTCAGAACTTGCACGCAGGTCTGTTTAACTCTACAACCCATATACATGTCATTGATTTTAATATGCTCCCTTGTTTTTCTACTTTTATGGTGTATGTTGCCTTGGAACAGAGAGGGAGATACATTAAAACCTTTGAAAATTTATGAGAATAAATATCTAACAGCTATCTATTTTCTCAGAGTGGGAAAGATCCAGCAGCCGAGGGCACCCCTGTGAAGGCTATGATTGCAAGGCTCACATAGGTACTTTTGGTTGCTAAGCTCTATCGTCTGTGGTCCCAGCCCTCTGCACCTGAGTGCACAGGCAGATCCTCTCCAAGCTCTTCCCACCCCATGTACATTTCAGACCTCCCTCTGCTCTGTTGTCTCACAGATGGGATCTCTGAGTTCCTGTTACCAATCTCGCTGGCTACTAAATTTCAGCAGCTGCTTCTAATTTTGGCAACTGCAATTTCCTGTTAGCATTACCCATTACTTTAAGGATGACACTTAGGGCCCTTTCTCAGACCTTCAGGATCAGGTTCCTCCCTGGGTTTGGGGAAGGGAGGGCAAGGTAGGGAAGGCTATACCAGGAAAATCTGGATTGGTCAGGCTCCCTGCTAAGACTAGCTCCCAAATCTGTTTCAAACCAGTGCTGATCTCAGTGTGTGTCTAAGGTAAAGTTGTTGAAGAGTGACCAGCAGTAGGTGGAAAGTTCAACTTCTAACTTTATTAGGCTGTGTTCTCTCCTGATATTCACTTTGCCCCCTCGTCCTAGGCTAGTGTTTGCATTCTAACTTAAGACCATATTAGAAAGGAAAAACTAAATCAGAAATGAATTCTCAATGTGGGCACGGTGGCTTATGTTAACTTAATACAATTTCACCCTCAGAAAAAAAAAATGCGTACGCTGTACTTACCTTTATTGACTATAGTAGGACCTTAAAACTAGGTATTTGTGTGGAAACCTGCAGACTAGGAAAAGTGAATGAAATCACAGTAGCATGAAATCACATGGAAGATATCGAGGATAGTGCCATGTTGGGGAGAATATTTCTTCATAAGGTTGCCATGATCTCAGTAGCTGTGGGAGTAAATAATATCCTCATTTAGAAATGTGGGAGTTGAGCCCAAAGAGAGGGCTGAATGAGTATCTGACAGTCTATGTCTGCCTACAGTTGAAGTTCTCAGCTGAAGGCAGCTCTGACTGAATTGGGAGTGGTAACTCAGTTGAATTGCCAAGCCTCCTGCTTTTGCTATGTGATGCATCAGTCTGTCCAAGACCCCAGCTGAAGGTTATGGCACTTCCCGGGTATTGAAAAGACCCTAAATTAGGAAACTCTGATGGTAAAGAAGATTGTAATTATGGCAGGTGGTTCTTTTACCAAGTTCACAGATTAAACTCCTCCTCATGGCAACTCAGCAGCACTGAGGCACTCATCACTTACTGAAAACTGTGAAATACCTACTATGTGCCCGGGATTGTGATGGACACAGGAATGGTTCTGTGAATATGACCCAGTCACTCTCCTCAAAAAACTCCCCATCAGTGGGACATTGGGAAGAGATAAGACATGAGCCACATGGGCCCAGAACCAGAATCTACAGAACAGAAACTGCTCCGGGAGAGCCTTTGGGATGGACATGGGACCTTTGGTTGTACAGGAAGGAAATCATTGCTCCTGAGTCAGGACATAGAAGAGGCTGGGAGAGGTGCTGCTGTCTGCCTCAGTCATCTTGATAATCCTGAGTCTGGAGACTTGAGGAATTTATTAAACTTGCATATGATGTAGCAAATGGAGTGCCGGCCTCAAAAACCAGAGAATTTTAGGTCTCGTCACCACCAGAACTTTGCCCCCTGTCTCCCCACCCCACCCCACCCCCTTCAACATTCAGCTTGGAAAAATGATCAAAGCATCCTGGGTCTTGGTTGTTTGATCAGTAACACGGTACTGTACTTACCAGAAGGTGGAGGGCTGGACCACCTGATCACCTTAATTTTCTTTCAGTTCCCAAGTCTCTGATCTTATGATTTCTGCTTCTCTCTCTTGATAAAGGCAGCACAAAGGCTGATTTTTGCAGAAGTGTGTCATTTGCTAAATTAAACCCAGTACCTACCCCTGGACATTTGAATAGCAACTAACTGGTCCACGGGACCTGGTCCTAGATGTTGCCAAGTTCCCTTGAATTAAGTCTTTAAAGTGTTTTGCAGCATTAAGAGAAAGATTATTTGTAGAAATTTTGCCCACTATTTAACCATCTGAATTTATTGATGAATTAAAGCTTCATCGTCATGGTGTTATCTTTAAAGGACATTTACAATGTGTTTGGTAAATGAGATTGAGTCATGTTTAATTTTGAAAACTTCCCTGGTTTCTTTCATAACAGTGATAGTGGGTTAACAAGTGTCTATTGAGTGCCATTATGTAGGGAGAAGTAAACTGGTTCATTGTCCAGGAGCAAAGGAGTAGAAAGCACTCTTTTTATCTTTATGAATCTTACCATTTATCTGAAGTAAGGCATGCGTCTGAGAACAATTATAGAGCAGTTTGGCAATACATTCCTTAATATGCTTTGAATTGAAGGCACACGTTCCAACTTTTGGCATAGTAAAGAAGACAATATAGAAGGGAAGTTTATGTTGTTTTGAGTCTCAAAGGAGCTGATAATATGCTTTCCCAAGGCAGTCTCTAATATTAAAATTCATTTTAAAGCCTTAAAGCCAGAGTTAGACACAAATTGTAGTGAGAGGACAGACCATGGACTAATCCCTAAAATTGGGGACATAGGGGATGTAAGAACGAGGGAAAAGTGTGAAAACATCCCTTGGCGATGCCTGATGGGGACCGGGGACTTTACACTCATTAGTGTGATAATCCACATGATCATGTTCTTTCTCTATTACTGATCAGGAGACTGAGATTTAGAAAGGCAAGATAACATTTTTCCCAGTTAGTAAGGGCTGGAGGTGGACTTGTTTCTAGGTCTACCTGGGTAAAAAAAAAAAAAAAAATCTCAGCGTGAGTGGTGACAAATGGTACAAGTTGAATGCAGGTCACAGATTCATCTTTATACAGTCCGCTGAACTCCGTGATATAATAATTAGCTGAGATCACTATCCATTTTAAGTGTACTGGAGAGATAGAAATTTGGATAGAAACTGTGCAGGCAATGGATTCCAAGCCTAGGAGGCGACCTGTCTATGCTTCTTATTCCCCCAGTAGTTTTTGTAAAGTTTCTTGGCCAGAGGGAAACTAAAGAGCAACTTGAAAGCTATATAAAGCAAATGTGTAATGGTGTTTGGCAATGTTCTGAAAGTAACTACCAAGAATGCATACTACAGGGAGGAATGAAGAACCAATTTCTGGCCGAAATCCATTTTGAATGGAAAAGCTTTTAATGGATGAATTCTCCTTCAGTAAGTTGTTGCTTTCCATTTAATTGCCATTATTTGCTATTTTATTTGTAAATCTTTATTCACGGACATACATGACTACGTTGGGAGGCAGTAGAAATTTATGTTTATGAACTATGTGTTCTCCTTTCTTACAGAGTAAATATCTAAGCACTCTGCACACTCTTCTCTTGCCTTGTGATTATCATTTGTTCTATATAATATGTAATATATATCTGTTTCTATTAAAATTTGAGAACTTGGTTTTCCCTATCTGATCTTTCCTAATTAGAAATTACATAGGTGAATTGGAGTCCTTCTAATCTACTACTGTAAGTATAGGAACTGAACTTCATGCGCCTATCAGGTGCCTTTCACAGCTTTTGTAAAACGGTGAGTCACAAAGCCATGCCTGAGTAGTCTTGCAGACTTGTCAGATCAAGAGACCATCTCCTTCGGGCCATACTCTCCCACTCAGATTTCTTGTTTTCCTGATTTCTGAGGATGTCTCCAGCAGCTGTTCCTGCCTGTGGGCCATGAACTCTTGTGAGTGGGAGGGAGATGCAGAGTTATTGCAAAGGGTGTGTAAATTCAGATGAACCCCAAGCAGCCATATGTGTACTATGATTTTTCAAAATATATAGAAGTATGGGATATATATGTATGCACACAGTATAATAAATGAATGAATTACAATGGCCTTTAAAAATACTACTAAATAGAGTTTAATCATAATCTTTTTTTCTGAATCAGCAAATGGTAAAAGTGCAAAATTATTACATAGAAGTTTGTGAAAGTTTTTGAAGTTAAAAAAAAAAAAGAAATTTCATAACCAAAAAAAGAGTTATGCTGTACCTCAATTCAGATCATTCAAAGCACTTATACCACTCACCACCTGGGGTATGGAATTCCCAAATTTAATTGACTTCTTTTCCTCCACTTTCCAAAGCAAAGACATGAAAGTCTGAAAAAAGTTAATTTTCTCCCAATATTTATCTCTCTCTCTTTTTTCTTTTTCTATTCTCATTCTATTGTTTGGAAATGTTCTGTCATTGTATTCTTGTATTGTCCCTGATGCACGGAGGATGGTCATGTTTTATTATTTATTACATTTGACTATTAGTTTTAGATAGAACTTCTTTACCATATTATAGAAGTACTCTTCTATTTCTGATTTGCCTTGAATTACCAAAAACCAGGAATAGACGCTTAATTTCATAAACGTCTTTTAAACATCTGTTTAGATGTATATGATCTACTTGACCTAGTGTTGTAATAGATTAAATCATATCAATCAAACACTTCTTGTTTATGGTTCCTTCTTCCTTTTCTAAGCAGTAGGCCTTGATTTGTGACTCTTTTAAGAGTTCATAAATATCATCCTTATCACCATCATTGTATTTTTGCTTTGTTATTATTTGCTAGTTTCATCAAGTTTTCCTATCAGGTTTATGCAAGTTTCCCAAAATGAATTTGGAGGGTGTTCATCTTTATCTGTGTTCCAGAAACTGTTTATTTTTACCAAGTAGTAAGGTATAGTCATTGAGCCCATGGGCTCTGGGGGACATACACAGACCTCAGTTCAAACCCTGGCTTGTTCACTCACAGGTTTTCTAACCTTGGGCAAGTTATTTAACTTGTCTAAGCATGAGTTTCATTACCTATAAGATGTAAACACAAGCACCTATAGTACAGAGGTTTTGTGAGATTAAATGAGATCATATAGGCAAAGCCCTATCACAGCTTCTGGCTGGTTGTAAGCATTAAATAAATGTGTTTGTTGCTAAGATAATGGTGATAAAGATGGTGATGATGATAGTGATATTGTTATTATTGCATGGAAATGATCTTTTCCTTGAAATTAGTTATGTGTAATAATGGAATGGCTTTTTAAAAAAGAGTTTTTGGAGGCACCTGAGTGGCTCAGTCGGTTGAGCATCCGACTCTTGGTCTTGGATCAGGTCATGATCTCGGGGTTGTGGTATCAAGCCCTGGGTTAGGCTCCGTGCTCAGCGTGGAGTCTGCTTGGAATTCTCTCTCCCTCTCTCCCTGCCCCTCCCCCTGCTCTCTCTCTCTCTCAAGTAAATTAATCCTAAAAAAAAAATTATTTGGGGCATTTCCCTTTTCTTCTTTAATTTGTCCAGTTTTCCTATTTTATTCAGTTAATTTTAATGATTATTTTTCAAGAGAAATTTACCTCTAGATTATTGAGATCTTCAAAATTATTAGGCCAAGTGTAAGGTATATTTTCATGTTTGTATTTATATAGAGAGATCTACCTATATATCTATATACATATATATATACTCGTATCCACTTTAATTTTTATTTTTGAATATTGTGATTTTTCTTTTTTCTTCATACTCTTATGGGTTTATTTTTATTCTTATGGAAATAAGATATTGTTTATTTTCAAGTTGTTTAAATTTCCTGCTTTTAAAATTATTTTCTGCTTCAAACCATATTAATCTTCCAGTGCTTTTCCTAAATTTGTATTTCTTTCTTTTTGGAATATAAACTACTTGGTCATTTATTATTTATTCTTAACTTCTTAACTTTTTGAATAATGAAATCATTTAAAGATATTGGTTTGCTTCTGAGTACAGTTTTGACTGCATCCCAGAAGTTTTTCTCTGTTGTGTTCACACCGTCATCATTTTAACTTATTCCATTATTTTATAATTTTAGTTTTGACATTCTCTTTGATCAAGAAGAATAATTAGGGGCACCTGGGTGGCTCAGTTGGTTAAGCAGCTGCCTTCGGCTCAGGTCATGATCCCGGGGTCCTGGGATTAAGCCCCACATCAGGCTCCTTGCTCAGTGGGGAGCCTGCTTCTCCCTCTCCCTCTGCCTACTTGTGCTCTCTATCTCTCTGTCAAATAAATAAATAAAATCTTAAAAAAAAAAAAAAAAAAGAAGAATAATTATAACTTCTCATGTTTTTGTTTTGTTTTTGTTTGCTGTTGTTTCATAGTTTACTTCCAGTTTTCTTACAGATGTCAAGGAATAATGGCTATCTTTTGCTTTGGTAATTGTGATTTTTATTTTGATTTAATAAATGATCAATTTTGGTAAATGTTCTATGAGCAATGAAAAGAAAGCATATATTTTTTGTAGATCATGGAGTTTGTAGAGTATACAGAAATGCATTTATCTATACACGCACTCACACACACACAACCCAACATACATTATCAATCATTATTATTTAGATCTCATTACTTTTTTTTTCTTTTTGTCACTTGTTGCTTCAAGAACAAAAAAGTGTGGTAAGACCTATGCATTCTCCTTTTATTATGATTCTATAAATTTCTTTTTATATTTCCAATATTTTCCTTTATGTGCTTTGAAGTTATTTATCTACAGCCTGAATATCAATGACTATCAGATCTTGTTAATACTACTGTTACAAATACTAAAAAAAATAGTGCTTGAGCATGTACCATGTAGCAGGTATTGAGCTGGGAATGAATTCCATTAAATGAATTTTTTTTTTTTTAAAGATTTCATTTATTTGACAGAGCACAAGCAGAGAGAGAGAGAGGGAGAAGCAGGCTCCCTGCCAAGCAGGGAGCCCGATGTGGGACTCCATCCCAGGACCCTGGGATCATGACCCGGGCCGAAGGCAGCCGCTTAACCGACTGAGCCACCCAGGCATCCCCATTAAATGAATTTTTTAATTAATACTTATAACAACTTGATAAGGTAGATACTTATATTCATCAGTTCCAATGAGGATTTTTACAGATTGTATTCGTTAACAGACACACAGATAATAAAATTTTTTGTTTGACATAATGCTTCTTGCCTTTAACACTGCTTCTTTAATGTTAATATTGTGACCCTTGCTACCTTTTTGTTTGCATTCACCTTGTATATTCCTGTCTATTTTTGTTCACCTTGTATATCCCTATCTTTTATTCACCTTGTATATCCCTGTCTATCTTTTAACATTTAATCTTCATGTCATTTAGTATGATGTGGGTGTATAGTTGCTATCCACAAAGAAATATCTGTGGGATGAGCAGGTCTTTCAGGGTCACTTTGTTTAGTGTGTATCTTTTCTAGGAGGCATATAATTGGTTGTTGTTTATGATGAGTGTGAAATGGTTATTAGGGGAGTTGAACCCACTTACAGGTATTGTGTTAATGATAGGTTTGATTTACTTCTGACATTTAGTGTTTTGTTATTTTTTTATGTTTCCTTTAATTTTCTTTTTTTGCTTTTACTGTTGCCATATGGACTATGAGTTCTTTGATTAAATATCCATACAAATTGGTTTGGAGAGTATACATCTTGTTTTTATCCCATTTTTGATTGGCATCTGGCTTGTCCTACCGCTGAGTGCGTTCACACTGTCGGCACGATAATTGGCGTTTCCATTACAGCTGCTGCTTCACAGGCTCCATGTGCCAGCCTACGGTAAATCATGTTCACAGCCATGAATTTCTCTTCTTGTTTATGATCTCATTTGAAATAATTTATTCTTTTGAAAATGAAACATATTTATCACACAATGTAGTCTTCTCTTCATTTCTGAGTCTTGTCCTAATCATATAACAAATGTTAAATAATATGTATTGACTTTCTGTTATGTACACTGTGTTGAACTATGTGAATTTGAGGGAGGAAGAAAAGGAATACAAAGTAATATCTCTGTCCCTGTTTTTAACTTGCTTAAAGCATAATTGACAGGGGGAACTGGGTGGATATCCATCAAAATTTAAAAAACTTGATAGTTAAAATATAAATGATGTCACTGGCACTGTGTATAAATAAATGCTAAATGAGAAACTTATGCAGGATGTGCCATGAATTCAGAGGTCGGAAATGTTGCCTAGGGTTGAAGTGTTCAGGGAAATCTTTCCTGAGGAAGAAGGAGAACATCCCAAGGAGGTGAATAGTGTGGGCAACGTTGTGGAGATGGGCATATCCCCAGCATGTTCATGGGGTGGCAAGCAAACGATGATGGTCACGTTAGAGCTTTCATGGGATTGGAGATGCTTATTAGGGTGAAGGCTTCATTCCACAAACAGGTGTTAAGCGCTTAGAGCATACAGAAGGCAAAGGGGCAAAGGCATGTCACAGAAGGCTTTCCTGTGGAAGTGGTCCCAGAGTTGAAACCTAAGAGACAGGTAGGAGTTCAGTGGGTAACGGTTTCAGGCGGGGTGGGAAAGTTGGAAAGAAGTGTTTTCTAAGCAAAGGAAAGCAAAGATATGAAGGCTTACAGGTGAGAAAGAGCATGGTGCTTTTAAGAACTGCAACTATTTTTTTCTGTGGTTGAAAAGCAAAGATATGAAGGCTTACAGGTGAGAGAGAGCATGGTGCTTTTAAGAACTGCAACTATTTTTTTCTGTGGTTGGTAGATTGAATGTGAATAGGAGAATTTGGTGAACCCATTAGAAGGAGAAAAGCTTCCCCAAGTCATGAGGGCTTTGGGTACCACATTGTAGGCTTTTGGACTTTATCTATAAGGCTTGGGGAGCCTCAAAGTGATTTTGAATAGGATAGTGGAGTTGGGTGGAAAGTGGAACATAGACAGGAAGATGGAAAATGGGAATATTAGTTGGGAGATTATTGGATTAATTCAGGTGAAAGATGTTCAGGGACTGAACAGAGCCAGTGGCAATGAGGATATATTTGAGACCGATTAAAACAGAGGCTGTAGCCCAGATACCAAATGGATAAAGGAGCTAGGAATAGGGCAACCAAAGATTAGTCTTTGGATCTGGCTTGAGAGATGAATCTGTTTATCATTATAGGAAACACAGGAGAAAGAAAAAGTTTGCAGGCCAGGGAGGAGTTGTGGGATAGGTTGAGATAATTTTAGGTATTATACATATGGATTAAAGGTTTTCCTTTTCTGGTGTTTTCCTACTGAGTTTAGAATAATGGGGTTTTAAATGTTGGTATTTCCTTAAGATTGCCATGGGTGTATAACATTGGTAAAATTACTAGGTCAAGAAAATATGTATAAATGTACAGACTTGTTGATGAAACAGAGTTTTATTTAGCTACCAATCCCATAAATGGCCAAACAATTAACAATGATAAAGTTTGTTTCAGTAACAAAGCTTCCCAAAGACAGGGAGATTTGGATGCCTTTCAACAAAATAAATTCCTTTCTTCTCAGATGACATGTAAACTGATGTCATTTCTCATTCCATAAAGAAAAAAAAAAGATGAAACTTGCTATGGTTTGCAGTATTCCAATGATGACATTCTTCCCCAAAGTAGTCTAAAAAAAGACACTGTGAACAAACTTGTACTTCCTCTGCCAGAAACGCATGCCTGGCCACAATGCAAGCCTTTCATATTTAGCCATTTAGATAATGGTTTCTACATGAACTTTCATAACATTTATTTACTGCCATAAATGAATGGACCAACCACTGTTGGAAGATAGGAATCCAGTTCCTCAGCAGTTAGATTTCTCACTACATTATCCCAACTTTATAAACGTTGCTCTGAAAGTCGTATTTCCTGTCAGTATTTCAGGGACAATGTGAAATGTCACGGGTATCCCAGTTTTGAATTTTTACAGTTCTGCCTGCTTGTGAAACCTATTAGCCTCACTCCATGAAGATCATGCTCTAGTTATAAATATTTTAACTACCCAGCACACCCTTTTTTTAAGGGTGTATCAGCCACCCTTCCTTCCCCTCCCCTCTTGCTGACTGATTCACACTCTTTTGTGAATTGTTGCAGCCAAAAGAAAAAAAAAAAAAAACAGGCTGACTGCCTGTTTCTGAAGACAAGGCTTTCTGTACATTCACCTGGGGAAAATGGTGAAATATGATTTGGGCTGATCTGCTAGTGAGGGATTAGCCAGGATAGATGTGTTAATCTTTAATAGAGGAAGACATTTTGCTGTGATAGGTTTTCCATTGACAGGGTAGAGGCGATTGATGGTGAGCCTGCTCTGGAAGAGTTTGAACTCAAGGTGGCTCTGCTAAGCAGATCTCTTGACTTGTTGAAGTCCTGCCACCCCCCTCATCCCTACGTGCTGAGGCATGGGGTTCTCTCGGGTTGAGCTGGTTGAACTGGACAAACCACAGCCTCCCAGAGCTGACTCTTGGGCCAGGGCCTGGGGGCTGGCTCCTGCCCTGGCAGGAAGCTGTGCCCACGTGCTTGCCCTCATCATCTCCCACTCTGTTGGTGCCAGGCTCAACCAGACAGGAGCAAGGGATGGCCATGGACAGGGCAGTTGTTGCTTGACCCTGACCTTCTTCAGAAACCCTATTTCCAGAGTCTTCCCAGCTCTTGGCTGGCCTCTCAGAATGGACTAGGATTATAGACCAAATTTCTGGAGCCTCACTCTTGGTGGCTAGATAATGCAGGACCAGATGCAGCTTGGAAGAAGGCACTAGATGGTTGAAAAAGGTAAAAATAAGACACCTCTTAAAATAAAATTAGAACTGTATATTTTCTCTCCTACAGTAATCTAATTGCTTCAAGTGGGGAGAAACATCAGTAAGACGTTAGAAAGAAAGAAAACAACTGGGGAACCTTTTACTTCGAGAAAGCAGAGAAATGCCTTGTTGTTAACATTGGCTGCCTCGGAGCTAAAAACAAATCTCTGATGTCCATATGACGCATATAACTGCAAAAGTTCCCCAAATACCAGAGAACTCCCGAAAGCTTCTATTTTATTCCATAACTGTCACCGTTATCTACCTATATCTATGCCTATTTGCTGAATAAGAATAAAGAGAGAAACTGAGCAAAATCTGCTTTCACAAAGGACATAGGAGGATGGGGGAGTCATTTCCATAAGAGGTAATAAAAGCTACGATACAAGTTTGGCATGGATTCTCAGGAAGCAGTTTAACTGTCTTCACGGCTCTAATACTTCGCACAACGCTTGACTTGCAGTTGTTCTTATTTGCTGGAAGTTGGGCTTTGGCTGCCACCAACATGAATTTGAGCCATTTAAGCTAATTCTTTACGCACTAATTCTTTAGGAGAGTTTCATTCATTTTATTTATTTATTCATTCACCGGCAAATGCTTAGAGGCCGAGCTACTGCTCTACAAGACCAAAAGCATATGTAATCAATATCAGCACAATTCTAGCCTAAATGTTGACATTTGCATAGGTAACCTAGCAAGTGGTTTACGTGCAAGTGAGAGGATATTGTGGGTAGGGGTTGTCTAGTGTATTAAAAGAGAGGCAAAATAAATGTGGGTTGTGCAGAAGTTTGTGTGAGTAATTAAAATAAAACTATTACATGGTTCACCTCCCTGGGTCAGTGAAGATATTTTATTTACAAGCATCTCAGTGCTATAGAAAATGACTTGAGAACATTCTGGAGAATGCCTATCTTTCTACTGAATTCCCCTTGAGGGGCCTCTAAGAGGCCCTCCTTCCTCAGCCTAAGAGAAACTTTCCTCAACTCTTGCATATTTCCTCCTTTACAAGAACGATATGTGCTGACTCAGCTTCCTTACCTCATAGTTATTCATTTAAAACATTATGAAATATTTAAGACAAGAATGTGTATAGAAGAGCACAGTAAAGGGGTGCCTGGGTGGCTCAGTCGTTAAGTGTCTGCCTTTGGCTCAGGTCCTGATCCCAGAGTGCTGGGATCGAGCCCCGCATCGGGCTCCCTGCTTGGCAGGAAGCCTGCTTTTTCCTCTCCCTCTCTCCCTGCTTGTGTTCCCTCCCTTCCTGTCTCTCTGCGTCAAATAAATAAATAAAATCTTTTTTTTAAAGAAAAATACAGTAAAGCCTCGTGTATCAACACTCAGCTAAGCAAATAGAACATTACCAATAAAACTGATGCTTGTGGGCACCCATTCCCAGTCACATCTCACTTCTTCCCAGTACACAGTGATGCAACCGCTGTCCTGAATTTGGATTGGGGTAATTGTCATTTCCATATCATTCTTTTTTTTATTGTTATGTTAATCCCCATAAATTACATCATTAGTTTAGATGTAGTGTTCCATGATTCATTGTTTGTGCATAACACCCAGTGCTCCACGCAGAACGTGCCCTCCTCAATACCCATCACCAGGCTAACCCATCCTCCCACCCCCCTCCCCTCTAGAACCCTCAGTTTGTTTTTCAAAGTCCATCATCTCTCATGGCTCGTCTACCCCTCCGATTTCCCCCCCCTTCATTCTTCCCCTCCTGCTATCTTCTTCTTTTTTTTTTTTCTTAACATATATTGCATTATTTGTTTCAGAGGTACAGATCTGAGATTCAACAGTCTTGCACAATTCACAGTGCTTACCAGAGCACATACCCTCCCCAGTGTCTATCACCCAGTCACCCCATCCCTCCCACCCCACCCCCCACGCCAGCAACCCTCAGTTTGTTTCCTGAGATTAAGAATTCCTCATATCAGTGAGGTCATATGATACATGTCTTTCTCTGTTTGACTTATTTCGCTCAGCATAATACCCTCCAGTTCCATCCACGTCGTTGCAAATGGCAAGATCTCATTCCTTTTGATGGCTGCATAATATTCCATTGTATATATATACCACCTCTTCTTTATCCATTCATCTGTCAACGGACATCTTGGCTCTTTCCACAGTTTGGCTATTGTGGACATTGCTGCTATAAACATCGGGGTACATGTACCCCTTTGGATCCCTACATTTGTATCTTTGGGGTAAATACCCAGTAGTGCAATTGCTGGGTCATAGGGTAGCTCTATTTTCAACTTTTTGAGGAACCTCCATACTGTTTTCCAGAGTGGCTGCACCAGCTTGCATTCCCACCAACAGTGTAGGAGGGTTCCCCTTTCTCCACATCCCCGCCAACATCTGTCATTTCCTGAGTTGTTAATTTTAGCCATTCTGACTGGTGTGAGGTGGTATCTCATTGAGGTTTTGATTTGGATTTCCCTGATGCCGAGCGATGTTGAGCTCTTTTTCATGTCTGTTGGCCATTTGGATGTCTTCTTTGGAAAAATGTCTGTTCATGTCTTCTGCCCATTTCTTGATTGGATTCTTTGTTCTTTGGGTGTTGAGTTTGATAAGTTCTTTATAGATTTTAGATACTAGCCCTTTATCTGATATGTCATTTGCAAATATCTTCTCCCATTCTGTCGGTTGTCTTTTGGTTTTGTTGACTGTTTCTTTTGCTGTGCAAAAAAAGCTTTTTATCTTGATGAAGTCCCAATAGTTCATTTTTGCCCTTGCTTCCCTTGCCTTTGGCGATGTTTCTAGGAAGAAGTTGCTGCGGCTGAGGTCGAAGAGGTTGCTGCCTGTGTTCTCCTTTAGGATTTTGATGGACTCCTGTCTCACATTGAGGTCTTTCAACCATTTGGAGTCTATTTTTGTGTGTGGTGTAAGGAAATGGTCCAGTTTCATTCTTCTGCATGTGGCTATCCAATTTTGCCAACACCATTTGTTGAAGAGACTGTCTTTTTTCCATTGGACATTCTTTCCTGCTTTGTCAAAGATTAGTTGACCATAGAGTTGAGGGTCCATTTCTGGGCTCTCTATTCTGTTCCATTGATCTATGTGTCTGTTTTTGTGCCAGTACCATACTGTCTTGATGATGACAGCTTTGTAATAGAGCTGGAAGTCCGGAATTGTGATGCCGCCAGCTTTGCTTTTCTTTTTCAACATTCCTCTGGCTATTCGGGGTCTTTTCTGGTTCCATACAAATTTTAGGATTATTTATTCCATTTCTTTGAAAAAAGTGGATGGTATTTTGATGGGGATTGCATTGAATGTGTAGATTGCTCTAGGTAGCATTGACATCTTCACAATATTTGTTCTTCCAATCCATGAGCATGGAACGTTTTTCCATTTCTTTGTGTCTTCCTCAATTTCTTTCATGAGTATTTTATAGTTTTCTGAGTACAGATCCTTTGCCTCTTTGGTTAGATTTATTCCTAGGTATCTTACGGTTTTGGGTGCAGTTGTAAATGGGATCGACTCCTTAATTTCTCTTTCTTCTGTCTTGTTGTTGGTGTAGAGGAATGCCACTGATTTCTGTGCATTGATTTTATATCCTGCCACTTTACTGAATTCCTGTATGAGTTCTAGCAGTTTTGGGGTGGAGTCTTTGGGGTTTTCCACATAAAGTATCATATCATCTGCAAAGAGTGAGAGTTTGACTTCTTCTTTGCCGATTTCGATGCCTTTTATTTCTTTTTGTTGTCTGATTGCTGTGGCTAGGACTTCTAATACTATGTTGAATAGCAGTGGTGATAGTGGACATCCCTGCCGTGTTCCTGACCTTAGGGGGAAAGCTCTCAGTTTTTCCCCGTTGAGAATGATATTCGCTCTAGGTTTTTCATAGATGGCTTTTATGATATTGAGGTATGTACCCTCTATGCCTATACTCTGAAGAGTTTTGATCAAGAAAGGATGCTGTACTTTGTCAAATGCTTTTTCTGCATCTATTGAGAGGATCATATGATTCTTGTTCTTTCTTTTGTTAATGTATTGTATCACGTTGATTGATTTGCGGATGTTGAACCAACCTTGCAGCCCAGGGATAAATCCCACTTGGTCGTGGTGAATAATCCTTTTAATGTACTGTTGGATCCTATTGGCTAGTATTTTGGTGAGAATTTTTGCATCCATGTTCATCAGGGATATTGGTCTGTAGTTCTCCTTTTTGATGGGGTCTTTGTCTGGTTTTGGGATCAAGGTAATGGTGGCCTCATAAAACAAGTTTGGAAGTTTTCCTTCCATTTCTATTTTTTGGAACAGTTTTAGAAGAATAGGTATTAATTCTTCTTGAAATGTTTGGTAGAATTCCCCTGGGAAGCCATCTGGCCCTGGGCTTTTGTTTTTTGGGAGATTTTTGATGACTGCTTCAATTTCTTTAGTGGTTATAGGTCTGTTCAGGTTTTCTATTTCTTCCTGGTTCAGTTTTGGTAGTTGATACATCTCTAGGAATGCATCCATTTCTTCCAGATTATCTAATTTGCTGGCATAGAGTTGCTCATAATATGTTCTTATAATTGTTTGTATTTCTTTGGTGTTGGTTTTGATCTCTCTTCTTTCATTCATGATTTTGTTGAGTTGGGTCATTTCTCTTTTCTTTTTGATAAGTCTGGCCAGGGGTTTATCAATCTTGTTAATTGTTTCAAAGAACCAGCTCCTAGTTTCGTTGATCTGTTCTACTGTTCTTTTAGTTTCTATTTCATTGATTTCTGCTCTGATCTTTGTTATTTCTCTTCTCCTGCTGGGTTTAGGCTTTATTTGCTTTTCTTTCTCCAGCTCCTTTAGGTGTAGGGTTAGGTTGTGTACTTGAGACCTTTCTTGTTTCTTGAGAAAGGCTTGTATTGCTATATACTTTCCTCTTAAGACTGCCTTTGCTGCATCCCAAAGATTTTGAACAGTTGTGTTTTTATTTTCATTGGTTTCTATGAATTTTTTAAATTCTTCTTTAATTTCCTGGTTGACCCATTCATTCTTTAGTAGGATGCTCTTTAGCCTCCATGTATTTGAGTTCTTTCCAACTTTCCTCTTGTGATTGAGTTCTAGTTTCAAAGCATTGTGGTCTGAAAATATGCAGGGAATGATCCCAGTCTTTTGGTACCAGTTGAGACCTGATTTTTGACCTAGGATGTGATCGATTCTGGAGAATGTTCCATGGGCACTAGAGAAGAATGTGTATTCCGTTGCTTTGGGATGGAATGTTCTGAATATGTCTGTGAAGTCCATTTGGTCCAGAATGGTGTCATTCTGGTGTCATTTTTAAAGTCTTTATTTCCTTGTTGATCTTTTGCTTAGATGATCTGTCCATTTCAGTGAGGGGGGTGTTAAAGTCCCCCACTATTATTGTATTGTTGTCGATGTGTTTCTTTGCTTTTGTTATTAATTGCCTTATATAATTGGCTGCTCCCATGTTAGGGGTATAGATATTTACAATTGTTAGATCTTCTTGTTAGATAGACCCTTTAAGTAGGATATAGGTCCTTCCTCATCTCTTATTACAGTCTTTGGTTTAAAATCTAATTTGTCTGATATAAGGATTGCCACCCCAGCTTTCTTTTGGTGGCCATTAGCATGGTAAATCATTTTCCACTCCCTCACTTTCAATCTGGGGGTGTCTTTGGGTCTAAAATGAGTCTCTTGCAGACAGCATATCGATGGGTCTTCTTTTTTTATCCAATCTGATAGCCTGTGTCTTTTTTTTTTTTTTTTTTTTAAAGATTTTATTTATTTATTCATGAGAGACAGAGAGAGAGAGAGAGAGAGACAGAGGCAGAGGGAGAAGCAGGCTCCCCGCGGAGCAGGGAGCCCAATGTGGGACTCGATCCCAGGACCCCGGGATCACGACCTGAGCCGAAGGCAGACGCTTAACCGACTGAGCCACCCAGGCGTCCCTAGCCTGTGTCTTTTGATTGGGGCATTTAGCCCATTTACATTCAGGGTAACTACTGAAAGATATGAATTTAGTGCCATTGTATTGCCTGTAAGGTGACTGTTACTGTATATTGTCTGTGTTCCTTTCTGGTCTATGTTGCTTTTAGGCTCTCTCTTTGCTTAGAGGACCCCTTTCAAGATTTCTTGTAGGGCTGGTTTCGTGTTTGCAAATTCCTTTAGTTTTTGTTTGTCCTGGAAGCTTTTTATCTCTCCTTCTGTTTTCAATGACAGCCTAGCTGGATATAGTATTCTTGGCTGCATATTTTTCTCATTTAGTGCTCTGAATATATCCTGCCAGTCCTTTCTGGCCTGCCAGGTCTTTGTGGATAGGTCTTTTGCCAATCTAATGTTTCTACCATTGTAGGTTACATATCTCTTCTCCCGAGCTGCTTTCAGGATTTTCTGTTTGTCTCTGAGACTCGTAAGTTTTACTATTAGATGTCGGGGTGTTGACCTATTTTTATTGATTTTGAGAGGGGTTCTCTGTGCGTCCTGGATTTTGATGCCTGTTTCCTTCACCAAATTAGGGAAGTTCTCTGCTATAATTTGCTCCATTATACCTTCTGCCCCTCTCTCTCTTTCTTCTTCTTCTGGGATCCCAATTATTCTAATGTTGTTTCGTCTTATGGTATCGCTTATCTCTCGAATTCTGCCCTCGTGATCCAGTAGTTGTTTATCTTTCTTTTTCTCAGCTTCTTTATTTTCCATCATTTGGTCTTCTATCTCACTGATTCTTTCTTCTGCCTCATTTATCCTAGCAGTTAGCACCCCCATATTTGATTGCACCTCATTAATAGCCTTTTTGATTTCTACTTGGTTAGATTTTAGTTCTTTTACTTCTCCAGAAAGGGTTTCTGTAATAACTTCCATGTTTTTTTCAAGCCCAGCTGTATCTTTAAAGTCATGATTCTGAACTCCAGATCTGACATCGTACTAATGTCCGTATTGAGTAGGTCCCTGGCAGTCGGTACTACCTCTTGTTCTTTTTGTTGAGGTGATTTTTTCCATCTTGTCATTTTGTCCAGACGAGAATAGATTAATGAGAGAACAAAATGCTAACAGGGTAACAACGTTCCCAGAAAATATACTCTAGACAAATCAGTAAAGACCTGAAGCAGTGGGAATAGAAAGGGAAAGAGAGAAAAAAGAAAAAGAAAAAAAAAAGGAAAAGATAAAGGTAAAGATAAAAACAAACAAAAACAGAACAAAACAAAAAAAAACAGAATGTGATCAAATATGATCAGGCTGGTATATAGGTCAGTGCCACACACTAGATTTTGGGTGTATTTGGTCTGTTAGAAGAAAGTGCCTCCCAAAATTTTAAAGAAAGAAAAACTTACATATGTACAAAAATAAGTGTTGATATGATGAAGGGATGGAATATGACTGTAAAGATGGAGATTATAAAAATTTTATAAAAGGAATTGGTAAGAAGTTCTTTGAAAAAAGAAAGAAGAGGATTTAAAAAAAAAAAGAAAGAGAAAAAAAAGGGAGAGAATGTGATCAGGCAGGGGAGTAGGAAAAAACCGTACAATAGAGATTTAGGGTATATTTTGATCTGTTAGAAGAAACTATCTCAAAATTTTAAAGAGAGAACAACTTATATACATATGCCAAAAATACGGGTAACTACTATGAAGGGATAGAATATGACTCTAAAAATGAAAAATAAAAATGAAAAATAAAAATGTTTTTTTTAAATTTTTTTTTTTTTTTTTTAAGATTTTATTTATTTATTTGAGAGAGAGAGAATGAGAGACAGAGAGCATGAGAGGGAGGAGGGTCAGAGGGAGAAGCAGACTCCCTGCCGAGCAGGGAGCCTGATGCGGGACTCGATCCTGGGACTCCAGGGTCATGACCTGAGCCGAAGGCAGTCACTTAACCAACTGAGCCACCCAGGCGCCCCAAAAATGTTTTTTTTAAAAAAGGGATTGATAAGATGTTGGTTGAAAAAGGGAAAAAGAAAAAATAAAAAAAAAAGACAGTTAAAAAAAATTAACTTTGAAGGACTAAAGAATCATGGTAAAAAAGCCATGAATTCTATGTGCAGTATTCCCCTAGCGCTGGAGTTCTGCCGTTCTCATTGATCGGTAAACTTGGTCTTGGCTGGCTGTTCTCGCTGATCTTCTGGGGGAGGGGCCTGTTGCCGTGGTTCCCAAACGTCTTTGCCGGAGGCGGAATTGCCCCGCCTTTGCCCGGTCCGGACTAAGTAATCTGCTCGGGTTTGCTCTCCGGGGCTTTTGTTCCCTTCAAGCTTTCCGTACAGCTTTGGAGGTGGAGAGTGAAAATGGCGGCCTCCCAATCTCTGCCCCAGAGGAGCCGAGAACTCGGCCCCGCTCCTCAGTGAGCCCCCAGAGAAAAGCCGCCAGTCACTCCCATCTTCCCGGTCTCCGGCCGCACTCCGTGCTTACCCGGCCTGTGACCGAGTGTTTCTATCTCTGGCACCCGTGTGGAGTCTCCAAACCCAGCAGATCCCTGCGGTGCACTCCCGCACCTCTCCTCCCGGGGGAAGAAGGTGAGTCTCCCCGGATCTGCCGCTTGTTGGGTCCCTGCTGGAGGAGCAGGGGCCCGACTGTGCTGCGGATCACAGTTTATGGCAACCCTGAGCTGAGAGCCTGCGCCTGGGCTCCGTCTCTGCAGCCGGCTTCCCTGTTCCGATACCTGGGAGCTCTGCCGCACTCAGGCACCCCCGGTCTTTCTGTGACCCCGAGGGTCCTGAGACCACACTGTCCCGCGAGGGTTCCACCCCCCGCTTAGCCACCGGAGTGACGTCCCTCAGTGGAGCAGACTTCTAAAAGTTCCGATTTTGTGCTCCGTGGCTCTATCACTTGCCAGAAGCAGCTGATGGAGGCCCCCTCCCCCGCCGTCTATCCTCCCGAATATCGCCTCGGATTCACTTCTCCGCACGTCCTACCTTCCAGAAAGTGGTCGCTTTTCTGTTCAGAGAGTTGTTGCTCTTCTTTTCTTCGATCTCCTGTTGAGTTCGTAGGTGTTCAGATTGGTTTGATCCCTATCCAGCTGAATTCCTGAGAGGAGACGAAATCCAGGTCTCCTACTCCTCCTCCATCTTGCTCCACCCTCCATATCATTCTTTAAGTATGCATGACTAATCACTATGTCATGTTGTTTTCCATATCTTTAAACTTTATATAAATGCTACTATACTGAATGTGTTCTCCTGTGACTTGGTATCTCCTCCATATTTTGGTGAGGTTCATCCATGATGATGGTGTTCCATTGTACAAAAGTCCATGACTTATTTATAAACTCTCCTGTCGATGCACATTTAGTTTGCTTGCAACTTTCATGTTGAGGGATCAGGGCAGGTATCAACATTATTACTTGGTACAAACAGGGACTTGTTGGCAGGAAAGTGTCAGAGGTGGTGTCCCAGCATCCTTTCCAGAGGTCTGCTTGAGCTCACATGCATTTGGATGCACTGGGGGATGGGTTTCCTGAAGAAGGGATCCACCAGTGGGATATTCCCATCTTGTTGCTCTCCCTTTTGGTGAGCTGAACAGAAGACCCTCATAGGATGGTCAGACCGCTTTGGTGTCAAACAGTCTGAGGGTGAAGTATGAGCTGTTTGCAGTTGTCGGGCACATAAACTATCTGACACTTGGAGTTCTCGGGGCCCGTGGGAAGTGTGACTCCTCCTACTGTTAAGAGGCCCCTTATTCAGTTAGTTTCTTACTGGGCAATTCAGAAATTTATTCTGAATTGCCCAGTATAAAAATTCTTATTGATTATCACTTGTCACCGCAAACCAATTTTTTTCTTGTTTCAAATACTATTGCCACGATCATGTCTCCTTGTATACATAGGCAAGAGTTTTTGAAGGTATATACTTAGGAGTGGAATTGCTGAATTGCAGGGAGTGTGCCTTGTCAGATTTACTGAAGCTTGCCATTTGTGCTTCAAATTATTGAACCAATGTATACTCCAACCAGGAATACATTTGCGTTCCCATTGCTCCACATCCTCTCCAATCACTGCATTGTTCAAATTCATTAATTTTTGCTAACTTGATAAGTGATATGAGATGGTACCTCAGAGAAGTGTTTTGATTATGGGTTAAGATTGAGCTGGTTATCTTATGTCTGTTAGTTATTTATGTTTCCTCTTTTATGAATTTCTTTTCCCTTTCATTTTGCCACCTTTTTTTTTGTGTGTGTGTGTGAATTGTTTCTTTTTCTTTCTGACTTGTAGGCATCTTATATTCTGGATGTTTACTCTGTATGGACCTATATGTTGCAAATCCGTCTCCTATTCTCTGGTCCTTGTGTTATACTTTTTAATGGTCTTGTGATTATCAGAAGTTTAACATTTGGATGTAACGGCATCTATGGTTGTTAAGCCTAATTTCAAAGAGCTCTTTTATTCTTAATTACTGTGGGTTTCTAGTCTCTTATTCATTGCCCTTAAAATTCTATATGTGTGCTTAACTTAATGTAATAACTATATCTTCCCTTATGAAAAAAAAATCTTGTATAAACGTTTTATTGTTGTACAGTGTTTTAGTTCTACCTTGTTTTTGTATTTCCCTCATTTGACACTATCATATGGCTTTTTACTGCCCAGCTTGATTAGATTTACCTATGCCTTTATTAATTTCTTTGCTACCAGTCATTTCAGACTTTCTCTAGTCATTGCTTTAGTGAAAATCTATTTATGGTAAACTTGAAAATTTCTCAGAAAATACATTTTCTGAATGGCGATTTAAGTAGGTAGGAAACTGGAAGTGAAGGATTCCCATGACTTCTGAGAAATCTGCTGTCATTGTTATCTTAATTTCTTTGTAAGTGTCATTCTAATACATATATTATATATATACCAGAAAGAAGGTACTTTCTTTCTGTCTGCCTTTTTTTTTTTTTTTTTTTAAAGATTTTAGTGATTTATTTATTTCAGAGAGACAGAGAGAGTGAGAGAGAGAGCACACGCCTGCGCACAAGCAACGGGAGCAGAAGGCAGAGGGAGAAGCAGACTCCCCGCTGAGCAGGGAGCCGGATGTGGGAGTTGATCCCAGGACCCTGGGATCATGACCTGAGCCGAAGGCAGATGCTTAACCCACTGAGCCACCCAGGTGCCCCTTTCTGGCAACTTTTAAGGTCATGTTTGTCTTTGGTGACCTGTAGTAGTGCTATAGTATATCCAGATGTGGATTAAAAAATATACATATTAAATTTTTTAAAAATTTCCCCTTAAAATTTTTGTACTTCCTGAATCTGAGGATTCATGTTTTTCATCAAGGACTTTTTTTGTCATTATATTTTAAATATTGTCTCTTCTGGAACTCCAATTAGATGTATGTTAAATCTCATTTTATTTTTTATTTCTCTTAAAACTCTTTTTCATATTTTTCACCTCATTATCTCTATTTGCTCCATTCTAGAAACTTTTTAAAATCTGTTTTCCAGTTCATTAATTATCTCTTCCATATTCTGTCCCATTTGCTTTTTAAACCACCCATTGGATTTTTTATTTCAATAATTATATTTCAGTTATGTTCAATGATTATATTTTAATAAGTCCAAGTTGGTTCTCTTTCCAGTTTGCTTACTTGTGTTTTGTTACCTCTTGCGAGTTCTGATATATGGAGTACTGGGAACCTACTTTTATGGTTTTTATTCTACAAAGTCCTTACCTTGGTGTCCTGTTTCCTTAGATATAATTTTGATTTGAGAGCTTATATTGACTGATCTTTATCTGTGGGAATCCTGAGAGCTCTGCATTTGATCCTGGGATGCTATCAAATCAGGACAATATTCACTTAGTATTTTGGCTTGTGGTTTTACAAACCCTGATGTTTATATAAATTTGAGCCCCAAGCTCACATGGAATAGAACTGTATTTAAAAATTCTTGGCTGTGGAGGAGGGGTAGGAAGGTTCATTTGACAAGATTTAGGAAATAAAAATACAGGGTACCCAGTTAAACTTTATTTTCAGATAAATAATTAATACTTTTAAAAGTATTAAGTATGTTCCATGAAATATTTGTCCTAGATTTTATCTGGCTGCTCATGGCTAGGGGATGGGGAGGTTTTATTTTCCTAACAAGACCTGATGTTGATAGGATAAATTTCCACATTGTCTTCCTTTTGTAGGTGAGTAGATTTTTTTTTTCCCCCCAATCCACCATTTCATGGAACATCCAGTCTTACAAAGGTCTTGGGTTTTGTGGGCATTTGAGTTCTAGCTCCCCACCTTGTAAAGGTTTTGTGACCTGTTCCCCAAATGTTTATAGGTCCCTAGAGCTGGAAAATTCCATCCGCATGGTGACTGATTCAGCATTTGCTTTCCTCTCTGGGTGTGGGTGTTTTTGTTTTGTTTTGTTTATATTTTTGTTTTCTTTTCTCCTTGTTTTGTTTGGTTGCTTGAGTGTGTAGTTTTTTTTAGCTCCTAGGATTTTCCCCTTCCTTTCAAGTGAGATATGCATTTAAAAGGGTTTGCCATGTTTTATCAGTTATATTGCTGGAAGCAGAAACACTTCCCTTCACTCTTTAACCAAGCCCTTGCCCTTACGACTGATCTAAAATTGCTCTCTGAAAATTCTGCCAGGGGTTCTTTATTGCTAAATCCAAGGGCCTCTTCTTGAGAGTTGCCTACTTGAAAGTTCTCATATCTTGGTTAACCTTTTTCTTTCAGTGACTTCTGCGACTCCAGTTTCTTCTTATACTTTTACCTCTCTGACCTGCCATTGTCAGTCTTCATTAATAGCTCTCTTTCCTGTTGCTTCTTCTTTAATGTAAACATGCCTCCCGGAGACCGAGTATACACCTAAGCTAGTGTTCTGATCTCCAAACTCTGCAGGTTAGCTTTTATATTGTTTTCTATTGGCTATCTTTGAAAAAACAGATCTTATGACTATTCTTGCCCTTGAAATTCTTTGATAACTTTTTATTGCCAATATATATATAACCTTAGCGTTATAATTTCTCCAATATATGACTCTTAGCCACACCTTCTTGAACTTTCTCAGGCAAACTCTATGCACTGTCCTACTCTGTCCTTCTTGGACCATGATGACGTTTCAGTCTTTTTGTCTTTGTTCATAACCCTACAGTATCTGCTGTTCACTACCTGCATATTGAAATCATACACTTCCTTCAAGGTTATGCTGGGATTTCACCTTGGTGGAGGTTGGACCCATTCCCATCCCTGTCCGGCTGCCTACTTTATTCATGCTTTTCATACAACACTTGCATTTTGTGCTGTCAATCATAATTATTTTTGTAACTTTCTCTCTCTCATATTTTTTAGAGTACAAACTATCCTTTTCATCTTATCACCTTCATTTTTCTGAGCACAGTACTGTATATTTGGTAGCTTTCAGCAAATTCATTGATTATTTAATTAAGTTGCTTATCCTCAGTGTTTATGAGGACATATTAGGACTTATAATATCAAACCCAGTTGTATTAAAAAATGATCAACTTAGAAAAATTGCTAGAGCTTCATAAGCAGTATGAATCTTCATTTTCAATTTGGAAGAGTATTTCCCTTAATCTCTTACATTATCAGGGGAGTCTTATTTTTATGTTAGATCTTCCATCAGGCTGATGGTCATAAGACTAGGAAATCCTAGAATCTCATGAAACAGTCCTTCCAAAAAACATCCTGTAACCTCATGGCCTCTGAAGTATGTTCATTCATTTCCCCAAATCTCTTTTTTTCTTTCTCTCCTTAAAATTATTGCAATGTATAAATTAAAGTAGATGTAGGCATCTTATGCCTATTTAGAGCATTTGTTCTAATAGATTTCACTGTTACATCAGCCTTCAAGTCATTTGTAAATACCAGTGAATTTTGTCCTCTTTCCTTCTTCTCTTTCTGCATAGAGTTGCCAGAATTTGCAAATGAAAATACAGAACATGCAGGTAAATTTGAATTGCAGATGAACAATGAACAATTTTTTAGTATCTGTCCCAATACTGCATAGGACATGTACTTAAAAGAAAAATTATTGTTTATCTGCAATTCAAAGGTAACTGGACACTTTGTATTTTATCTGGCAACCCTAAGTATGTACCACTTCCAGCTTCTTGTTCCTTATCATCGTAATTATCTAGAAAGTACACAGAAGGTTTCTATATTCAGAAATGAAGATTCCAAAACAGTGTTTTGTCCCTGGAAAACTATCAAACAAAGATCCCCTAGCTTGCAAATGTTAAGTGTGGAAAGGAATGTAACATGGCAACAGGATAATTAATTCTAAAGTGGGATGGTGAAAAAAATCAGATCGTGGTAAAAATCTGGTCTCCGCTGCAGGAGTTTCCTAACATATGTATGTTTCTGGTAATTTTTCCAATACAACTAACATATTGTGGCAGGCACATCTGGGTGACACGCACTCTGTAAGTCAGTAAAAATGCCTGGGAGAAAGCATGCGTGTGTATGTGTTGAGTTAAACAGCCCTTTGTTATGAGGGAGTGGAAAGCGGCCGTGAACATTGTGCCGAAATGCAAACTAATTGATGGACAGTATAATCACCACCTTAGTTAGCGCCCCGGGACTCTTTTCATACAGGCAAGCTGTAAATTTAAATGGAAACCAAAAGGATAGCACACAGCCCGTAGCTCTGCATTCCATTACTTCATGTATGAAATATTCGGTGAGTAAGAGAGAGGTTTAGCAGACAATAGCTGGAGAGGAGCTGCACAGTGGTTAAGGTAAGACCGAAGTGGCTGGTAAAAACCTCAATCTACCCATGTGCAGATAAGAGTTTCTATTTGAAGGATTAAACTCTATTCTTTGCTTGGGATGTAGCTGCATGTCTCTCAGGACTGAGCAGCCTTGTGATCTCTTCTCTTTGGCCCTAGCCCTTGACAGTGCAGTCTTTTCGAGACTGTGTGATTTGGGGCAAGATGGATTTATTCATGAGCCCAATCAATCCTGGTGTATGTAGCTTCAGATAACTGCCATTTAGGGTCACTGAAAGTGGCTGACAAAGAATAGAAGTTGTGTTATTTTAAGCTACTAATTTTGTGGTAATTTGTTACAGCCACAATAGGAAACCAATACACCATGAATTAAAGAACAAAAAGAAAAAAAAAAATGCTTTGGGGGTTCCTGGGTGGCTCAGTCGGTTAAGTGTCTGACTTCAGCTCAGGCCATGATCCCAGGGTCCTAGGACAGAGCCCTGTGTCATCAGGCTCCCTGCTCAGCGGGAAGCCTGCTTCTCCCTCTGCCCCTCCCCCAGCTCATGCTTGCTCTCTCTCTCTCTCAAATAAATAAATAAAATCTTTAAAAGAAAAAAAAGAAAGAAAGTGGCTGAGTTTTCTAATCAGATTGACTTGGGTTCAAATCCTCCCCTTCATTCTGCTCTTTGAATCATGACATAAATTTACTGACCCTCAGCTTGTTCAGCTATAAAATGAAGCCAGTCCTATTCAGCTCTCAGGGTTGTAATGTGGTTTAACGGGGTTTCTTAAATGCAAACTGCCTGGTGTTTATAAACTGCTTCCTGACAGGTAGCGATGCCCCTCTCTATCTGTGCGCTGCCTTCAGTTCGGCTCCTCGCCTGAGCCTGATGTTGGGGAGGCTGCCCATCTTCCTGCAGGATGCGCTCCCTGCTTGTGTTTCTGACTCTCTGGAGACACCTTAGTTTCACGGTCCACTAAAGGCGAGGGAGACTGTTTGCCCGTGGCTGGACATGATTGGACGACCCCCCTCCTGGTTGATGGTGAAGGCTGGTTGGCGTCTGTTCTTGATAACTTTCTTGGTAACTTTCTCCTTGGTCAAGTTATGAAGCAGGCAGTTTGCTTCAAGAACATGATGTCCCCTGTTGATGCCCTTTCCTCCACTTCTGGTGCCACCTTCCCCAAGTTCCCGACCGTTCACGTACTGGCTTCGTGACAGAAAACAGGAAGGAAGAACTCATTCATTTCTGTTAGGGTCTGGGGACTTACCAGTCATTTCCTTGTACACAGGGCCTTGGGGGACTAGGCAAGGTGCTCCGGGCCAAGCTGTCAGTCAATGCAGATGCAGCCTGGTCGCAGTCAGTCTGTGTCAGTTGTTGCTACAAAGCAGGCTACAGGGGCACCTGGGTGGCTCAGTCGGTTAAGCATCTGCTTTCGGCTCAGGTCATGATCCCAGGGTCCTGGGATCGAGCCCCGTGTCCGGCTTCCTGCTCACAGGGAGCCTGCTTCTCCCTCTCCCTCTGCTTACACTCTCTCTCTGTCAAATAAATAAAATCTTAACAACAACAACAACAAAAAGCCTACAGAGGAGGACCCACCCAGTAGGCCCTGTGCTGTCCTAACCTCCAAAAAAAGTTTCAAAGACTCTGGTTTTATATAAGATGATGTTTAAAAAAATATCTATTATATCCAGGGGCCTCTGTGGATGAAATGATTTCTTAGTTTCGGGGAAAGGCCAAACAGACCAAAATACCTTCCTCACTTTTTGCCTGTGGACTGGATTGCTCTGATTACGGTTGCATTTCTTTAACCTTTATGAAAATGTAAGTTTTCCTGGAAGAACCTAAGGGTGGCAGCGTGGAAGAGAATGTTTGAGATGAGGGTCAAGGAGCAAGAAAGAGAAATGACATTATTGTGAATACAAAATACAGACTTTCTAGCGGGAGAGGGTAATCTCTGACACAGACAGGGTAAGACAGAAGAGTTCTGGGGAACTTCAACCTTTCAGACATCTACACATCATGCTGCAAGAAGACCATTGGAAGTTTTAACAAGTAACATTTGTTCTATTATGGTAGTAATTTTGTGAGAATGTGGAAAGTATACAAAAGAGAAGAAACATTTCTAATAATCCTACAGCAAGAATTGACCTGGTTAGTTACCATTTTGGCACATGTCCTCCTAGTATTCCTTTATTTTGTCTTGCACAGACATTTGCATATTTGCATATAAAGTATTAACCCACATGGCCCTTGTTTGCCTGAGGCTACAAAATAAGGTCACCTTGTTAGTTTTCTTTAACCTTCATTTTTACTGTCCACCTCAGCGGGGTTGAGTTCCAACCATGCATTTGCCAAAAAGTGCACCTCAGCAGCTTCTGGGAGTTTTTCAAGGGCTTAGTCTCATAAATGCTCAGAAGACTCTTGTCCGGCTCTGGCCTCCACCGCATACAACTCTGCTGCGTCGGCTGCTGCCCACGTGACATGACCAACTGGATGACTCCTCCCCAGGCCTCCCCTGGTGACCACCAGTGATAGCACTAGTAGACCTTCCTCAACAAGATGCTCATTATCTCTTGGCTTTGCCTTCTAATTCTTGGGACAGAACTTCCATAATTTCCCAATGTGTAGCTGGGAACAGGCTGTGTTCTTCAAAAGAATTTACTGAAGTTTAGGCAATAGGAAAGAGAAATATAACACAGAAAATAAATTAAACCTGCTTCTAGAAGTGCCCACTCCTGAAGCTGAACTGGCCTTACCTTCAAAGGAAATAGAAATCCCTCTCTCCAGTAGTGTCCAAGAATTGCCTTCTCCATCTTTCCTTGACTGCCCCAGTGTTAATCTCTTTTCCAGAATGATTGAAATAGGAAATTCCATTCTGTTCAGAGAATATAGGACCCGAACCCCATTCACAGGGGGACAGTCTATCTGGCCATGGGGACAAATGATTTACTCATACTAGTCTCAGAAAACATTTCCCAAAGTCCAGGTTATTGCTGCATGAAGCCCAACATGGACCTTGATTTCTGGGTCTTTCCCAACCTGGAAGATAAGATCAAAACTCTATTTCTATGAAGGTGCAGCTCCGCACTTTCTGCAAAAAACTGCTCACAGAACAACTTCACATTTCTTTTTTTTTTTTAAGATTTTATTTATTTATTTGACAGAGAGAGACACAGCAAGAGAGGGAACACAAGCAGGGGGAGGGGAGAGGGAGAAGCAGGCTTCCTGCGGAGCAGGACCCTGGGATCATGACTTGAGCTGAAGGCAGACGCTTAACGACTGAGCCACCCAGGCGCCCCACAACTTCACATTTCTTTAAGAACAAGCAATGATTTGAAGATATATGGCCGACCCAGTTAAGCTCAGGTTTAGAGAAGAAACATTCTCTAAAGGAATCGATCTTCTTTGGAGATATAATTTTTAAAGATTTTATTTATTTATTTATTTTGGAGAGAGAGAGAGAGAATATGAACAAGAAGGGGGAGAAGCAGAGGGAGAGGGACAAGCAGACTCCGCACTGAGCTTGGAGTCCGACGTGGGGCTCCATCCCAGGACCCTGAGATCATGATCTGAGCTGAAATCAAGTGTCGGATGCTCAACCAACTGAGCCACACAGGCGCCCCAGAGATATAATTTTCAAATGCAACTGTCTTACACTTATTAAACAGGCCTTCTCAGTCAGAATCTTTTGCATGTAGATTACTTCAACACATTTACATATTCACTCTTGCTTTCTGTTGCATAACTTCAAGGGACCACACAGAAGCCAGGAAGAATCTCCCCAAAGATGAAGTGAGACATTGCCTGCAAATTTTAAAACTGGTTTTCAAAACAAGCCTTCAGGCCATATCTCCATCTGTGATATAATTCACACATTTGCATAATTAAAAATCATACTTTATGTGTGATTCCATAATCTTTAATTTTCCATTGTGAGCATTTTCCAATATTAAAATTTTATGTCATTGATAAGGTTATCAATGATAAAATATTATATTTTGAAAACATGATTTTTGATGATGTTATGATCTTCAAATCTGTAGTTGTTACCATGATTAACCATTGTTTCTTGTTGGGCATTTTGCTTTTTCCAGTTTATTAATATAAGTGAAAATTAAAATGAATACCTTTGCACATATAGAATTGCCTGTTTTTCTGATTACTTTCAGTCTTTCAGCTTTATTAAGAAAGCTCTACAAACCCAAAGTCTTAAAATAACAAACATTTATTATTTTTCATGATTTTGTATGTGAATAGAGCATCTGTTTTTCTGGTCTGTGTTAGCTCTGCTGGGGTTGGGTGGTGTGGGATGGCCTAACTCTTATGTCTGGGACAACTGGGATAATTGGACCTCTCTCTGTTGGATGTCCATCCTCCAGGAGTCTTGCCTGGGCCCAGTCATGGTGGCAGAAGGGTCCCCAGCAGTAGGAAGGGGCAAGTCCCATGCACAACTCATTTTTTAAGTATCTGCTTATGTCACAATTTCTCATGTCCAGTTGGTCAAAGCAAAGACCATGACCAAAGCCAGATTCAAAGGATGGAGAAACCAATGCCCCCTCCCTGACGAGAGCAGCAGCAGAGTCACCTTGAGAAGGGGCCTGATTGCAGGCAAGAATCATGGCAGCTGCAGCCATACCTGCCTGCAATCTACTCTCCTCTCCTTGACTTTGGGAGGTAGAATGACTGTCTCAGAAAGTGGAAACTTTTTTGTTTTTTAATGTTTCTTAATGCATGTTGCCAAATGTGCCCTATAGGATATTTGTGCTGATCTGCACTTTCAACCAGTGCCTATATAAAAACATCCATGCCAGTATTAACTGTTATACATTTAAAAATATGTGAATTATAGGGGCGCCTAGGTGGTGCAGTCCATTGAGCATCCGACTCTTGGTCTCAGCTCAGTTGTGATCTCGGGTTCTTGGGATTGAGCCCCATGTTGGGCTCCACATTCAGTGTGGCGTCTGCCCGCGATTCCCTCTCCGTGTCCCTCTGCCCTTCCCACTCATGCTCTCTCTCAGTCTCTCTAAAATAAATAAATAAATCTTAAAAAAATATGAATTATAAATTTGACTTTAATTTGCATTTTTAAAATTACTCATGGAGATTAATATTTTTATGTTTATTAGTTATAGTCTCTGCTTTATGAATTTTCTTTTTATACCCATTTTCCTTGAGGTCCTTGTGCTTTTCTCATTGATTTGTGCTTTTCTCATTCATTTTAGAAGGAACATTAACTATTAATCTGTTTTAGTTTGTATAGATATTTTTTCCAGCTTTTTGTTTTTAAAGGTATATGAATTTCAAATTCTTATGTAGTCAATATATTTTTCTTTGTGATTTATTTTAAAATGAAAACATTTATTACTACCAATATAAAAATATTTCTTCATCTGCATTTTGTTCATTTTTTGTATGATATTCTTTTGAAACATTTATTTTCATCTAAAATTAATTTTGGCATGTGATATTATATAAATTGATTTTTTTCCCCAAATAGCTACTTATCTTCAACTTCATTTAAAATTTATACACTATGTCCAAAACCTTACTCTGAAACGTTTCAAAGATATGCAAAATTAGAATAGTACAGTGAATCCCTATGTGTCTAGTGCCTACGTTAAAATATTATCAACTAATACCCAATCTTATTTGATTTATTCTTACTGACTTCCTCACTATTTCCAGATCATTTTTTCAGGCATCCTATCATTTCAACATCTTTTTCTGAAAGATAAAGACCCCTTTAAAAACATAACAATATTATCATTATTATACCCGGAATATCAGTAATTCTTTAATAAAAAATGTTCACAATTGTATCATGATTTCTGTACACTCTGAATAGGAATCTGAATAAGTAAATAAACTGATGTTGGTTCAAATGTCTCAGTCCTCTTTAGTTTGATAAGTTTTTCCCTCTTTTATTTCCCTTGCAATATATTTGTCACCGAAAATAGGTTGTCCTATAATTTTTTTCATATTTTAAATTTTGCTCTTTGAATCCTGTGGTGTAAACATGTTTCTCTACCTTGTATTTCATTTGACTTGGTATTTTAATCTAGAAGCTTGGTTAGACTCGGGTTCCATTTTTGAGTAAGACTATTTCCTAGATGATAGTATTATATATTTCTTTTGGTATGCACATATTATCAGGTTGATTTCCTTTGGAGAATAATAATCATGAATGATTGTTGCCTAGATCCATTCATTCATTATGGACCTAGGGACCAGTATTCTAATTGTATTCCTTCATCTTTATTTACTGTTAGAATAATTCTATTAAAAGAAACTTTCCCTCATCTGTTGGCTACCTGTGGTACAATTTGTAAAGGAAAACCTTGATTCTTTACTTATGTTTAATAGTTTTCACAATGATGAGTTAGTTCTTTAGCATCCTCCCCTGGTGACCAATTAGTTTTTTTTTTTTTCTTTTTAAATACTATTATGAACTCATGTATTTATTTATTTTTTTAAGATTTTATTTATTTATTTGAGAGAGAGAGAGAGAGCGTGCACAAGCTGGGGGGAGGGGCAAAGGGAGAGGGAGAGAGAAAAGCAGGCTTCCCGGCCAGCAGGGAGCCTGATGTGGGACTCGATCCCAGGACCCTGGGATCATGACCAGAGCTGAAAGCAGACGCTTAACGACTGAGCCACCCAGGTGTCCCCATGAACTCATGTATTTAAACACATTTAATGTGTTTTATTTTATTTTTTTATTTTTAAATTTATTTATTTATTTGTCAGAGAGAGAGTGATCACAAGCAGGGGGGAACGGCAGGCGGAGGGAGAAGCAGGCTCCCAGCCGAGCAGGGAGCCCAATGCGGGACTTGATCCCAGGACCCCATGATCGTGACCTGAGCCGAAGGCAGATGCTTAACTGACTGAGCCACCTAGGTGTCCCCATGAACTCATGTATTTAAACACGTTTAATGCGGTTTAATCCACTGCGGTTATTATCCTTAATGATTCTCTAATTTTGTCTCATGTTGGCCAGTCATAGCCTCTTCAAGTTAACTACTGAATCCTTTTGGCATGGAATTAGTGGTCTTTGGAGACTTCCTTGTTCTCTGGCATGACAGGCTGTTTCAGTTTCTGTATCTCTCTTGCCTCCTGGGAAAGTTATTTATTTATCTGAGGAAGACTGATTCCTTCTGGTGAAAATTGGTATTTGGAAAGCCTGCTTTGAGTTTTGCGGGGCTCGTTGCTAGGGGGTTGGTCACTGTTTCAGTCTTTTTTCATTATTCAGAACTAAGAAATGTGTTTATTATCTTTAAGATAAAATGAGTCGTGGATTTAAATAAGTTCTTCTGATCATTCAAGACTACAGAATTTTAACTTAACTATATTGATCTTACACCTGTATTTCTTTTTCCAGTGCTAAAATCATTTTACAATGGTACCAGCATGATTACTAATTTATTTTGTTTTGCAGTCCACATGCAGTAGTCTCAGAATAACTGCTAAACCCATCCTGACAATTGAATACTAAAAAGAGTTTAAGACTTGTTACTTGTTTAGTTTAGGGATGTGTATGTGTGTGTGTGCGCACATGCGTGTGCATGCATGCACATGCACACACATGTGTGTGCAAGCATGTCCTCATGTGATATATTCCACTAAGGATGTTCTCCTCTTTCTACATTATGCCACCAACCCCGACACAGTTACTTTGTTTCATTTTGCTTTCAGTTTTTAGAGTTTGCTAAATTTTGATTGATTTGTGTTTTTTTTTATTCTAAAGCTTTACTCTTAAAGCTGTATCTCTTAGTTGGAGCATTTAATCAAAAGTGCCATTAGGAGTATGAGATGTATAATGTGGTATCCCAGATCATCACATGTGTAGTGAAACATGTCAGAGTTCTGAATCTTGAGTCTATAAAGGGGCTGTTAGGACAGGAAATGGTTCTACTCAAATAGTGTCCTAATGTTGAAGGGGGACCAAATGAATAGCGTGATAACTATAAGTGCTTTTATATGAACCAAGAAACATCATGGAGCAATTGTATTATAATTGTTGCCAACTTGTTTACTGTTGTTTCGAGCCTTTTAATCTTTTCAACTATGCTGCCAAAATTCTAGTGTCTGAAACTGTGCCCTGAACAAAACACAGAGGGAGGAGCATGGCTGGTCCATGGTGGTCTTACTCAGGGGCCTGGAGCTCTGTGGCACATCCACACTGGGGGTGTATTTGTAGGAATGACTGAGAAACACATGGGTAGAAATTCCTCCTAAGGGACAGAACTTGGTTTGTTGACAACGGATCATGGCAGAGGGCTGCTTCAGAAGTTTCTTTGAATGCTCTCTCCAAGGACTCATGAAAGAGCTCTGAGAAAGAAGACCAAACTAAAAGGAGTGCTTCAAGTTTCTGTTCACGCCCTAAGAACACAACCAACTCCTGCTTTATAGCTCAAGCATAATCATGTGCTGTTCAAGATTGGATAAGGGCCTGTTTCCCACTTCAGTAAAGGGACCACCCCCGGAACAGGAAAGAGAATGCAGAGAGGCCTCGGAAGGGAGCTGGTCTTCATGTGGAACAGAGGCGGCTATCGAGGACATTCTTTGGTGGCCTTCAAGAAATAGCATGGACGTCTCAGGGGCAGGCAGGAGAGCTGTGGCCGTTATCACGCCACAGTCAAAGGATTGTCTTCAAAGCCTCCAATTTTGTTTCATATCCTAGATGATTCTATTTCCAAGTTGAAGTGAGAAACTTCCTGTGTTGTTTTGAATAATCGAATAGGGGCTCAAAATACTGGAGGAGAGGTGGAGCTAGATAAATACCATTCAGCTACTGTTCTTACAATATTCATTTTAGTTCTGGAGTGGTATGGGTGGAAGATAAACCATCTTCATGAAGAAAATCTTTCTCAATAATTATAGCAGTGGGCCTTGGTATAAATCTCTCCCACTGCAAAGTACTTGTGCATTCATTGGGTATTGGAAAAGTAGAATAGGCCATTCCCATGTTTTGTGCTTTCTTCTAGGGAAGTCATCCTATCAGAGGTTGGAGATGTTGCTGAGGGAATGTCTGCATGGGACAGAGGCTTTGAATCTACTGTCCTGTGATTTATTTTCAGGGATTCTGAGGAAGCAAGGAGTAAGTGTCTTCAAGGAACCTTGTCTGGATATCTGAGTTTAACTTGGCTTCGTCTCTGGGGATGCTATACCTAGCCCTCGTAAATTGTTTCTTCTCTCTATTTGCTTTCTTAACAGTGTACGTTCTCTTCATGGGGATCGGTTCTGTAGCATCCACTCTGAGGCGTCCCTTCTCAGTGCCTGCTACTTACTGGTGTTTTGTGGTAGGTGCTCAGTCCAAGTTCCTGATGGGCTGGGTGGTTGAACAGCAAAACCCTCTCAAGGACAGCACTGCAGAAGGCTTTGCATCCATTAGGTCTTTCTTAAAGGACAGGTAGACAAAGCTAAAGTAGTTCTTAGCATTAATTCGATCCATTTCCCCCTCTTTGCCACACTACTATTTTGTGGCCAGTGTAGGAACATAAAACTTACATCTACATTTTTCTTAGCATTTCTTAGCACTAGCACATTCACATGGAGACAAGGAGAAATGAAGTTTCCCAGAGAGAATGTTCATACTGATCATAAAAAGAGAGCTTAAAATCATAAAAAATAAAATGCCAACTTAATGATCATGATGTCTTATATTTGTTCATTATTTTGCACTTTAAAAAGTACTTTGATATATATTACTTGGGAGACTAAGAAGATTGATTTATTATGTAGTGAAGTGTCACACTTTTCAATGTCCTCATAAAAAAAAACAATCCTTAGTTTGTTTGCGATTAAAGATCATGTAGGGATAAAGAAAGATGTATCTTTCCAACCCACATGCTCTCTACTGATTCAGGTATTTTGACCCCCTATGGGAATAACTCGGTTGTGTCATTTGTTGTTAGACTAAATCCAGATATTTTATTTCATTTATTTTTTTAAGATTTTATTTATTCGACAGAGAGAGAGTGAGCATGAGCACTCGGGGAGTGGTAGGCAGAGGGAGAGGGAGAAGCAGGCTCCCCACGGAGGAGGGGATCCCAGGATTCTGGGATCATGACCTGAGCTGAAGGCAGATGCTTAACCAACTGAGCCACCCAGGTACCCCTAAATCCAGATATTTTAGCCAATGTCTATCTCTCTTTTTCTTCACACAATCATATCTTATCTCCATAATTAGGTTTGGAGTATCTCTCTAGAAAGCTTTTGGCTTTTTCTGGTTTCAAATGTCCATCCTATCTTTCCTGTGAATTCTAAGGTCACCATTAGTTTTGTTGGAATTCTCAAGAGTATGGGAAGTCTGTTATAAACTACTAATGGCAATTAGACAAAATAGTGAGTTATTCTTGAAGAGAAATTTTGCTTTTTTTCTTGGTAAGCAAAATTAATGATGTACATATGTGATCATAGTAGAATGTCAAAATGACTCTCTTGATGTCTAAGAGTTGGCTGAAGTGCCAGAGCTGAAGTCTGTGGTGGTAAGTGCACCCATATTCTACAAAGGATGTGCTCTAAGTGAACTGATCAGGTCAACACCACCATCCCGCCCAGTCTATAAAAGAGAAGATGAGAGATTTGAAAACAAGGATTATTTGAAGGGAGTTTAATAGGAGAGAGGATGTGTTAGCTACTGTCTTTTAGAGATTAGTGAGGGGTCTCTAATAGCCTGTAGGAGCCCACCAGGAGGGCCTGTTAGCTGCCACACTCCACTCACCCAGCCTTTCATCCGTGGTCGAATATTTTAAAGCAAATCTCAGACATCATATTACTTCATGAGGGATAAGAAGTTTTGCTATGTTATTGAAGATAAAGGACAGACAAAAAAATAACACAAGAAACCTTTTAGTGGGGAAAATTCCTTCTGTCTCTGACAGCCAAACAAACAAGGGAACACATAGAACCTCTGGGGAAAGGAGGGGCCCACGAACCTGCCATCCTAACAAATATTGCAAAAGAAAGCGATGCAATGAAGGAGTTATTTTCCCCATATGACCACTTGCCTGCTCTCGGCTGCTCTCTGGGCCCCACCTTGAAAGCCTATGGCTGCTGTAACTTTGAGGACAGAGGGAGGGGACCAGAAATGCTTTTTGCCACTGGCAGAAGTGGAGGGAATCTCTGGGAGATGATGCAACAATCCGTCTCTCCCAAGTGATCTGATGGGTGCATCATGCGTCAACAAAGAACAGAGCAACATTTCACCTTGTGTTCTTGAATGCAATGCCCCTTTTCAGGCATTCAGATTGTGCTAGTATTTCAAATTTAAATCCAAGGTCATTTCTCTGGGCAGGAGGTCACTCTCACATTTCTAAGAACACAAAAGAAAAAGTACAAAAGCCCCGGAAAGCCCTGAAAATAAAAACTCTGTGCTCTTCCCTTATAACTGAAGCACCTTGTTAGCCCCACGGTCCCCTCTGACCAACACGGATTGTATTTTCATGGAAATCTGTGTTTGTGGGAAAAAAAAATTCTGATTAAAGAAGTAATACGTTTCCTGTGGAAAATATAAGTAAACAGAAAGAAGGAAGATAACATAATACATAGTGTACTGTAAACATTTTGTTATAGTTTCTTTTGGTCTATTTGTAAAAGCATCAATGTGTGTGTGTGTGTGTGTGTGTGTGTGTGTGTCTGCTTATTAACTTTGGACCTGTGGGATAATATAAGACTGTTTGCGGGTCTTCATTTTTCACTGGAAGAAAAGAATGTTCACCTTTCTTCTGGATATTGGGTTGCCTGGAACTTTCCAGCACCGCTTTGCCTTCTGTGTTTAGCATGGCACCCTGAGAGGAAACGAGGGAGCTGACTGATGTGTTCATTGCCCAATGGAGATCAGAGACACCTGGACAGCAATTGTGAGGGGCTCCGAGAACAATGGTCCTTTAGCCCAAAGCTGAGTAATAATCTCTTCCGGCCTCCCTCTTCCTCATACTTCCAGTATATTCCTGAGGAGCACACTGCCACCATACAAATATATCTCCAATCCATCTTTGTCTGAACCCAGTTTATTACCTCCTTTGTCTCTTTCATCACTCCTCTGGACTATAGGGTACTTGCTAGGTTGGCTATTGTATGAGAAATACACCTCTCGTATCTAGCCATCAGGCCAGTTTTGCACAGAGATCACCCCATTGTGTTCTCCCCACCATGACATTAAAGAGGGAAAAGATGATTCAGCATGAGTTCCAGATAGAACATGGAGGCTACTTATTCATAATGAGGAGGAAGGAGACCCAAGAAAGCAGGATGGGACACCAACTTCTCATAGGATCATTTGTCTCCTATTGGGATTAAGTAGGTTTCTGAAGGTTAAAAAGTACCACATTTATAAAGAATAAAGCTGACCCGGGAATTTAAACTAAAATTCCTAAGGAACTGTTCTGTGTGGGTGGTACCCTCTTTTCTACCAATTGCCTTATTTATTACTGCTATTTGTTATGAGTCACTCTTGACACACCCTCTCCAAATGTTTGAGCTTTAGCATTCTGGAAAATGTTTCTAAACTTTGTGATGCATGGTTTTATTTTTTTAAGATTTATTTATTTATTTGAGAGAGAGAGGGAGCACAGCACATGCACAAGTGGGGGGAGGGGCAGAGGGAGAGGGAGAGAGAGAATCTCAAGCAGACTCCCCACTGAGCAGGGAGCCTGACGTGGGGCTGGATCCCAGGACCCTGAGATCATGACCTGAGCTGAAAGCAGACGCTTAAACTGACTGAGCCACACAGGTGCCCCTCAAAATTTCTTTCTTTCAATGTCCATTATATGTTTATTTTATTTATTTTTATTTTTAAAAATATTTATTTTAGAGAGAGAGAGAGCGCGCGCGTGCAAGAAGGGGAGGGGCAGAGGGAGAGAGAGAATCTCAAGCAAACTCCCCTCTGAGGACAGAGCCCGACACAGGGCTTGATTTGTGCGGGTCCACTTACAAGGTTTTTCCATGTGCAGGGGGTCAGCGTCCCAATCCCTGCATTGTTCAAGGGTCAATTGTATTCATTCCTACAAAAAAAAAAGTGGCAGAAGTTGCCCTTCATCCCTTCAGAGCTTATGAGGTACCATTAAGCTCATGTGACTGCCTTAATAACAAAACTGTGAGAATTTCAAGATTAATAAAACACAGTTTATTCATTCAACAAACATCAGTCAAGTACTTTCTATGTACTGACATGGAGGTAGAGAGGTGAGCAGTGAATAACTCCTTTCCTCAAAGAGCTTCCAATCTAGTGGTAAAATAATAAAAATCCCACAAGGCAGGCTGAAATTAGCATTATGTTAGAAATACACCTGAAGTACTAGTTCAGGGAAAATAAAACAATTCTGATACTTGGCATGTAAAAAGCACTTCATAATACTGGATGCATGAATAAGAGGGAAATATCTGTAAGGGAATGCTCCATTTGGACTGGCTTTTGAGGAGGAGCAGGATTTTGTCAGGAGCTGCCTGGGCAGTTTGTACAAAGACCCAGATATGAAAGTGCATGAAACATTCCAAAAGTGCCAATAAATTCCGTGGGGCTGGTCTGGGAACACAGAAGAAGGAGAGGCACAGACTGTGAGGGAGCTGGAATACCACGTGAAGAATTTGAACTTTATTCTCTAGATAATGGGCAATTGAGGGTTTCTGAAGAGAAAAGTTATATGATTGGACTTGTGTTTTAGGGAAAAAAAAAGTTTTCCCGAATCCAAATTCTGAGGGCATTTTAAGAAAGATTTTACATTTACATGACATTTACATGACATTTACATTGACTATTGTTGAGTCTCAAATGAAACCTTTGAGGCTGTCTCCATTTTACCTAGAGCAGAACACACGTGGAGAGGGGGTAAGGGTAAGGCCCAAAGTGGTACACTGAGTTACGCAGAGCCACTCCGAGAAGCCTGGTCTCTTGGTTCAAATCCTGGTGCTGTCAGGGCTCCTTCCTCCTTGGCAGGAAAGGGCCTGTGCGTCTCCAGGATCTCTACATTATGATTGCGAGTCTTCCTATAAGCTATTGGCTCTTGATTCCAAATTACTAACACTCAAGGAGTATCAGGACTGTCTGGCATAAAGCTCTTGATCAAAGGAGCAATGTTGATATTATTATTATTTTATTTGTGTGGATAAAATTTGTTACCATGAATTCTCAAACTCATTCTGGACCCTTGTGCTCTTTAATTTCACCAGATATGCAGGTGATTGGTTACCAGCCATTTAGACATCTCTGTAGCTGAAATTTATATATTAATAAAATGGCTTTATGGTAACAGCCATTAATTAATTTGGTGATTAGTCCAATATACTCCTAAAATAATGAATATATAATTAATATATTGATTCTATACACTCTTCTAAACCCTTCTTCCCACAAGGTAGATGAAGAATATTCGAAAATGGGTGGAACATGTCTTTAGAGAGCAAAGTTATTTGATCATGAGAACAGACATGTTCTCACAAGGTCAGTGAGGAGTTTTAGTAAAAAGGGTTACAGAGGTACATTACTTCAGTTGTCCTGTTTCCTGTGGATACAAACCGCCTTTTAAGAATGTCATCATATAGAATAAATAATTTTATCTTGCACGCAGAGAAAATGTTAAAATCAGATTCACATTAGGTATTGCCTGGATCCACAGATGAAAAGAAAAAAGTTCCCCAAATCACAGAAGCTAGATCTAGGAGCGGGGATTTTCTAACAAGATGTGAGTTAATCCCAGCAACTTGTCCCTAGGTTTCATCAGCATTGAACCATCATGTTAAAAACAGAAGCCCATAACTAAGATACAGTCGTTAAAATGAGTCCCCGACTCACCCCACCAGAAAATACACGGGGATTTCCTTGTGGCCACTTGGGGGTGGTGGGAACGTCAGCCATGAAGGCATGCTGCGCATCAGATGTGTCTGCCATACATGGGCTTTCGAAGCAAGTGCTTAGGGATTTCACCGTTTCCTTTAGTAAACCCAAGATGGAACTTTTAAAATTATGGGTGCTTTTTTCCCCCTCTGTCATATTTAAACCTTGGAAGCATTAAAAATACCCTTAGGCATCTTCAGATGAATCTCCTAAGGTAGACTATCTGGTATTCACAGGAGGGCTTCTTCAAAGAGTCTCTCTTCCTCAGTCCCTTTCAAACCCTCCCCCACACCTTCCAGGCTTAATCCGGTATTGTCTTGGCTTGTCTGATTTGGGCAAACATGTACATCTAGTTGATTCCTTTTTTTAAAAATTTTATTCATTTATTTGAGACAGCGAGAGAGAAAGAGAGAGAACGAGCACCAGCGGGGGGAGGAGCAAAGGGAAAGGAAGAAGCAGACTCCCTGCTGAGCAGGGAGCTCTAGTGTTGGGGGCTCAATTCCAGAACCCTGGGATCATGACCTTAGCCAAAGGCAGATGCTTAACCAACTGAGCCACCCAGGCGCCCCCATCTAGTTGATTCTTGAGTGAGAGACTCAAGACTCAACTCACTCTAACAAAAGGAGGGGGTGCGTGGGTGACTGGTTAAGCTTGGTGAGCTGGCACAATGGACAGAAGATATGCAATTTCATCCCATCCAAGTGGAAATGCTCCAGCCAGGTCCAGTGGGGGACTCCCATGCCTGGCAGCAGGCTTGGGAGGGAAGTGGTGAGCTCACCTCCATGACTCAGAGTGATTAATGATTTGATTAGACAACTTCTGTGAAAAGGCTACCTGGAAACAGCTTTTCAACATTTTTTTTTTCTCAAGTCAGAATGATTAAAATGACAAATTAAAAGCTGGAAATAATGAGGGTTTTCTATATAGTGTGGATACTGACCTAGTAAATTATAAAAGCCATTAAAAAGATTGTAGATTTTAGTATATTTCAGCCTGTTTTGGAAATGGCAAAAAAATAAAAATGGCATTTGTGTTGGACTCAGGCTTTTGTTCTTCATTCAGTATTTCTCCCAGCTACCTTTCCATCGTCTGAGGCCAGAGGTGGAGTCCTGTTTAGGAAAAAGGCCTTTTAGAGACCAGCTGAGCTATACTTTGGGTGCCTTTCATTTTATTCTGTTAAACCCCTGATGAGCAATATCTGGTGCAAACAAACAAACAAACAAACCCTCACACAAATAGTATATCTTCTAAAATGCCCCCAGATGGTAGCACTGTTGTAACCTACAGCTGGGTAGCTGGTTGGTGCTTAGCAAGCCCCTGTGGGTTCAATGTTCTGACAAACTCTAGGCCAGGCCCAAACCTCACCTCTCCTGAGCCCCTCTCCATCGCTGCCTCTGGCTTTTGGAGCAGCCCTTCTCAAGCTTGCTGTGCATCCGAATCACGGGGACCACTTGGTAACAATTCAGAGGCCCAGGTCCTGTCCTAACTTGACAAGCCTGGACTCGGTGCTTTTATTAGCTCTCCAGATGATTCTGATACATACCAGAGTTTGAGAAACACTGTTCTGGAGGCTTTTGTAGGGACAGTCACCAGCTCGCTTCATCAGTGGGGATCCAGGTGTTTTCAATGGGGGATGGGTACTTAAGAATCCGTCAGATATACTGATCACCAATATTGAGAAGGCAGCATGAAGCTTTCTCCTGAAATTTAGGGACTAGATCTAAGAGGTGTTTTGCTGGGAAACTATTTGAGGGGGTTGTTCATAAGTTCTTTGTGATAAACAGGCTTCCTAACTTAAGTAAATTAAGGAGGTCTCTTTTTTACAGACTTCTCAGAACCTTTAATATGCTCATCCTCATTGTGAATTCTAAGAGATGTTATAATAGGGGATATTTACCAAACTTATTTGTGCCTCATATCTTTTTTTCATAGAGCATATTACCAGAAAAATGATGCTGCATATTTCCTTCTTTAGGAAATTCTGTTTTAAAAAAAGTTTGAAGCTGTATCAGAATCTGATTCAAGTTCGGTTTGTCAGTATTAGAAGGCCAAGGTGAGGACTATGGCCTTTTCCACAGGTTAATTTGTGAAAAATCAGCGTTCTTTTCCTACATTAATCTGCTGATGCCGTTGTGGCATATGCAAAGAGATAGTTTGCTTCAATTTAGTGAGTGTATTCCTTTTTTTTTTTTTTTTTTACGTTTTATTATGGTTCTTTAGCTCATAGAGCCTCAGAGGAGATTTCCTGCTGTCTTTTTGTACTTGATTTACCCAGGTCATTGCCGCTCTGTAGAACATGTGCTAACGTAGCAAGGAATGAAATTTTAAATATGCCCAAAGAGCTGAGATGCATTTGTAACACTTTGTTCTTTGGGGTTTTCTCAGGAAATAGGCGCCCGCATTGGAACAAATCAAATCAACAAAAGCAAAGCACTAAGCTAGGCAAAATCCCCAATGCAAATTATTTATATTGATATACCTACCCTATACATAACAAGCTTTCACAAATTGATGAACAGAGTTATTTCTTACCACAATTTCTAAACAAGGCCCTATGACTAATTCAGGGACTCTGGTTTCAGGCTATTCCGCCAAGTTATCAAACCCATCAGTATTCTCCAGCGCTGTTTCTTCTGCCCTTCTGTGTGCGCCCCCAACTGTGTCTCTGCCCCACCCCTCCTGCTCCCCAAGAGTGGCTCAGGAACCCACGGAGGAGGTCAGAGACAGCAGCTTCAGCTGTCAGAGTCATGGCAGGATTGAACCCCAGTTCAGTGCCCAGACCACACAAATGCTCCCCTACCTCCCCTCACTGGAGGCAAGGATCCAGGATTTTCACACGTAATTGCACCAGGCAGAGGATAAACTCAAATTCGCCGGGCCCAACCAACCAATTTACAGAGAGGGGGAGGCGGTTACATGAGATGGGGGGCAGTGGCTGGGGGAACAGGGCTTCGGGATCCAGTCCAGCTTACTTGGTGAGAACACGGTGCCTGTCTGCTAAGGAGCTTAAGGCACTGGCTAGGGATTAATACTGCAAACAACCCTGGGAGGTAGATTAATCTGTATTAATTAAAACTGCAAAATGCTCTCTACCTGCTGAGTTTCCATCTTGAGAAGGAAAATATCTGTCCCAGAAAGGCCTGGGCCCCGGGAAGTACATCGTGATGGCTGTGAGGTGCTCATTTGTTTTCATCACCTTAAGGAGCAGAGAGAGAGAAAGGGCAAGGGCCAGTCCTCAGCATTGGGCAGGGGACTCCTCAGACCTCTAGCCCCACCCCACTCCCGTGTTACCGGCCCAGCAGAAGCAGTAAGGGAAACCCAGAGGTGAGCGCAGGCAAAGGGCATCCTGCCCCAAGCCCAGTGTGGGTGTGAGCCCTGCATGCATCCTCAGGGTCAGATGCCCATGTCCATGTCATGGGGGGTGGGGGGCTCTGTTATGAGCCTGCTTGCGGAAGAGGTGAACTGAGGCCCAGAAGGGGGAAGCAACACCAGTCAGGGGAGCTTGCCACTCAAACCCGGCGGCTGTCTCCAGAGTCCACGTTCTTTTTTTTTTTTTAATTTAATTTAATTTTATTATGTTATGTTAGTCACCATACAACACATCATTAGCTTTTGATGTAATGATCCACGATTCACGTCTTAGCTGCTGTGCTCTGCAGCCTCTCAGCAATGGCAAGGACAGTAAGACCAGGGGCAAGGAGGCAAAATGAAAATTCTCCCATGCATTCTAAGGTTAATTACATAACAGCCTAAAAACTGGCTGTCCTTACTTCTTGGCAAGGCCCACCCATTGCTGTTATTGGCTGATTTGCGTGTTTCTCTCACCACTTGGACACGTCTCACCTGCCTTCCCTGCCTTTCCAGGCGCTTCCTTCCTCCAGGAAGCACTCCCAGACACTACAGTGAGCTGGCCAGTGGCTCATGCCTCCCCTGGGACTTACAGAGAAGACTACACCACACGGTCTTTCACAGCACCTTAGAGTCCCTAGTCTGAGGTTAAATAGTTGGGGGGTGCTCAGGAAACGGGGGCTACCTAATGCTAGGGGACCAGAAGAAGATGCAGGAGAAACCCTGCAATGGATAAAATCCCTAAAGCCACCAGTGCCTTTAGCCTGCCCTTGGGGGACAGACACCCTTCTGGGAGCTCCCCTGAGGCTGCATCATTGGGCAGGTCACCTCCCGACTCTCTGATCGTTGTTTCTCAGCGGACTTCGTGCTTTGTATCTCTTGGCTATCCAGTAGACATAGATGCATCTTCTTCACTTTCTCCTCTGCATGTGTGTGTCTGCGGGAGGGGGTGGGGTCGTCTGCTTCTGCAGCTTACACCACTTCCTGCCCGTTGCTTGCTCTTTATCTTAGCTGGTGAATACAGCCCTTCTGCCCGATTCTAGAAATTTAGGGATGACGAAGCCCCCCTCCCCTCTGCCTCCTCCCCTGACAATATGCACAATGCCTCCCACGTCTGTGTCTTCCACTCCCTCTGTCATTAGTCTAACCCCCCACTCCACATCCTCTCCAAGACTGGCTAACTCCTCTCCCTTCCTCTAACTCAGGGCTTGGCCAGCTACAGTCAGCCCCCCAAATGGGGCCCAAGGCCTAGGTTTGTAAGAAACATTGGACTGGAACACAGCCACACTCATTTGTTGATGTATTTGTCTAGGGCTGCAGAGTTGAACAGTTTTAAGAGAAAACTTGTGGCCAACAGAGCCTACACTAGTCACTCTTTTCACAATTATAGTCTGCTGACCCTTGCTCTAAACTGCTCCCAGAGACCACTGTGATCTTCTTCCCTCCTGAAGGATCCCTGTGGCTCTCTCACCTGCAGAATAAGGGACAAATGCCTCAGCCTAGCGTTCAGGCCCTCACTGTCTGGCACCCATCAGCCTTCACGACCTTGGCTTTTCCAGCACCCCTGTCCTCACACGATCTCCTAAATCACCTCACTGCTCATCATCCAGAACAGACCTTTAATTCCTCTCTTCTTTGTTGTGTCCAAATCTCCAAGGCTTGGCCCAAATGCCTCCTCTTCTGTGATCACCAGACTTGGAACTCCATTTCCAAACAATCCCGTCAGCTTTTGCTTAAGGCACTTCCTACAATTGTCTGCCCTGAATAGATAGTTCTAGAGTAGCCTCTTCTCCCTCCCTAGAGTGGCCTCCCTCACCCACCCTCGCTCCCTTTGTATCTGTTCTCCATAGAGCAGATGTCTTGATATTTTAAAAACATTATTCAGGGGGTGCCTGGGTGGCTCAGTCGGTTAAGCGTCTGTCTTGGGCTCAGGTCATGATCCCGGGGTCCTGGGATCAAGCCCCACATCGGGCTCCCTGCTCAGCAGTGCACCTGCTTCTCCCTCTCCCTCTGCTGCTCCCCCTGCTTGTGCTCACACGCATGCACACTCTCTCTCTCTGTCAAATAAGTAAAATCTTGAAAAAAAATTATTCAGGTGACTGCACCCTCCTGTTCATTGTTAGTAGAATAAAATCAACCCTACCCTGGTCTTCTGGGTGTGTAACCTGAGCTCTGGCTAACCCCCTCACTTCCCACTGGCCACTGCTTCGGCTCTACTCTGGCCATGCTCACCTGCTGTCTGCTGCAAAACACGCCAGGCTTGTTTCTGTCTCAGAACCTTTGCATTTGCAAAAAGCATTTAAAAAGCCCTTCCAGGTAGGGATTGAAAAAAAAAAAACAAATCAAATTTGTTTCCCACTCTATTCCAAGTGCCGAGAACCATGAGTGGGACTGCGCTGGTACTTAGTACGTATTTGTTGAATGAATGAGTAAGTGGATGAGTCTTCTTGGTCTCCCAATCCGGCAGCGGTAGCTGAAGAAACGCAGTTCACAGATCATTCATTCAGAGGCAGGCAAGCAAGGCTAGCTGCCTTTTATTTCAAGAGCCCTGAGCCCATGTCTATCAGCACGTCCGCAGACAGTTCTCTCCACCCTCCCATCATTCCGTGTGTGGTCATTCAGTCTGTGTGGTCCCCGGGAAGGCGGGGGGCTCTGCTGGCAGAAGTAAAATACATCATCCTCAGGAAGTGGCGCTGTGGTGACCGCTGGACGGGTGGTGACCCGGTGAGAGGTGGAGATAGGATGCAGATGCAGGGCACCTGAGGAAGCAGCTGGAGGGCCGGCCCCACAGACAGGAAGGGAGCCCCCACAGGTGAGCCACGCCTGCCTCAGTGACCCCTTGAGGACGGGAGCCTCCCGGGCCCCTCCTGCCCCAGCCTTGAGAGCGCGTGCGGAGCTCCACACATCCAGGCCTGTCCACCGCGCCTGCCAGCCATCCATCTTTCGGGAAGGACTCGCTTGTAAAGACCTTTCGGCACTGCCTCCTAGGCCTGGGACCCTTTCTCAAATTGAGAGTGAAAGTGCCACACATCAAGAGGGAGAGGTGCCAATGACGCGTCCCGTGAAGGGGATTTATAATGGGACTTCATTTTCCACCAATTTACAGACAACTCCTGGGCTCCCTGCTTGTAACACGGTCAGCTCTGCTTCAGTGGGCACGTGAGCGTTTCTCAAAGGCGTCCCTACGGCCCATTGTTTGGGGTCTGGCCTTGGAACAAAAAAGGTTTTGTGCGCTTGCCACCATGTGTGCCAGGACTAAAGTGTTTCACTCTGTCCCCAGAGGCCAACCTCTCTCTCTCTCTCTTTCTCTCTCCCTCTCTCCCCCCCTCTGCTTCCCTCCTTCTTTCCCTACTTCTCTCTCTCTCTTCCTCTCACATTGAGCTCTCTGGTCTTGAGAAAGCAGAAGAGAAATCTCCTATCAGGCAAATGCTCATGGAATCAAACTCATTTCTTCTGCAGACGCAGGCCCCTTGGATAGGTGCGCTAGGACAATTGATTCCTGAGCCAAAATGAGTTTCTATAAGATCTGTCATTAAATTTCAGCAAAAAGCATGCTTACTCGTTTTCAAGTTTGCCCCCTGTGTGCTGGCTCAATGTTCTCTTTTGCGATGAGTTTATTCTCCTGAGATCTGTGTGTCTGGACCCAGCCTACAGTGGGTCCCCTCAGCGGGACGCGCATCAGCGGAGTGCCATTGTTGAGACTGGATGGGAGACCCAGCCTGTGGAGCTGAGCCCCAGCCGGCCAGAGGTCTGACAGAAGGCGGCTTCTACTCTGACTCTTCAGAAATCTTTTGGCATTCCCTTACCTCACCACGGGGTGTGTGACTGATTGGCTTTAAAACCGTTGCTAGGCATGGATAAGCAGATTGGATTCTTCCCAAAAGGCAGTGGGAAATCCCCTGCACCCTCCCCATTTCTGATTTCATGCCCTCTGGGGCAGTGGACAGGGTTTCCAGGCAGACGCCTGTGGGGACACTCCTGAATCCTAGTGTCTCACCCTGGGTCCCAGACTTGGAGGGCAAGAGGGGCCTCGCTGTGCTTCCCAGAGCCCCATGTTCCCACAGCCACCGCTGCCTGCCCTTCTCCTCTCTCCTCTCAGCCTCTTCCCCTTTTTAGTCAACACAATCAAGGCCAGGCCTGCCTTGAAGTCAGTGAAGTGTGTCTTATAGGCAAGATAATGTATGCATTATCCAATTATTCAGTGTGCCTGGCACTTAGCAGGGGCTCTGTTCAGTGCTTCTCTTCCGCCAAAAGTCAGATGGCACCTGCCTGTTGCCAAGCTCAATTCCCAGATTCCACACCTAGACATCCCATGTGGGCATTTCACTTCTCTGACTCTCCCATCCCCTGGGTGGGTGAGGCAGACACCTGGCGGAGAGCCTACAAGCCTCCCCCCATTTCTCCCTGAAAGTGGCCGTAACTGACCCCCACACTCGCTCCTGCTGGGGTGTGAGGATCTCAATTCTCACACAGCCCCTCATGCACCCCAATCCCAACAGCTCCGAGTCTGCACATAAGATGAAATAGCAGCCGTCTGCAGTGGGTTGAGTTGTGTCTCCTAACAAGATATGTTGAGGTCTTACCCTGAGTTACCTGTGGATGTGCCCTTACTTGGAAATAGGGTCTTGGCAGACGTAATCGAGTTAAGATGAGGTCCTGCTGGGTTAGTGTGGCCCTCAGTCCCATGACTGGTATTCATATAAAGAGAGGGAGATGTGGAGGCATGCTGACACGCAGGGAGCAGGCCACGTGTTGACCTTCTGGTCAACCTCTGGTTGGCAGAGGTTGGAGCAACACAGCTACCTAAGCCAAAGACCGCCAAGAACTGCTGGCAACCAGCAGAAGTGAGGGAGAGGCAAGGAAGGATTCTTCCCTAGAGCCTTCAGAGGGAGCACGGCCCTGCTACCACCTTGATTTTAGACTTCTAGCCTCCAGAACTGAGGGAGAAAAAGTTTCTGTTTTAAGCCACCCAATTTGTTCTAATTTGTTCCAGTTGCTCTAGGAGACTAACAGAGCATCCCTGTTTCCAGCATTCACATCCTAGTCAGAATTCTATGCACCAGCTACAATGTGCAGGCCACCTCTTTGGGAAGCCTCCGCCTCACCCACTTGGGGAGGCCCAGTGGGGATTTGGGAGCAAGGTAACAATCATGTGTAAATTAAAGCAACTAGGCCCTTGTTGTCAGGGAGAAAGTTTCTTGCGCTGGACTCAAGTCCTGTCCATCACTGGACTAGTGGGGTTGTGACAGCTACGGGGCCAAGTTCTGGCTGTGAGTCTTAGGGGAAGGCCTAGTAAGTCTGCTTCACATTTAGCCCTTTGAAGTAGAGGAGAAGAAAAGGAACATTCTCAGAGATGTTTGGCCCAGCCTGCTTCATCAATGCAGGGCTCCATACGGGAGTTTGGAGAAAGGTAGAAACTTGCCGGGAAGAAGATTAGGTTTCTAGGAGATCTTTAGAGCATGGTTGCCCCCAAGAACCTGCGATGTGTTATGTGTTGTGTTGCTTGTTGAAGATGAGTTATCTCTGGCATAGAAATGATGGTAAAGAGCAGCCCTGTGGTACTCGGCACCAGGCACTGTTAAATGTGCTTTGCCAACATTAACTCATGTAATCCTCACAACAACCTGATGAGTGAGGTACTCTTATTGTCCCCATTATAGATGTGAGGAAAGTGGGCACAGAGGTCACAGAAGTTTGGTAATTTTTCTGAGGTTACCCCGCATTGTAGGTGATAGAGCAGAAATCCCCACTCACAGAATCTGATGCCTGAGTTTGTATTTGTAACCACAACACCACTTAAGGCCCTTTTCCTCCTCGTTTATCCAAATGGATAAAGTGTCATTTTTATACCACTGGACCCTGGACTTCCTTACCCGCCGGTGCTCTGCAGCAGCCCCAGAGATGAGTGCATTGCTCGGAGTTAAGGGACTGACATCAGCTGCTATGATGAGCCAGAGCAGTAAAAGGGGCAGGCAGGGGACTCAAAGATTGACAAGGACCACAGCAGCTGCCTCTTTCAGGCCAGTGGTTCTCAAACTCTAGCGTCTGTCAGCATCGCCTTGAAGACTTGTTGAACCTCAGGTCCTTGGACCCACCCCCCCGCAGTCTCTGATTCAGTAGGTCCTGGGCGGAGAGGCTCAGGCCCAAGAATCTGCATTTTCTCAAGTTTCCGGGTGATGCTGGTGCAGTGAGTCTGAGTTCTACACTTTAAGAATCATCACTTTCAGCTAATGCCCACTCTCTGCCTTAGTGGAAGCTGTGGTCAGCTCCTTAGATAATCACAGAGACCATACACTAAGATCCTTGACGTGGTTCTTCTCAAGTCTACCATTGGCAACTCATTTAGGGGAGCAAATTTGTCAGGCAGCGATTTTTGTGAAGATGAGCAAACTGAGCTTCACAGGGGCAGTCCACAGGGGTTCCCGCCAGCAGGCCTCTGTCTCTCCTGCAGCAAAATGAGAGGGAGCCAGCTCGTGGTTTGCATTAAAGTGTAGGTTAAATCTCCGGCAGGGAAGGAGGACTTCTCCCTGGTTCCAGATGATCTGGGTCTAATTCTTCTTTGAGGCAGAGGGATTGACAAGATTCCTCCTTCCCACCCCTCCATCTCTGACATCTGTGATGATAGAAGCCAGGTGTTTGTTTATTTTTCATAATGGTTCCAGTTGGTGTAACGGCCTTACCCATTTCTACCTGCATGTCCCATTCGCTCCCCAAAGAGGACTCCATGTTTAAGGGAGAAACTCCTGTTTCTGCCGTGGAACCCACTTCTCTTGTTTTCTCTCAACTGCTAGAATATGCTAGAAACTTGAAGGCCACCCTTGACCGTATCTCCCGCACCTAATATCACAGTTTCTCCCAGCTGCTTGCCCACCTTTCTCCATTCCACCAGAGCCTGTCTCTATCACGTCGCACCGGGACCATGGCAAATGCCTCCCAAGCATCACCCCTGCCTTTAGCGCTGCAATGTCACCATCCTCATCCCTGCTTCCAGAATGACCCTTCTAACACTGGGCCTGGCACACTAAGGTCCCAGCCAAATCTACCCACCTATGCTTTTGTATGGCTCACGAGCTAAGAACAGTTTGTACATTTTTAAATGGTTAAAAACAGTCAAAAGAAGAATATTTTGTTTCACGTGAAAATGTTATGCAACTCACATTTCCACGTCCATACCTATGGTCTTACAGGGACACGGCCATGGTCATTTGTCTGCAAATCAGCTGCACTAGCTCTCACGCTGTGTCACAGAGCTGGGTAGTTGCAAGAGACACTGTATGACCCACAAAGCCTAGAATGGTTACTACCTGGCCATTTACAGGACAGATCTGGTGACCCCTGATCGACAAAGAAAATCTCACCAGGTTGCTCCTGCACTTGAAACCCTTCTGTGGGACTTCAGAGGCCTCAGGGGTAAGGTTCAGGCTCCTTACCATGGCCCACCAAGACCTCTGCGATCCGCCCCCTGCCTAACCCTCCTGCCTCGCCTCCCTCGGTTCCTGGCTTTGCAGACTTAATGCCATCAAAACCCAGGCTGGCGATGTTAAAACAAAAACAAAAAAACAGACAAGCAGCAAGTAAGGGTAAGGTCAGAGAGTAGTGCTGAGGCCCTTGATGAACTGGAGAATGTATGCCTCGCTACAAACATTTAGTAAAACAGAACAAAACAATACAAAACAAGAGCCCCATCAGCCATAGGGCATGAGTTTGCACCGTGTGGCACCTCATCTTTTTGCTTTTGACCTCGCTGTCCCTCAGCTAGGAGTGGCCTTTCTAGCTTCATCTGTTTGCTCCTGCTCTCCCCTAGGAGTCACCGCTGGGCCGCGTGGCATAGAAAGTTGTGTTAGGTGTCCCCCTGGGCATCCGAGGTGGTGCCCATCACAGCATACATTCCTTTGCCTTGCGGGTATTTATTTCCCTGTTGGTTTCTGCCACAAGACCCTTGGCTGCTTGAGGGGAAGGTGTCGTCTCACTCAGCTTTTATGTTCAGCGTGTGTTTGTAGAATGAATGAGTGAAAGCAAACAGGAAGAAATGAGTAAACTCAGTGACTCAGCAGTATCCTGTGATCCTCACATCAAGAGGAAGTGATGCAAAGTGTCCTCTTTAGGTCTTAAAATAATTATATTGATAACATAATGAAATAAAAAATAAATAAATAAAACAAATTACATTGGTTTTCACTGCTTTTAAGCTTCGTCACAGTTTCCTTAGAATTGATCCAGTTTCTTCTCTCTTTACAACACCCTAGAGAGAAGGAAGGGAAAGAATAATCTCTGTCTTATAGATGAGGAAACAGGGGCAGTGGAATACGGTTTGGTGATATCAGGGGAATCAGAGAGCTAGAAATTCCTTCCTTTTACATGGCTCTTTTACATGGCTCTTTGGTCTTCCTTTTACATGGCTCTTTCATCCCACTCAAGATGTATGGAGTCCCTACTTGGTGTTCGGCACTATGCTAGGCCCTGAAGATCTAAAAAGGAACAAATTACAGTCTCAGACTCCAGAGGGTCACAGTTTCACTAGGTAGACAAGCTTGTCCATCTAGCGACAGCAGCAGGCCAGGGAGCCCCAAGAGGAGAGGCAAGATTGTTCAGGTGTCCAGCTGTGCACACGCACCTGAGAGAGAGAGCAGGAGAGGGGCTTTTCTTATGTGGGTTGGGCATCTCTCCCCAGCCTTCCCACGAGACATCTGGGGTCAGATTCTCCCTGTGATGGAGATGGGAGCAGCACCCAACCATCCAGCCATCTGCCCGACAGTGACCCGACACCAATACCAAACCCTCCTGAATCTATCACCCTCACCCACCCATCAAAGAAGGGCTGGACCCACGTGAAGTGGTTGTTCTGCCACCCTGAGGGACATTTCAGAAGGAGGCTGTGTTTACCATTTGTAGGCTGGAGTAGATTTGGGTGGGAAGAAAAGTAGAGCCTGAATGCATGACTGCATCTCTCAGGCTCTGCGTGGGTCTAGTGTCCTCGCTGGATTCCTGGGAGGGGACTGTCTGGGGGGGGGTGGGCACACACTGTTTGCAAATGTGCAAGGGAAAGTGGCTCAGAGACAGCATGGAACGCTGCTCTGGGGCCGCGCCATGCTGTGCCCCCAACGTGTGGTATGTCATTTCATCCTCACATACCACTATCATTGTCTCTAGTTCACAGAAGAGGAAACTGAAGCTGGGAATGATAAATGAACATGGGCGAGACCTAAGAGCTAATACGTGGCCGGTTGCCATACCATAGATCCCAAATGGTAGTTCAGTGGTGTCCCGGTGTTCCCCAGCCTCTGGCCAAAGGAGAAGAATAAAAATAATGCAGGGAGTTTTTGTAAATAAGGTTTTTAGGATCTTCATAAAGAATCAAAATCCATTTTAAAATTTGGAATTTTGTTGGGCATTAAAGTATCCTTGTGTGTGTGTGTGTGTGTGTGTGTGTGTGTGTGCAGTAATGATAAAAGAAGATACTGTTGGTTCTGAGGTGTATCCTACTGCTCTTTGAAAATGTTTCCAAAGTCCAGGAGCCTTCATCCATACTACATAGCTGATCAGGGAGCCTTCTTCCTTTCTCTTTTGTGAAGATGGTCAAGAAAATTATACACACGTGTGTACATGCATACACACAGAGGGTAATTTATATACACACGTCCATGGACTAATGTGCAACATTAAATAAATTTTAAAAAGCAATTCTGGGCTTCCCTTGTGGATTCTGCTTCAGCTTTGTCGAGAGATAATCTACTTAAAATTATGGTAGTAATGATTGTTTATCTTATAACCACTGTGAACTATTCAGTCCTCCTCAGGGAAGATAATCCAGGGCCTGACTGCCCACAGTTCACAGATGTCACTGGAAATTATTCTAACAGGAATGACTCAGCTGCTTTCTGCTACAAAGATACTGTATATTTTGCCTCTAGGGGCCTGGACTGAGGTTGAGAACAAGGCTTAACCCAAATGAATCCCCATTCCATTCCTGACACAGCTGGGTATGTTCCTAAAACTATAACTTAAAGTGTCCACATGGTTGCATTTCAGACAAAATAGAAAAATAAAAACCACTTCTCATCAAAACCTAAACACAAATCTTATACTCATCTTAAACATACAATTAAACAAATGTTTTCCTTTTCTGGAAGGTCATGGCAGGCAAGGTGTATTAGGAAGAAAATCAAAGATGCCTTTTTAAAAGTAAATAGCTATTGATCTACGTATTTCTGTATGTGTTATATGACATTGAATCAATGATTGAAGCCAAAAAGCTCAGTGAGCAGTTTGCTCTTTGTGCTATCAAATTGTTATTGGTATTCCAATGAATTGTTCCCGGCGTTGTGGGCACACAGACAAAGTCGAAGATGTACTGGAAGTCAAGAAATTGTTCCTTGCTAGCAGTGCTGGTGTTTGATAGGGGGTGGAGAAAAGGCCAAGAGCATAGCAATGAGAAAGAGATTGAGAAAGGACTGATATAAGTGTGAAGGTCTTAAGCCTTATTTGACCTTGAGTGTTGTATAAATAAAGAAATACCTATACACACAAACAACTTTTATTTTGCTTGAGGCGGTCCTAGAGTTCTCATTATCTGACTAGTGCACTATAGTTTGTTAGCAAGAAAGCCTGCTAGGTGCAATTGAGAGACTTGCGTTTGAAACCATCTACACATTCATCAGCAAGGAACTGGTTAAATAAAATAGGATGCATATGTCCAGGAGAATTCTGTGTGGATAGTACATGTGGATATGAAAATTAGACAAGGTATATAGTCAAGTGTAAAATGTTTTATACCCATGTGAATATTTGTGTAAAATAATACTATTTATATATATATTTTTAAGATTTTTTATTTACTTATTTGACAGAGAGAGACAGCAAGAGAGGGAACACAAGTAGGGGGAGTGGGAGAGGGGGAAGCAGGCTTCCCGCGGAGCAGGGAGCCCGATGTGGGGCTCGATCCCAGGACCCTGGGATCATGACCTGAGCCGAAGGCAGACGCTGAACCGACTGAGCCACCCAGGCGCCCCACTATTTATATTTTTAAAAAGGATAAACCTGTATTTGTGCAAATGACTGACCCTTTCTGGAAGGTTGTAGAAGACACAGGTAGCAATAGATAATTATGCTTGAAGACATTTCTGAAGTTGTAGGAATGAAGAGAGGTGTTTTTTTTTGTTGTTGTTGTTTTGTTTTGTTTTACTTTTATACTCCTCTGTACAGTTTGAAAAAAATCCCCATCATAAGCCTGTATTACCTTATGATAAAAATTAGCAAAACAGATTAAAGACCTGGGCATGAGTCTCATTTCTGAGACAGCTTCTGTGACAGTAAATTTTCTGAGTATCAGTTCATTTTTCAGGGTTGATAAGACAAACAAAAGGTAGGCGACATGTAAAGTTCTCTGCAGATTTTAAAGTGGGGTCCAGGTGTTTTCACCTCTTTTTTTTTTTTTTTTTTTTTTTTAACATAGCCCAGGAGCCCTCCAACTGAGTGCAATGGAGCCTGGGGCCAACAGAGACAGTTGCAGCCTGAATATTCTCCAAGCCATGATAGAGGCCCAGGACTTTCAGACCGTACTTTCCCTCCTGCCTCTGACAACTGCCTGCACCCTGCTCTGCTCTCCCCCTCCTTCCTGGAAACACGTGGGGCTGTGTTGCCAATGCAGGGGGAGATGCCTGAACTATTTGGGAAGGGGAGGGGACAGCAGAGCTCCCCTGGCAGCAGAATGGAGCAGCTGTTCTCCGAGACACGTGACTTCACGAACCCTCAGTTGGCAAACGCACCGCCTCATCAGGAAGGGAAATCCAGCAATCCAAATGCTTTATGAGGCCCCAAACTTAGCTCACACTGTTTATTTGGGCTCTTAGTTTAATGTTGATCACTGGGATCTAAATGATTCATTGCCCCACCTGATGTGCAGTCCTACTTTATCTTCCAAGAGGGGTAGAAGTTCCCGCCAAGTGGGTCTTGGCTTTATTGCAGCTTCTCGCAGTCTGCGCCCCAGCACAGGAGTGACATAGGTTCACAGAGGGAGAGACAGACAGAAACACACACACACATTCACTCACACACACCCACTCACCCTCTCACACATACACGTATTTGCAATATACACTCACACGCCACCATGCACACTCATAACACACGTGGCTCTCACATGCACATCACTCACATACACGCACACTCACCCACACTCACACATCCATACCACGTACACACACACTTATACACACTCCTGCACTTGTACACAACAGGTACTACGCACTCAAACTCACCACATATAGACACACTCACACACACACTTCCGCTACCCTCACTGTGCCATGTATGTTGTGCACAGATGCTCAGAAACGTGAGGGGGCATCCAACAGGACAGCCCCACTTCAGCGAGTCGAAGGGCTTGGCAAAAAGTGCGGTTTGTCTTCCAGATGTCTATGAGGGGTGACAGTGAACAATCACTATGCCTTAGGCCATGGTATTCCCGGACATCTGAGGAGTCACAAAATGAGAATTCCCCAGGTCCTGCTCCTTGTGGCTTGTTACTGCCCTGACACTGGGTTTAGTAGTCCCTCCTGGCTGTTAGGATGGCCTTTCCACACTCCCCACCCTCGGTCAACCACATTGCTATTCGCTCCAACAGGTGAAAGAAGGATGCTCAGGATAAAGAAGTGGACCCCGTTCATGGGGTCCAGCCAGCGGCCGCTCCTTCAGGAGCGTCCTGGGGTTCAGGGAGGTAAGGGAGGGTGGTGCACAAGGAGGGAAGCCAGAGAAGGATGTGCAGTGTGCCATCCGTGGGAACTGGGACGGGCGTCAGCCCAGCCCTCCAGTGTTCTTTTTTGTGCATGGTGACCTAGCCATGCCTTGTCCAGGCAACAGTGAGAGACATCTTTATCTGTGGAAATAAGGTCAGCTTGAGTTTCGTGTACGTTAGCAAGGCTCTTCTCTTTCCTCAAGGCATCATGTTTTTTTGCCTCTTCTTTCTCTGTGAAGCTGTCCGCCGGGCACTGGTAGGCAGTCAATGACTACTGAATGCAAGAATGGCAGCCTTCCTGATGCAGCAGTCCAGATATTTCTGTACAGCTCCCTACATGCACATATAGGGGCTTTGGCCATCTGGTGGGCACGGAGAAGATTATCATGTGCCTGAACATTACCTCACTGTCTGAATATCTTTTCTTCTTTATTTATGTGCACTTCCTTGGTGATCTCATCCAGCCTCATGGCTTTAAATACTAGTTATATACTGACAACTCCCCAATCTAGATCTCTATCCTGGATCTTGCTTGTGAATCTCGGGATTGTATATCCAATGGCCTTGTGGACATCTCCAATTAGATGCTTAATAGGTATCCAACCTAACATATTCAGAACTCCTGATTTCCCCTTGAACCCAGCTCCTCCTGTAGGCTTCCCTTTCTCAGGAAAGGTAACTCTATCCTTCTGGTTTCTCAGGTAAAATCCTTGGATTGATTTATGCCTCTTTAATTCCTTTCACTCCTATTTACTTCATCGGATCTGCATTTAATGTATATCCCAGGGGGCGCCTGCATGGTGCAGTCCGTTGAGCTTTCTGACTCTTGATTTTGGCTCTGGTCCTGATCTCAGGCTTGTGAGATGAGCCCCACATCCAGCTCTACATTGAGCATGGAACATACTTAAGATTCTCTCTCTCCCTCTCCCTCGGCCCCTCCCCTCCCCCACTTGCACAACACACTCTCTCTCTCTCAAATAAATAAATGCTCCCTCTGCCCCTCCCCCTGCTCGTGCTCTCTCTCTCTCTCTCAAATAAATAAATAAAACCTTAAAAAAAAAATCAAATAAATAAATGAATAAATAAAATTTAAAGTATATCCTAGATCTGAGCACATCCTAACACCTTCACTATTCTGGCCAGAGCCACCCATCACATCATTCCCTGTATTACAGAAAATGTCCTTCTTGTGTCCTGGTGTCCTCCTTGACTTCTCTGCAGTGCGTCTTTCCCCCAGAAGCCCTGGCGTTTCTTTAGAAATGTAAGCAGGAAATGTCAGCCCTCTGCTCTCAAACCACCAGTGGTCCCACATCTTGCTTCCAGTCCAAGCCAACCTTACCTGGTCTACAACTTTGGTCTCCACCCCCACTACCCAATCTCATTTCCTACCCCCACTTCCCCTCATGCCCCCTCCCTAGTCCTACCAGTTTCTTGCCATTCCTTCCTAGCACCAAGCAGATTATCATCTTGGGGACTCTGTTCCACTGGTCCCTTTGTCTGGAACATCTGTCCCTAAATATTCTCATGGTTTGCTTCTGCATTTCTCTCAAGTCTGCTTCAGTGCTGCCATATTGGAGAGACAGTCTCTGATCAACCACATTACCTCGATCCCTGCTGCTCCTAGTTACTCACCATAACACTTAACCCTACTATACATGTTATGCATATTTTTGTGTGTTTATTACCTAACTTCTCCTTCTAGAATGTGAGCTCCATAAGAGTAGGGGATTTATGGGTTTTGTTTTCTTCTGTGCCTCTAGTGCCTAGAGCAGTGTCTGGCTCTTAGTAGGCTCTAATTTTCTGATGAGTGGAGAAAGGAAGAAAGGAAGAAAGAGAGGGAGGCAGGCAGGGAGAAATGAGAAGGGAATCGTGAGTTCTTTTGGGCCTGAACCCAAGCAATATTAGACAATGGGATTTTTCCATTAGAGCAGTATTTCTTAAACTCTTCTGGTCATGGACATTCAATAACAAATACATTTTACATTATGACATTGTTGACATATCTATACAGATACAGATATATTTACTCCATGTTACACACTCTATTTTCTATTCTTTTTAATTCCATTTTAATATTCTTTATTTTATTTCATTAACACAACACTGGTCTGGACACCTTAAACTGATTTAATCAGCAATAGATTGAACACTGTGGTTTGAAAATTACCATAATGGAGGGACTGGAAAATTTTGATGGGAATGAAGGTTAAAATGTAGGTGAGGTGCTCAATAATGTATACCGTCCTGTGAATTCATTAAATCAGACCTCTTTCTTTGTAAAATTTTGGCATTTTGGCTAGAGTTGGAGAGGAAAAGGCAATTTTCTAGCATGGGTGCTTTGAGGTGACAGAGGCATGGGTTGTAAGCTGATAACAAGGTGTTTTAAAATTAAGATGACATTAGGGGAAGATGTGGGAGGGGAGATGCAAAGAACACTTTGTTCTTCTCAAGGTTCAGGAAAGTTGCATAGGGCTAAACTCTTTCTCTACATTGTCTACATTTCAGACTGGGACAACCCAGTTTCAAACCCTGTCTGGCTCTCCTCTGCCACCCCGAGGATATTTCCCACCCTTCCTTTTAGGTGGAGACTGTGTGTACACAATTTAACTGCTCTTCTGTCCTCCACATGAATGTCTTTCCCAGGAAGATATAATTACTTCTAGATTTTTCCATTCCATCATTCCTTGCCAAGCTGAAAGATGACTGAGTATGTTGTACTCGGGTTATCTTCTAAGGAGCAGAACTGAGGCATTTCAGTTGGTCACACAGTGATTATTATCTGACACTGAGCCTTTATTATGTGCCAGACATTGTTCTAAGTAATTTACAACTCTAGGAGATAATGGTCCCATTAGTCCTCACAGTCTGCAGATCTGAGTATGATTAAGTAAGTTATGCAAGGTTACCTAGCTAGTAAATGGGGGAGCTGGGATTCAGATCCAGGAAATCTGGCTCCTGAGTTCTAGTTTTTACATACTACTTGTTCTTAAAAAATTTGCTGACTGCTATTGTAGCGAAGTTGGTGCCGGCCTCTTGCTTCATGTGAAACAGAGAATTCCACAGGCATCGAAGGTAGCCTAGTGTCAGTCTCTTCACCCTACATTTTCCAGAATTCAAGTTCTGGTGGACATATAGGCTAAAATTGATCATCCCATTCAGTGATTGTGAACTGGTTGTGCAGATCTCTTTTGTCTGGCCCACTAAGAATTTAAGAAACTGTGGATCTGAATTCCTTTGGCTGGCCATTCACGTTCCAGCTCATCATAGTGCCCGCTCCACTATTCCTTACCATATCCCCACTCTGGGCTTCACTTGTATTACCTGCGTAGTTCCTGAGGGCAGTTTGCACCTGTGTGTGTGTGTGTGTGTGTGTGATATTGGTGTCTTAAAAAGGGACTTCACACTAGGTCTCTTACCATGATGTAGCCACCATCTGCCCATACCACCACTCTGAGGATTAAGAGAAGGCATGGGCTGGCTGGCTTTCTTCTCATAGTGCTTCACATCTAAGTGGGAACACATGGTTCTCATTTGTTGGATGAGAACCCATTGGGAGCTCCAGACCTCGAGGAATAATCTGGTGCCTATTTTCCTGAAGTCGACATAATAGCATGTGATCCAATAACAAGTGGGAGTGGCTGTTGAGGGTGGAAGTCAAGGTGATGGTAAATCACCCACAGAAAGCATCAGGTCTTACGGGTGAGTGAGGGCAAGGAGTTAAGCCCCCAGGTCAAGTATACAGGGGTTCAGGAACAGGCTAGGAAGTGGAAACAGAAGGAAAGGAAGCAACTGAGGATTCAGTGAGTGTATTATTGGCCTGCTAGTCATGTGGCACTCATTTTGGCAGCTGCTGGACAGTTCTGAGACTCAGGCATTTGGATACCTAGACAATGTTTGGCTTCAATTGGTCATTAATATTTAAGTATTCGATGGGGTCCTACTAAGGGTTTGAGTTAATTATAACTGAATGAACTTTTGCTATTGAAACCCTCAGCCCTTAATGAACTCTGTGCTAAAGATGTTGAGGAGAAAATGCCAGATCTGCCTATTATCTCTAATATCCGTTCATACTGAATCACAGACTCTTATAAGGGCCAAGAGTGCTTGTTCTCACTTTTTCTTATTTAATGATCAGCTCCATGCCAAGATACTATTTATGCCAAAACACATAAACTTGATGCCAGAGTAAGAGATGGAAGGAGCTGAAAAAACCTTTTTCCCTAGAAATATTTCAGAAGGGAGAAATGAAGAGCACAGATTTTGTAGTCCAGCAGATGGTTTGAATTCTCACTTTGACACTTTCTACCTGTGAGTACAGGGCAGATACTTAAACCCTCTGAGGCTCAATTTCCTTATTTGTAAAATAAGGTAAATCGTGCTTGTAATACACAGAGTTGTCATAAAAACTGTTAAATGAATTAACATGCAAAATCATTAGCACATGCCTAACGCATACTATAATTCAATAATTGCAATTTTTATTATCATTGCTTCTTGAAGTGGTTGGAACAAATATAAATAGAAGTGATTAATGACCTATGACAAAATGATATTTCATATGTTTCTTGCAGTAGACAGTAAACAAGAATAAGAAACCTGGCTTGCATTCCCAGTTCAACCATGGTGTATAAACACTTAAGCTGTGAGAAGCAGTGAACAATAGAATATGCAAAGGGTGGGCTTCGATTCAGACAAACATGACCTTGATCTCTATTTATTAGGTAATTTTGGACAAAATCACTAGCGTTTATAGACCCCCCTCCGTTCCCTTATCAATAAGATGGGGATCCTATTTTTTCCCAGGTTTGGTATAATAAAACACTGTAACCATTCCTAATATATAAGTGGTTTTTATTCAGTAATTTTCAATGAATATCTGTGTTTTCACATGGACATATGTATTGTTGGTGTATTGCATGTTAACTCATAATTTTTTAAAGAATGGTATCTGTTTATAAATTTTTGTGTATACACAAACACACCCATATACATGTGTATATATGTGTGTGTATATATACACATATATATATATATATATAAAATGGAATATTACTCAGCCATAAAAAGGTTGAGATCTTGCCATTTGCAACAACATGGATAGACCTAGAGGGTAGTATGCTAAGTGAAATAAGTCAGGTAGAGAAAGACAAATATTTGTTTTCTTTCTAAAGGGCTGTTTAATATTTTTTATTTTTAAAAATATTATTACAGAAAAATTTCTTATATATTAATCATTTTTACCATCTGTGGACAATTTCCTTTTGCTCAATTCTAAAAAGTGCAATTATTAAGTCAAAGGATATGCCAATTCTCTTCCCAAAAAGGTTGTACCAGTTTACAACTCCTGTTAACATTGTATAAAGATGCTTATTTCAGCATGGTCTCGTCAGTAGTGGTTATTATCCCAGATTCTGTTCTGCAAGATGATTTGGTCTATGAAAATTTTACATCAGCTGACTGGAGACATCTTGAACAAATAACAGTATATCCCTATCCCAACCTTTTACTTGATGGAGGCTTAGAAAAGTGTCTTAGGATTTTTGATTTTATACCAGATTGACGGGACTGGGAGACTAGAAATATGCCATTTACTATAACAAAGTGTGAACCCAGAACTATTTTTATCTTGTCTTCATTGAAAGGCCATTGGCAGCCTAGATTTCCACTATCTATAAGATGGGGTCATTTACATCAGTCCCTTGGAGGAATTTTGAGTAGGACTTAATGGTGAGTTGCTATATCTGGATGTCTGGGGAGTTGTACATTGTGCAGCAAATCACCAGCTAATGACCACTGTTATATTGGGGGGTGTAATTGTGTGTGAGCAGGGAATTAGACAGCTGGTAGTAGTACCTTGTAGGAGAGAGTCGGAGCAGCATGAATCAGAGCTAGCTGAAGTAGGAGTAGATCATGATTGAGTGATATTCAGAGAGCATGCATGCCTAAGTCTCCAGAACAACCCTCACACTCCCTCAGTGAGATCATATCAAGCCCCACCTTCACCTGGAACAGTAGTTCTCAAACTTTTCTTACATCGGAATCACCTGGGCAGAGCTTGTTGAACCACTGTTGGGTCCCACCCAGAGTTTCCAATGCAGTAGGTGGGGGTGGGCCTGAGAATTTATATTTCTTATGGGCTCCCAGGTGACACTGATGCTGTGGTCCAGAGACCCCACTTTAAAAATCACTGGTCTATGGGATCCCCTTGCAGTAGGTGAGCTTTCCTTAAATTAACCACCACCTGCTGTGAATTTGTGTTTTTATTCAAAGGGAGGCCACTAGTATTTGCATATCAGAAGCATTAAGCTTCCCCAAAAAGCAGTCTTTTAATTATTTCTCCAGGACACGGTATTGTGTCTTTGGAAAATGTAAAAACATTGAGTCTACCTTTCCTTGATCTGTATCTTCATCTGGTGTCCACCTGCCATCGAATGTGTACTGCGTGGGCATGCTGGATATTGCAAGAAGAGAATATTTTCTCGCCGGTGTTAGAATCGGCCCCAGCTTTTCAATGCACAGCTATCAAACTTAACACTTATTTACAACAAAAAGTGAGATTTCAGCTCCATTTCAGGCAGTGGAGGAGCTCATAGTTCCGAGGACATGTTTGTGATGACTCTGGGTTTGAGTGGCCTGGGAAAGAGAAGGAGATATTTCATAACTTCAGAGGAGCCTCAGCCCATAGACACGGAGCTGTGGTCACTGAGCAGACAGCCGTGTTTGGTTCAGCCCCGTTCCAGGGAAATGGCTCCAATCCAGACACATGAGCAGGCCAGAAAGCCAGATTATTTAATCACCTGGAAACTCAGCCTGCCACTGCAGCTGTTGGAGGAACCTGTCACAGTTGGTTTGCCAAGGACCCAGAGCCAGATGCCTGCCCTGGGAGAACGCATTCCCAAACTAACACCTGCGCCTCGGGGCAGCCAATGAGGTCCCACCAAGCAGAACCAAGGGGCCTACTTAGCCAGTGTGTTCCAATTAAATGGGCTCACTCTCCGGAGGAAGAATCCTGCCCAGCAGGAAGTGGACAGGGAGGGGAAGAGGTGCAGATGTCCAATTAGATAACCATCTCCAGCCATGTCTTACAAGCGTGCAGCATTTTGATACTATTCACCGGGAGCCCAGATGCCTCTGAGACATTTCCTTCCCGCGTTTACTTTTTAAATTTTTCAAACTCATTTTGAAGAGAGGAAAACAAATGTTCTCATTCAATACAGATTTATTTTAGCAGCAATGGAGGATTAACTTGGGATGAGGTCATCCCATGTGAAACAGAGTTCTGAGAAAGAGTAAGTGTTAGGGGCTAATGTAGATATTATTGAGTTCTTCTTGACTTAAATCATATGAGAAGGATGGGCAAGAGGAAGGGAAAGAGGAAGGGGGTTGGAAGAAAAGGGAAGATATGGGATGTCAGCTGAGCTTTTTAACAACTGATTACCAATAGTTATTGAGTTTAAAACCATTTATTTTAAAACTATTTCTAAAATTCTCTGTGTGTGTGTATGATGCGTGTGTGTGTGAGACAGAGAGACATTAAACTGTACTGATTACACACTCTGGGTGGGTCGTATATTCACATACTTACACATATGCCTGAGACATGATCTTAAAAAATACTGACTAATATTTTTGATGTTGTGATTGTGTATTCCGGATGCAAGCCTCAGGTGCAAAGCCAAAGTCCATCCACAATGTTCCTTACCTCCGAGGACCTGCACACTGAGTGTTCTAAGGTACCGAGAGGTGATTAAAGCTTATGGGGGAAATGCTTTCCCTGTCTGGAAATAAACCATGCTGATTTGTTCTAAGTGAGTCAGAGGCTTCCCTGGGCCTTCAAGAGACAGCCTGCTTTAGACCCTATGATTTATGCTGCACCGTAACTCCATTATGCTGGCTAAGGTAGAGGCAGCCATCCCCCCCAAGTTATTAAAGCTGTTCATTTCTTCTTAGCACCCCACGGTGCACAGGGTTTCCATGGTAAAAGAGAAAATAGCTATTTCCCTTCTAGGCAGCTAGCCTGGGGTTCAGTTTTCCACATCCATCTGAATAATACACAGAGCTCAGAGAAACAGAGGTACAAAAATTTAGATCCTGCTTGACCAAAGACTTGGAGTATGAATAATTTGCCGTGTAGGATTTTTTTTTTAAAAATTATTTATCTTCATCTTTTTCTCTTTTCTCCTACAGAGAGGTAGAAGGTAGACTGTGGTTTAAAAATTCATTCCAAGAAGCAGCAATGACCAGCATTATACCAGCTTAGTAGTAACTTGTGGGTGAGCAAACAGGTCACGAGGGGAAGCCAGGAAACTTTGGCCTCCTGAGTCTCAGGGAGGGAATCCATGGTTTGCACCTGTAACTTTTGATTGATGCGTTGGCAGTGGGCTCACTGGTTTGTCTAGTTTCTCCGCAGCACCAGAGTTGGATAGAAAAGGAAAAGACAACAATCTAATCTCTATCTTTTGTGTTGACATGTACAGAAGCCAAGAATACTTACGGTGTTTTTTATCCTATATTTCTGGAAAATAAAAGAATTGTGTTCTCCTGGTGGAACCGTAATGGGGAGAGAAAGATACATATGTGAAACCCACAAGGACATTGATACGGAGGTTTGGAATTGGGCCTGGGTGTATCTTAGTTTAACACAGAGGATTTCCTTATCTAGGGAAAAAAGGAAGGTCATCAAAATATTGATGTAGCCCATTGATGATGGAGGGCAAGGTTTACTGCCATGAGTGGGATGAGGGCATTAATCTTATCACTTGCTTCCCTTCCACTGAGATAGTCTTATTTCCTATTTCTGTTCAGAGCTGTCTGTATCTCTGCATTCAAATCCTTCGCTCTAGCCAGGTATAACCACTTACCTGCTTTCACACATGGAACTGGGCTGGTCAAACCTGAGCTGGTCTCCCGCCCTATAAAGAGAATAAAGGTGAGGCCAGAATCTGGCCAGAGGATCGAGGTTTCTGCTGTCATGTACTGTTGTCATGTCCCATCTGAGCTGTCGCTCTGAGTCCTGTGTGTATTCAAGTTCCTCATTGCCTGATTTCTCACTGATTGCTTCCCCTTGCTTTAGTCTGTTTATAAATACTTAGTACAGGTACTGCATTCACATCATACATAGTGACTGTTGGGTGGAGGCTTTGGAACCAGCTCCTTGAGTTAAAATCCTAGCTCACTAGATGTGCAAGTTTGAGCAAGTTACTCAAACTGTGTGTGCCTCAGTTTCCTCACTGTAAAAAGGAGGATAACGAAAGGATGTTACACACATGATTGTGGCGAAGCTTAACTGAGTGAAGACATCTGAAGTGCTGTGACAGGCATTTGGCACATCCTAGGTGCTCTGTCAGTGTTTATGGGCATCACACTTACCACTGTTAGTATTTGACCTGATGTATTTTCTTTAATTCTTCAAGCTGCTGCCCTGCTTTAAGTGTGTTTCCTTTAGATGATCTGTTGGGTTGTTTCTGTGCTGGAGCGTATCCCGTAGTTTCTCACCCTGATCCAGTGTCCTAGTTACCTAAGAAAACTGATTGTATTGAGGACTCTGCAGAAACCACACACACTTTCCTGTTTTGTACTTAAAATTCTCAAGGTTTGAGGCTGTGACACAGGTTAGGCTCCCTAGAAGCAGAAACTGAGATAGAGCCTGTATATTGATTGGGTTAGGATATGGGTTGTGGGGTGGGGCGAGGTGATTGAGGTTGATACCTGCAGAGGGAAGGGAAGAACGTGGACTAGACACAAGGAGAAGGTGAACCGTGATACAAACGCCATAGAGCCTCAGCCGACCCTACAGACAGCTGTCAAATGCATATGGCCCATAGGGTGACACGAATGAACTCAGGATTCCTTGGCCTTTTTATTCTTGCATGGACCAGTAACTGGATGTGGGCCCCTTTGGGAAGGATAGGCCTTTGGGTGAGGCAAATCTTGAAGGAGTTGGCAGCTGGAGGCCCCCTGTTGCTTGAGGAGGGGTCTGGGCAGCACGAGCCCACGTCCTCCACAGGTTGAGTTCCAGACTGAAAGACGAGACCTTCCCAGGAAGACACACCCCAGTGTCTATTTGAAAAGACCTCACAACTTGGCCAAATGTCTTTTACTGGGATGGGTGGGGGAAGAAAACGAGGTTGCCCGTGGGTAAGGGCTGATGCTGAAGGAAGGAAGGCTGTCCAGGAAGACGGAAACACAAGACCAGAGCAGAGGTTTATGTTGCTGTAGGAAGTGGGACTCAAGAGGAAAGAGAGGAAGCCATGAAGAATCTTTACATGGGAGGGGCTGATGGAAGCAATTTGGGAGTGTTAGGGGACTTGTATAGAAACACACTGTTCCTGCTTAGACTTTTTTTTTTTTTTAAGATTTTATTTATTTGACAGAGAGAGACACAGCAAGAGCAGGAACATGAGCAGGGGGAGTGGGAGAGGGAGAAGCAGGCTTCCCGAGGAGCAGGGAGCCCGATGCGGGGCTCGATCCCAGGACCCTGGGATCATGACCTGAGCCGAAGGCAGATGCTCAACGACTGAGCCACCCAAGTGTCTCCTGCTTAGATTTTTTTTATAGACTTTGGGAAGTTGCTGATAGAAATTCGGTAGGCTTAGGGTGATCAACCCTGTTGGTTTGCCTAGACCAAGGGGTTTCCCAGGATGCTTGACTTTCATTGCTAAACTTGGGTTTTATGTGGATTGAACAAAGCCTTTCCCAAGGCACCTTATGGACTTACAACCGAAGCCGTGGACAATGGATGGGTCGAGAGTTGGGAAACCATGAGCAGCTATTTTTCCATCCAGTTAGGAGCGATATTATTGATGATTCCTGCAGTGCTTCACACTCACTTGGCAGCTAATAAATATAGATCAAAAGGAAATGGAACATGAGGACAATGAATTAAAAGAGAATTTTTTGGGGGGGAACAAACTGCTGAGGATAGGGAAAGAATGGAAAGAGGAGTAAAACAGGCAATAAGTCGTGGATACAATCCAGAGCTCAATGCCATAGTGCACCTGAATATTTACGGTGCCATACTGGTCAGGCCAGGCCCCAGGCCAGTGTCTTCAGTACAGACCGGGACTGTCTTGTACCCCCAGGCACTGCAGACCAATCCTGGCAGACTTCTCTCCACACGTGCCCTCACCTCAGCGATTCTGAAATCTCCCTTCCTTCCTCCCTCCCTCCCCTCCTTCCTTCCTTCTCCCTCACCAGAAGCGTAATATATGTTTCAAAGTTAGTAAGAAGCCCACTTCTACCCTAAACTGAAGTCCCACATATCAAGGACTCCCCTCTCCCAGAGTGAATGAGTCTCTCCTGGGGACTGGACATAATTTAGTGCTGGTGTGGAAGTCTGCTGTGGGGGCCAGGGAGGTTACCTACCTCTGGGAATGTGGCTTAATCCACATTCAAGGCCAAAAACTCTTGGTGGAAATGAATCTAGTCTCTACATTGAAATGAGAGCGAGATCTGCTTATTTTATGTCCAAAATAAGGAATGTGTTCCAGGAGAGGCCCTGAAGAGCTGATATGTGGCACTAATGATGACCTTTGGACTTTCTAACCTCGTGTTAAGCACAGTTCACACTCAGTCAACAATACCATTGAGGAACTAGGCTCCCCTACTAAGTATGACTAAGTTCTTTGTATCTAAGAGGTTGGTGCATCATGCTCAATTAGCTGCACATTACTGTCAGGTTACCTTAACTTTTCCGTTTCTGACATAAAATCTGTTACCACCTTTCATCCTTAGACTAATGGTCCCTACACTTTCAGTTTATTTTCTTCAAAACAGGGGTAAAAATATTTTTCTATGTATTTTCTATTATACCTCCCAATCAGTAGACGCCCAAAGAATATTCTATGAGTACCTGTAGCTGTTTGGATTCCAAAATATGCATAGAGCCTGAAATACAGGAGGCGTCCAGTGAGGATTTGTTGTATAAACCGTAAAGTGCTCCATATAATGTTTGGAGAGTGACTCAGTGAATGCATTAGCAAATTCAATAATAAATTTAAAAAATAATGATTTTTTAAAAGATTTTATTGTTTTGAGAGAGAGAGAGAGAGAGAGAGAGCATGCACATGCACCAGAGCGTGTGAGCATGAGCGAGGGGGAAAAGCAGAGGGAGAGGGAGAAGCAGGCTCCCCGCTGAGCAGGGAGCCCGATGCAGGGCTTGATCTCAGGATCCCAGGATCACAACCTGAGCTGAAGGCAGACGCTTGACCGACTGAGCCACCCAGGCATCCCTAAAAGATAATGATTGGTATAGTCTTCAAGTTCACATGACATTTGTTAGACAAAAATGTGTTATTTTCTCTGGACTCCCAATATATTTTTTACTATTATTAATGATACTGATTGCATCTTGGAGGAACAGGCAGGTATGATAATCTGCATCTGCCATGTGGGTTGGAAGAGGGGTAGCTGAAGAAGGAAAAGAGGAGGAAAAGAAGAGAGACAGTCAAGTTTCCTCTTCGGAGGCACTGATGCCTTGCCTCTCTGCTTCCCTGGCACCTGTTCAAGTCTGTGACTGGCATCCCATGTTGGATCAAATCTACCTGCTTACCCTTACTTTGTAGGCCTCATGCTCAGCATCATATTAACTACGAAGTCTAGAATATGGTCTCTGAATCAGGATGACACCAACCTAACTGGGAGGTAAGAGTGGCCTACCAAAAGCAAATGTGAACCCATGAATCCTTGCTCTGTATAATTAAGGGCTAAGCTGGGCACTACAGACGGTCTGGGTCAAAAGAGCTCAGGGAGCAGGGTTCAATAAGGGGTGAGTAGACAGGGCAAGAATAATGTAGTTTAGTTCAGTTTATCCAGCCCTGCCTGTGAGTGTGTATCCCTTCTCTGCTCTTTTCAGCAGGTGGGAGTAGGGGATGGCTGGCGGGTGGGCTCTCAGAGGTCAGGGATACCATCCTGAAACCGTTTTAGGTAACCAAATTCTACCCAAGATTTTATTTCAAAAGTATCCTATTGCTAAAATAACATTCTAAAGGCTCCTTATTATAGTAACTATGCTCTTCCTATACAAACAAGGAATGTATCATTTTTATATTTATTCAGAAGGTATTAGCCACATCATAAGTGTTTCTAACCCAGCAGCAGCATCTCATGACCTTGACTGATAGGACTTACGTTATTATGATCAGTCAAAATAATAAATGATAACTAATAAAATTAATGGGTATTCTTCTTTGTTATTAGAAAAGCTATATTTTATTTTATTTTTTTAAAGACTTTATTTATTTATTTGACACAGAGAGACACAGCGAGAGAGGGAACACAAGCAGGGGGAGTGGGAGAGGGAGAAGCAGGCCTCCCGCTGAGCAGGGAGCCCGATGCGGGGCTGGATCCCAGGACCCTGGGACTATGACCTGAGCCGAAGGCAGACGCTTAACAACTGAGCCACCCAGGCACCCCAATAAAGCTATGTTTTAAAATAATTTCCCCACCGGTAGATTTTTAGGTTTAACAATAGATTATTATACCCAGGAAAGGCTTAATCTGTCTTCAAATAGTTCCCCTGGATTTATTTAAGGTATAAAGTTTAAAACAGCAGTGACAATAGAGCTGAGAGGCTCTATTATCTGCAGAGTTAGGTCTCACAGGCTCGCTCATTCCTCAGGGGAATTATGGAGTCTCCTAGTACTGTGTGGTTTTCTGGACAAAGGACCATTTCTTGATACCACAGTGAGCTTTGCCTGGGAAGGTGAGGAAAGAACAGGGACTTCCTCTCTGGGGAGATACACTAAATGTGCATCATCCTTGCTTGCATGGTGACCACTTTCTCTCTGTTGGTCTAGGGCAAGAGGGCAGAGCTGGCCCTGGACCTGAAAAAACCCATCTGGGTTAAAGCCCAGCCTGACGCATCCCCTTGAGCCTTGGCTCATGTTTCCACAGTTGTTCTTTGTACCTGAGTGAGCGGCTCTCCCTCTGAACGCCCCCCATTTCTGCCACTGCTCTTGACTTCCCAGGGCTATTGGGTTGGGGACAGACTATGGAGAGGGTTGCCTGTCTTTCTCTGATCTGTAAGGATACCTTTTCTAAAGGGCCTGTGAGGAATACTTGCCACAAAAATAAGGTGTTTCTGGAGCCTAAAATACCAGGCCATCAGAGAAAAGAACTCTTTGTGTGTGTGTGTGTGTGTGTGTGTGTGTGTGTGTGCGCGCGCCAGGTTCCAAAGGTGAGGGGAAGAAGAAAGAAGAAAAGGCACACCCCTCTTCCAGCCCATCCCTACAACAGAACCCTGCCCTGCCTTCCCTCCAGCATCCCTGCTTTTGTCCTTTTAGCTTAAGAAGATTTGTCAGCATGAAAGGAGGAATGCTGGGGCCCCTGGGGGCTCCAGAGTCAGCCCAGGGCTCTGCTGGCCATTTGGGCAAAATCAGGCGGGGTTTAGAAGCCTGCGACTCTGTCCCCTGGGGACCCAATCCTGCTTCCTCCCCCCGGGGTACCCTAACCTGTTAGCTCCCTTTCTTCTTTGCATCCCAGGGCAGTTGTCAGGGGTTGGTCTGGGGGGCGGCAGGCAGGGACCATTAGGTGCAGGAGCCCCAGTACATTTCAAGGAGCACGAGGAGCTGACTGTCAAGCCATCCAGGACAGGCTTTATTCAAGGCACCAATCACACAATAATCGGCGTCTCACACATCGAAGAGTCAATGGCTGTCTCCACCCTCTTCCTTCCCTCGGTGCGATCACTGATTTTAATGGCTTCTTTGTATCTGATGAAAATTGAACTCAGGGTCTTTTTATTTAGACAATCCCCACAGGCCACAAAATGAGTTGCTTTCTCAGTCTGTGGACAGCCATGTCTCTCGAGGCCTCCTTCAGGCTCTGGTTTCAGGAGGACTCTGTTCTCAGGTTAAAAGGAATGCAACTTGCATCTTGTAGTTTAATGAATTTGCATAAATCTCTGAGGTAGCATTGTTGGACCTGGCTGGCAAACTGGACTTCAATGCCGTACATCAGATTGGTGTAAAATCGAAGTGAGGGGGAGAGTATGGCTCCCCTCCCCCTCCCCTTTTCCCACCTCCTCCGGCCCGGCCCTTTTTATTTGGGGCAAGCAAAGTAGTTAAAAATGTCAAACTCACAGTATGCACTGTCAACAACACAATGAGGAGGCTGAAATAAAATCCTCCAACTTCATGGTGATACTTTATACTTACATAGGGCCTTTCATCAAGAGTCTTCTCATGCCTGAGGAACATTAACCCCCGCTTTTCCTCTGGGGCTGGACCCAGAGCCTGAGCTGGGTGGGAAAGCAAATGCATGGGGGGACAGCACCCCATTTCCAGGACACAGTTTTATGGTAGGTCTCATTTTACATCTTTCCCCTTCACCTTTTTCAACAAATGTTTGCCATATCAGCCCCTCTCCAGAGGTCCCTGGTGCCCCAATCATGTCAACAACCCAATAGACTACATGTATGTTGAGGATACCAGCAAGCGACACCCCCCTTTCCCCCAATGAGGAAAAAAGTATTTGTAAGTTTGAAACTTGATACATCAGGAAATGCATCAAAGCAGTTGTTAGGAGAGTAATCTGCACTTCGTTGGGCTTCACACTTTATGGTGTGCTCTTGTTTTTGTTTGATTTATATAGGGGACTGCTGTAACATCTGTAGCGATTAAAGCCTGAAAACGTTTCTATCTGACTGTGTGTTTGGGACCATCATTGTGACACCTGTTTTGTCTTTTCCAAGTTGCATTTTGTGCACCAGCTTTGTGTCAGATGTGATCCATGAAGCTAACAGCTACCAGGAATTTGCCTGTTGGTCACAGTGCTCCTTCCTAAGGAAACTGGATGAAGCTACTTGGTCTTTATCAATGTCTGGTTGTAGACAAGAAGGTCTGATATTCGTTTCTCTTGTTATAATCGGTGCTTCTTAAAATATGGTCTGAAGACCCCTGCATGAGAACGATGTGGGCCACTTCTCAAACATGCAGATTCTCAGGGCCCCTAGACACTCACTCTAAAAAGCCAGGCTGGTTTGAATGCTGAGGTGTGCCCATGTTATTCCTTCTAAATTCTCTCCTGCTTCCTATTTCTGATCATATTAACTTTTACGGGGTAGACTGGCTGGCAACAGGCAATCTCTTAAGCATCGGCAGAACCATTAGCTCCACAAGAAAAAACAGATATCGGAACAAAGTTATGAGTTACTGAAGGCTCTGTGTAAAGGGAAACACTTAAATGCCTGTTCTTCAATATTTTCTCCTTACAATTGGAGCTTGCACATCTCCAAGAGCCTGCAGAATTTACTCCACCAGTGATCCTCTGGGCATAAGTCCCGTGAGTATGATTCCCATGGTCTTTGCACTGGTCTTTGAGGCCTACACCATATCTCCTCTAAGAACTAAGCAGAACAGCTGGGTTATGGGAAGAAACAGACATCACACTAGTTTGATATTGAAGTCTGAAGGTCTATTGAATGTCTAGTGTCATGTGTCACATATCGGAATCAGAGCTGAGTGCTTTAACAATGACTACATGTATCTAATTCCAATTTGTCATTATTCACATTGGTTTATCAAATCTCTTTTTAGTATTCACAATCATGAAATGGTGGATCTACCTCTTACTATTGTGTGACCATAGTCAGATTATTTAAGTAACTGTGGGCCTCAGTTTCCTTAGTTATAAAAGGGGAATGATAATAATAGTACGTAACTCACTGGGTTATTTTTAAAGGTAAATTAGGTAATGCATTTAATGCAAGTAGCACACACAAATGCTTAATAAATTGCAGTAGTTATACTTGCTTCTGGGGATAAGAGGTAGAGAGAGAGGGGAAATCAGACACTGGAGGTAAAATCTGCACCTGTGATGATAGTCTTGGTAGGTCCCCAATGATACACGACCATCACCAAAAAGCATCTCTAAGGGACCTCTTTGCTGTGTTTCACACCTCACAGATCTGATTACCATCTCTGACTTTAGGGATTTTCCAGAAAACACTCAACCACGAAGAATACAGTACAAGAGGTTTTGAAAATTGAGCAGACAAGTAGACAATCGTATGCCTTTTGTAACACCAGCTGGCAGTCCTCCATGGGTGAGGGCAGGTGTCATGGGGGGAGAGGGGATTGCCTGAAGGAGGCCAGGAAGGCCCCGACAGGGGAGGTGAGCTAAGCATCTTAGCATGTGAGGAGGTAATTTGGGCAGCTGCATTAATGATCACTTGGTAGAGGTGGGGAAGACAGTGCCCCCCCACCATCTTTCCCTTATTTAATTTTATACTAAGTTGTAAGTCAAGTTTAATACTTGTCTTTAACTTCCACTTAAGAAAGTGTGACCCTATCACACCCAAGGGGCTCCAAATGTGCATTTAAACAGAATCTGGCTTCAGGTTCCTATAATGTGTGGATTATAGCAAAATAAAAAAAAAATGCAGGAAATACGGGCTGTGCTTTCCTTCTCTCGAAATTTTTACAGACATAAAATATCTTCTCACTAGGAAGGAAGACAAGACTCCAGAATGTTTTCTCTAGAGGAATAGAAATAGTGCTTTGAAAAAATCTAGCTTACCTTGGTGGAAATTTCTAGTCATTCTTTCTCGTGGACTTTTTCCCCCTAAAGAAAAACATCGTGTCTAATGCATGGCTTATGCCTGCGGGTTTCTGTCATAGAGGTCTTGTTGGCTGTGTGTAGAGGAGACAGACCTGTGCATTGTGCCATCACCCCAGGCCACTGAATTTCAAAGCCCGGAGTCCTTAACAAAGCTCTGAAGACTCTTTATGGATTAGACTTTTCTAACTTTCCTCTGGAGAGTTCCTTAATGTTAGACCAGCCATGACAAGGAGCTGGGCCAACCTGTGCCCTTACAAGCTTTCTGACTTGTCCTCCTGTGCTTGCTAGCCACTAGCGAACAGAACCAGAGCGGTTCATACTTGTCTTACCTGAAAATTCCATTTGTCAAACGGCAATTGCACAACAGAAAAGTCAGCACTTTATGTTCTGAACACTTAACTTTAATCATTGCTTAAGGTGAACAGAGTCTAAGAGGTTTTCAAACCAGTCCTCCGATGTAATGGAAAGGGAGATTGGTCACCGGATCAGGAATGCAAATCCATTGTCTGGTTCTCACATCTTCCTTACCCCATTCCATCCCCACGTGTTGTGGTAGCCTCGTAGAAACTCTGAGAAGATGTTCAATCAATAGATCTTTAGTGAGCACCTACTATATGTCAGACATTTTTGAAAAAATAGCTGGTCTCATGATTTATTTTGAAAATTATACAATCATGGACTTCTCTTATTTTTAATAACAAAAGTGGAACATGCTCATCGAAAAAAAGATCAAACCACCCATAAGCATACAGAAATGCAAGTTCCTCTATCTCACTCCCTAAGGATAACCACTGTTAATAATTGCTATAATTCCTCCATCATATGCTACATTCTATACTGCAATTTGCTTTATTCATGCAACAAGCAACTGCTTCTTTCTATATCAGTATATGTACAGTTACCTCAATTTTTTCAAAACCTTCTCAGTTTTCTGTACGATGCTTATGCCCTAATTTACGTTTTCTCATATTGATGAATATTAAAGTTATCTCTACTTTATTGGTTTATAAATAATGCTGGAAAGAACATTTTTGGGCTTATATTCTTGAGCTCTTTTGTGAATTTATTGGTGGGATTACTCTGGAAAGTGGAATTGCCTGCTCTAGAAAATCTTTAGGTATTTCTAATTTGTTTTCCATAAATATTGTGTTGATTTGAACCCATCGGAGTTCTGCGCTGCCTTTATGTGATTCCTATATGAAAGTGGAATATTTGGGGGCCTTGGTACCTTCTCAAATCAATAATCTACCACTGCTCCTTGAGAAAATAAGTTTTGGACATGCAGTGAGCATCCACTGTGGGGAAGCAGTGGGATGTGAAGTCATTGTTTTCCAAGGACCAGGAGAGTGTTTAATCTAAATATACACCCCATTCCCTGGAATCTGCCAACCTTATTCCTGCCTCCATTCTTAGCGCCCTCCCCCCATTTGGGCCAAAGATTGACTATGGCAGGCGATTTGAGTGTAAACAAATAACACAACACAATGGTTGCCCTCAAAGACCTTTCAAACTGGGTTGGGGAGACAGAACACAGATGGCTACAAAACAAGCTAAAAATACAAGTCGGTATATAAAAAGCTGCAAATAAATATAAATAGTCAGCAGCATTAGAGCAGTTCAGAGGAAGGAAGGAGAACAGAGTAGTCTAGAGTGTTGAGCTTCATGACAGAGACTCAGTGGAGGATTTGTGGATTTCCCCAGGTGGGGGTGGGGGTGGGGAGAGTACTATTAAAAAAAAAAGTTAAGAACCAGCTGACAGGAGAGATTCCAGGAGAGAGTGGTTCGAAGTGGCCGGGGTGGCTTACAATAGTCCTTGAGATTATTACAGATACTCGGCAAAGATTTTTTTTGGGGGGGGGGGCATGATTGGGGTGGTGCAGGTAGGTCATTAAAATTTTGGGAAGCTGGCAAAATAAAGTGAAGGGGATCAACAGTACACTTATCTTAACACTGAGTAATATATGGAGGTGTTGACTCAATATGTTGTACACCTGAAACTAATATAACACTGTTAATTGCATTGGAATTAAAATTTAAAAAAATTTTTGAGAATCTAAAGAAAGCTTCCAGCACTCTTCTCAGAAAAAAAAAGAAAATCCACCTATTTGCACATATATACAACATTTTGCCTACATTTCAGGGAACACATTCTTCTACCCCAAGATGAAAACCTTTCGAGTATGTCTAAAAAGAGTTGCACCCCAAGACAAGCCATTTAGGAAATACATTAAGCAAGTATCTGTATCACAGCAAAAGCTGTTAGACCACACAAGACATAACTAATAATCATATTTGTGAATCATCAAACTCTGAAGCCAACTGCAAACAGGTGGGTAAACAACTCAATGGGGCCCTCCTGGCATTGCAAACTTTCCCTCCACGTTTTCAGTTTATCCGGCGTCAATTGGTGGAGGCGATTCTGTGTCTTTTTCCGGAGAAAAAGGCTCTGACCTGAGAAAAACCAAGCTCTTGAAAATTTGCATCAATGGGATTATTTACGCATGTATAACTGGAATCCGCTCCGAGATGCCGATTTTGCTGCAGAAAAGATACTCTTGCTCCCCACCCCCTCCTTTCTTTTTGACAGTCAGTTAATAAAGACTCAACAATAAGCAGCTGCCAGTGATGTCATTTGGGACTTTGTCCACGGAGCTTGTATTTACAAGCTCGGAGCAACCACGGAGCCGCGGCCCAGGGAGCGAGTCTCCGCAAACTTGCTCTGAATTCGCTGCAGGACTTCGCTGCTGCTTTGGATGTTCAGGAAAACTGAGCGTGGTCTCTTAGCACGGCCTTTTAATGCTGCAAAAATAAACAGCGGAAAACCTCGGGAAGAAATTTTTAGCTGGAAAGAGCCGTGGCTGTGTCTGTCTCCAGGACTGTGATATGTATTGATTGAAGAGCTAACTACAAGTAAGGCTGGGGGCTGGTTTATTTTATTTTATTTATTTTTTAACTCTTGTAACAGTTTTTCTTATTTATACAGCTTGCTTTCCTTTTAAAGTGCGATGATGATGTTTAGGTGTTTCTCCAGGCTCTCTGGGCTGCCACACAAGTAGGCGTCTGTTCCTAGTAATTATAGTGTGCTGAAGTTGCCGGGGGGTAGGTGTAGAGGACTCCTCTCGTCTGAGAATAGGCACCGGGGTGTAGATAACAGAGAGTGAATTCCTAGTCCTCTTTTGACTCTGCTGGGAGGCTGGATTTCTTTTCTTTTCTTTTTTTTTTTTTCAAATAAAAAGCAACCAGCCATACAAAAAACTACTGGGTTGACCTAGGAATTTTAATAGAAAATGACAGACTAATTTTTAATTAACTAGTGTGCTGGAAGGCGGAAACCCACTTTTTGTTTTTGGTCTCTGATCCTTTCTGTGGTTTGTAGTTTTCTCATATGTGCATGTTGTTTACAGTGTCTTGTTCCCTCCTGCCTACACCCTCGCCACACACACACACACACACACCACACACACACACACACACACACACACACACCCTGGCTCATTCATTCTTGAGGAATTTGAAAGTATAGAAAAATGTTTTGAAATTGAAACCGTTCCTATCTGGATATTTTCCCATTGAGTATCTGGAGAAATGTTCACTGTCCTGACTTGTCTTCTGAGCTGGGAACCTGAATTCATGGACTACTGAAAAAGTCAAATTCTGACACTCAGCTAGGTCTGGATTCAAGATGCACATCCTCTCTTTGCCTTCCCTTCTGGCTCTTTAGAACTGTCCAGATACCCTTGGGGGGATAGGAAGAGGGGGCTCCTTGTGCCTCCAGCCTGGACGCAGGCTCCCTCTTTATCACAGCCGCACGGGGCCACCTGGAAGTTCCCCTTCGGAGACGCGCACCTTGAGCTGTCTGCTGTGGGCCTTGGGCTGCTGGGTTTGCTCTTCAGCGCCTCGCTGTCCATAGCAACTGGTGGCTGATTCCTGCCATCTAGAACGGACAGCCAGGCTGCGCGGGTTGGCAAGAAGTGGCTCTTAGCCTGTTAGCTCCTGCACACGAACTCTGTGACTCACTCCCGGAGCCCCAGCCTGCTCCTCACTTCAGCTGCTCTGTCCCTCGCCCAGGAGAACAGGGGTAGCCTTCACTGCTTTCCCCCTTTTCTCTGCTTTCAGAGACTTGTAAGAAGCCAGGGCCAGAAAGGTCCTAAAATATTCCACTGTCTTCCATGGATTTCTACGGTGGGTGACCTCCTGCCTGTTTGTCAGCCCCCAGTTTTTCCATCAGGGCACACACCCCCTGCTCGGATATGTTTCATGTATTGAAAGTGCTTTGCGTGACTTTTCATTTAAAATAAGGGATCTGCTACTGAGACCACTTTCAAGTTAGTAGTCAGAGCACATCGTTTTTACAGAAGGAAACCTGAGGCACAAGGAAGGGGGATGGTTGGTCCGGAGTCCCCTGGCAAGATGGTGGCAGACCTATAGCTGGAGACTCGGTCCTTCGTGCTCATTCCAGCCTGCCTTCCACATTTCCATTCCTGCAGATGATGGAAGAAGTGGGCTCCACGTGTGGTTGCTAGGTCTCCCTGTAGGAACAGGGCTGGGTGAAGGTGTATAGATAGAGTGGTCTGGCCCTGTTCCTGTGTTGTCTTTGGCTCTGGGTATGCTTCTAAATGTCTCCGTTCCTCATTCTTTTTGCTAGAGAGCCAAAGGGAACTCTGTGATTATTTTACAGCTAATCGCCACAAGGCCAAGGGAGGTGATTCTGGCAGTTGAAATAGTATAAAAGGTATCTAGCATCACTTACAGGTCACAAGATGTCAGGTGGTTCCCAGCTCTGACAATCTGTGCTTCGGCTTTACTTTCAAGTCTCAACCTTTTTATTATTATTATTTCTTATTGACCACACCTTGCTTTTCTGGAGCCCTTCTTGCCAATAGAACCTTCTCTTCCCTTTCTCACTGATTCCTCACCCCCCTTCCTTCTCTCACAGCAGCCTGGATTTCAGATTCTAACCTTCAGCTCAATTCCACTCACACCCTACATACCTTTTCTCTCTGGAACCTTCCATGCCCCCGACATCCCTGCCTATCAGATCCTCCCATGAACTCTTGGAGTTGTCGTGATGATTTCCTTCTTTAGACCTTCATGATGTCTTGTGTTAACTTTCGCTGTGGGATCTGGAGCTCCTTGCCACATAAATCCCTCTTTCCACTGAAAACAAAGGCTGTGTTTTAATACTTCCTATATCCACAGCCTCTAGTACAGAGTCATTGTTCAATGTATAACACTAAATAAATGAATAAGTGAATGGCTAATCTTAAGTATCCCTTTTCCTTCATCAGACATCCAGCCCTCTGCACTTGGTTGACAAACTTATCACATAAATGTGTTGAGTGGCTTTACATTCTTTTTCCCTGGGGTTGAAGGCCTTCAAGGCCAGACTCCTGAGCATGCAAACAGGACTATTCCTGATGTGGTATCAGCCAGCCTACTCCGGCTCATTCTTCTCCGCTCCTCCACACCTACTTGCATATCTGTCCCAGAGCTTCCTGGCCTGACCGTTCATCTGAACCTTCCACTAAAGGTCCAAAGGCAGCAGGGCATAGCGATGGAGGACTTGGTATCTGGAACTGGACCGCCCAAGCTCAAACGCTGCTTCTACCACATTCTGCCTTTATGATCTTTGTTAATTCCCTTAACTTTTCTGTTTGAATTTCACATCTTTAAGATGTGGCTTATAAGAGTGACTACCTCATGAAGACCTGGGGGTGGATTACATAAATTAATATAGCTAAAACACTTAGCACAATGCCAAGCATATATTAAGTACTAATGAGTATTAGCTATTGTCATTATTATTTACCTTGCAGATGCCCATGTCCCACTCCAGACTTAATGAAGCAGCATCTCCAAGGTGGGACTCAGGTCCAGACATTGTTAAAAAGTTCCTCGGATGATTTGCATGGAAATGACTGGCTTGGCTACCCACGCTGCTTTCTGTTACCTGAACAAGCTGGGCTTCTATGTTCTTTCGCACCCCTCCACCTTTACATTCTTGCCCATGGCACCTCTCCATCCACCCAGTTTATTCTCCCGGGCCTTGCCAAATTCGTAATCTCACGCATAGCTCAGCACTTGGCACCAAGTGAGTTCCCAATAAATGATGAAAAAAAGTGTATGAGTGCATGCTTCATGGGAACTGTAGGAGAAGATTTATACTGTTTTCTTCCCCCTAATCACTATTGAGTGATTGCAGGATACCAGGCACATTTCTAAGCTCTTTGCACATGCTGTCTCATGATGATCACAATGCACATTTTCCAGGCAAGGGTACTGAGGTTCAGAAATATGAGGTCAAATGGGCAGTAAGAGACAAGAGCAGGATTTGAACCCCAAGCCTATGGTCTTAACCTTTCACTGTACTGCCCTCTGGTTATGGAAAGCGTTTTTTCCTCATGAGCTTTGCCAATGCGGAACTTTGATTTTTCTTGTCTTCTCCTGGGCTGATTGTTCTGGTGGAGCTGCAAATTAGATGAATACTTCTAGGTGTCAACTGGTTGAACTGGCAATTCACATTTTCTAGTTTTTTAGAAATGTCTAACCAGTCCTTTGGTGTTTGTTTTTCTTTTAGTCTCAGATAAGAATCCTCTTGCAGGCTAGCCCAAGTTTATGGCTAAACATCAAGATTATTTGCATTCTTGGTATGGGTGTTGGTAGCCGAGTTCAGCCTGGTCGAGAGTGTAATCCAGGCGATTCAAATTAAAAAAAAAAAAAAAAATGGAAACGATGGTTGGCCATTTGGTTGGTACCTAAAAAGTTTGCCAACGGAAGTGGTAGTATTTTGTGATAGTGGATTTAAACAGCCAGAATGGTGGAGGCTGAACACTGCTAAGTCCTAGAACCAGTTAAACATACCAGGTAACTTATAGGCTTGTTTTTCTCTGGCTCTCTAATTCTGCAAAGTTTAATGCCTTTGGAACTTTGGATTCCCAGTTGTGTTTTCTTATAGATGAAATGATAAATCTCTCAGATGCACAGAACATTACCCACAACGTTTACTATGCCCCAACACATACTTGTCTAATGAAGTGTGTCGTGTTGGTTTGGAAGCCTCAATTACACAAGGTACTTCCCAGTGGTTACATAAATTAATCTTGGTGTTTTCAGGGCAAGAAATCAGCTGTCTCCTTCTTAGAAAGAAACTTTCTGGATTAGTGATTCCTTTGAGTAGAATTTGGATAGACTAGAGGAACCCAATGGACTGAGTTCAAGAGGAAAGTCCCAAACCCAACACTGTGGAATATCAGCTCAGTCAATAATATGGCAGATAAATATCATGGTGTTGAAAGAAGAGCTGTTAGTTCTGAAATGTGGGGACAAATGTTACTGTCAAGATGCATGTCTGACAAACTGTTCTACGAAGGGTATTTGCTTCATTGGGCAAACAATCTGATCCAGGCCAGCCTAAAAAATATGTTCCAAATGGTTCCATTGTCAGTGGTGATGTGTTATTACGAAATTTTTAAAAATCAAAGTAATACCTGCTTAAAGCTTAGAAAACCAAATAGTGTGAAAATGTTTATGTAAATATATAACTACTATATCATCTATAAATACATACATAGTCTATGTATACGTATAAACTTCGCATATGTATACGAAGATCTGTGTATCTCCCAGTCCCCTCTCCATCCTTCCCTCTCCATTCCCACTCAGAGAATTTTTCTACTCTTTTTGCTTTTTATGTAATATTTCTAAATGTTTTTTATCTATTTGTAATAGAAAATTGATTTATTTCCTCTTATGATAGGCAATATATGTTTCTTATATTTCCCATACCTTCTCTGTTCTCTAATCAAAATCATTGATTACATGTATATTTTGTGCTCATTTTTAATGGTCATTGTTGAATCAATTTATTATCACATTTACTTTCTGTTAAAAAATATTTTTCCTAAAGTTATTAATGGCCTCATTAAAAAGCTTATTACTTAATTTTCTAGGAATCTTTAGTTAAAATTTCCCAGTTGTTCCATCAGCTTTTTGACAAATGTGTCAAAGGAAACCTTTTAAAACGTTCTTCATATATCCATAATTAAGTTCTCAAGTCACGATAAACTGTCTTTTTGTCGTTGTCAAGCAAGGGAACTTAATTATCAGTTGAGCCATATCAGAAGCAATTTAAAGGGCCTGCCTTCAACATTTTTTTAAAATTCTAATTATAGTCAATTACTCATACGTGGGTAAATAGAAATGATCTGGTTTATTGTAGTTGGTAAATAACATTCCTAATTTGGTTTTATGGTTTCACGAATATTCAGTACATTTTAATGTGGTAAATATCCTTTGTTTCTGTGTACCTTTGACATCTGGAGTAGCTTCATCAGAAGAAAGCAAATGTTACTTCATGTAAGTTATCATATGAATAGCGAATGAAAGGCCCACTCAAAATGACATTTGTATCTTTCCTTTCTCATTTTCTTTTCACTCATTCTTTCAGCCGAGATTTGAATAATCAGTAATGTGAGATACTTTATTATTGGGAGTAGTTAAAATACTTCAAATTGTTTGCAAGAGACTGTGTTTTTGGAGTTTGCCAGTAGAGGGCCTTATTAAACTGAGTAACATTTCACATACAGATCAGTTGCAACAGTTACCTTGTTGAAGAAGCCAGTTTTTTTTTTTAGGACACCTGATCAATAGCAGTAAAACTATCAAAGTAGTGTTTTCAAGTGCATTGTAATTCTATCTGGAAAAATGAGAAGTCTTAACTTTTCATTTTCATTGTTTTCTTAGGGGGAAATTGGAGAATTCAGATAGATTATTAATAGCCCATCAATCAAACCAGGACTCTGGATGCCAGGAATACAATCTACACATAACATTTCTTTTGGAGTTGGAGCACTGGTCTTTGAGTCTTCTGGGATCTAGTATTGGATGTTGAATATGAGAAAGAAACAAATGATGGTTCTTTTATCCTAGGAACGATTTATACTTGCTTCCCACATTTGAGTGTGCCCCACACTCCACAAAAACAGGTTTTCTGTTTCCTGCACCTGGACCAGAATCTTCTCACTCTATAATATGCCCTTGGTTCAGACCCAGATAGGGAGAATCAAGAGAATCTGTGGGAGCAGAAGAGTACTCTGTGCATTCCCTATCACGCTTATTTTCCATTGAGGGAAGCAGAAGAGCCCTAGGGAAAGGAGCTGAGTTTTCTGAAGTCATTCAGTGGGTTAGGGCAGAGCTCTTCTCTGTATACTCACTGGCTGTTTCCAGCTCCTCCCACCAACCGAAATCTCTCCTTCTTGGGAAGGCTCCCTGCTCCCCACCATCCACATTGGGATAGCTCCTGCCCCACCTGCATGGCCCCCCCTCAGGAAGTCTTTCCCTACTTGTTATCCACTCTCATAGCCTCAGGTACTTGTTTCCCATAGCACTTGTCACTAGTGCAATTAGAAGTATGGTCAACGATTTGATTAAGAACATCTTCCCGTCTAAGCTACAGGTTCCAAGAAGGCAAAGCCTTGTCTCTCCTCTTTAATATTGTAACCTTAGCACCCAGAACGGTGGCTGGCAAATGGTAGGTGCGTAGCAAATATTTAGTGAATGGGTGGATATAAACAAGTTTTCTGATTTTTTTTTTTTTTTTAAAGTTTTTATTTATTTATTTGACAGAGACACAGCGAGAGAGGGAACACAAGCAGGGGGAGTGGGAGAGGGAGAAGCAGGCTTCCCGCTGAGCAGGGAGCCCAATGTGGGGCTCGATCCCAGGACGCTGGGATCATGACCTGAGCCGAAGGCAGACGCTTAAGGGCTGAGCCACCCAGGCGCCCTAACAAGTTTTCTGATTTTGATTTAGTGCTTTGGCCTCTCCATTTTTATACTTATGAACACATTCCTTTTTATAACTCAACTGATGACATTCAAATCTCATGGCATTCAAATGTCTGTGGACTCAGGCATAAAGGCATGGCATTATTATTAATATTATTATTATTTTTACCTAACTTTGAGTGAGTGCCTGTTTATTTCTTGTCATGTAAATGTAGGTATTCATGGCATTTATCAGATGGGAGCTCGAAAGGTATGAGAATAAAGGAAGAAGAGAAGGGACAAGGATTTCTCTTCTCTCATTGATGAGGACAGCAATTAGAAAGAGGAGAATGTCCTGTACTGCGTATTGTGCCTTTCTGTGTTTCCCAGGTTGGTCTGGAGATTTTCTGGATACCTTTTTCCTGAAAGACTGCATCACATACTAGGAAGATCAGGACCTTTGGAGTCCTTTAAGAGAGTAACAGAAACCAATAGACCCAGCTCATGCCTATGTGGCATTTACCCTTAGATCTACCTGGGTTCCAGTTTCTGTTTTGATCTCTATTGACGTGGGGTGAGTTATTTAACTTCAATGAGCACAGTTTCCTTGTCCATAAAATGTAGTAATAGCAATAATGTATTCACCTCATATTAATGAAGTACTTAACAATGTGTCTGGTCCTGTTGTACTTTCTATTAATGCTGTCTCATTTACTCAAGATAACCCTCTGAGATAGATATTAGCATAAATCCCATTTTCTAGATGAGAAAAACAAAGTACTAAGAGGTCAATTTGTTCTAGATTGCCCAGTAAGGCTTTGGACTGGATATTTTGATTCTATGACGTCCTTCTAGTATCATTGTAAGGATTAAATGAGAAGTACCTAGGGTGCCAGCACAAAAATAGACGCACAGTATGTGGTGGCCAGGATCACCATTATTGGCTCCTCATCATTGAAGACAAGACATCACGGGCCCTTGTAAGTAGCTGATTGCTAGAGGGAGATGGGAGGGTTGATGATAACACTGTGCATCTGGGTCATAGGGACTTGTTGTTTAATCCCAGCACCAAATGTCAAAAGCCCCACATACTCAGCATTTTGGCACACACCAGTATTCGCAGCCCCAGACAACCACCAGCCCCAGACTGCCCACTCCCAAACCCCTCCTGGCCATGAATGCATTTATTATGTTCTCACCATGTGGACATATTTTTCATTACTCAACACGTTGCATCTGTTTATGTGATGCCCTAGGTTTATCATCTCTGCATTTTGTTTAGCAAAACTGCCAAATCCTATGGTCTTTTGTATGTGTAGAACTGCTTATGTGAAGCATAATGGAACCAGGTTATGGAGTAGGATGGGTACAAGGAGTGTCCAGCTCCTTTTGGTGAGGTCTTTCTTGGATGCCCGTTTTTTTGCATCCTTAGGGACCAACTTCCCTAGCTCTTCCTGCCCCCACCTCTTTCCCATCTCTCTAACCCACGTTACTTCTCCATCCTTATTTCTCTCAATCTTCCCTCTTTCTCCCTCTCTCCTTCTATTTTCTCCTGTCTTTCACTGTTCTCCTTCTTTAACTTCATTTTTCTCTCCTCCCCCCTCGTATTCCCCAGAAAGGAGAGTAGAGGGGAAGTGAAGATGGTCGGTGTTTTTCAGTGGCCGGGGAGATACAGAAGGGAGTCATTTCAGTTTTCCCACTTCTTCATAACTTCAAAACCCCTAGGGCTCTTTATAATGCTGATCCTGTTTTTTTTTTTTTTTTTTTTTTTTTTTTTTTTTTTTGTACTTAATAATATGACCATTGAATTTTATTTATTTGTTTTTGGATCATACTTTTTTAAAATTTTATTTTATTATGTTAATCACCATACATTACAGCATTAGTTTTTGACACAGAATGCTGATCCTGTTAAACAAAGGACACATCAGAAGTACAAGCCCAAATAAAGAGAGAAACCAAAGAGGCAGCAGCCTGGTGGGGTGGAGTGTAATTTGGAAGGAGAATTGAACAACCCTGCGTGTAAACCACCACAAGCCAGCTGTAGGATCACGTGGCCCCATCTGCAAAGTGAAGGCGGAGATCAGATCGTCTCAAGGCCATTTCTGGCCCTGTGATCCCGTTATTCCTTAACACACAATGACTGCGGTCTGACTCACCATACAGACAATTATCCAAAGCACTGAGGAGCAGAGCCCCTCCCCCAGGACAGTGGGTGCAAGTCGGGGCTGCGTGCTTGGGGGCTCTTGCCGTGTTTGTGATCCCCAGAAGTTCCTTTCTCCCAAAGTGCCGAAGTGATTCGTCCCTGCACAATGCTGTGTGTCCTCACAACAGATGTTAAAGGATCACCCTTGAAAGGGTGTTTCCCCAAAGCATTTAATTATAACCTCCACAGAAGATTAACAGATGTTATAACTGTCTTTACTCTTTGATTAAATAGTTTCTGCATGAGTGGCTTTCTTAGATTTTCCTTCTCTGTTTTGTGTGATCCTTATTATAAAGAGCAGACATGTGTCTTCAATTTTCTAGAGAGAGTTCTTCAACGGGCTTGGTAAGAGTCTTCCCAGATTCATAATTTCATTCTTTCCTATATCTATCTATCTATCTATCTATCTATCTATCTCTAGGAAACCTGGGGCAGGGTGGGCTATACTTGTATAGACTGAACCATTGGTTACAAAGGGTGGCTGAGTGATGGGAATATGAATATTGTTAAGAAGCTGACCTCTCTCCTTATCATTTGTCCGTGGAAGTGACTGATGCCCGTGAATATTCTCTGGGAAAAACAGCAAAGTGGGAAAGGAAAATTCAGCAAACCTTGTGCACCGCCAGGTGCCAAGTGTGCAAATGAGTGTTTGAGCAGAGAGAAAAACAGCATTCATGATGTGAATGTCTGTAGATCTCTCTGGCAATATTTGCTCTGGAAAGATAAGTTATCTGCTGGGAGCCTTATCAACATCAAAAGGGTTATTTTCATGCCATCGTGTAGAACCCAGAATTCCTTCTTTCCATTAGAGACGTGGTTTGTGTGTTATTACTTATCTTCCCTTCTGTTTAGCCCATCAGGAAGGATGATGCCACTAACCTCATGTGAATAAGAATGCTTCTTTCTCATTGTCTCATTGTCCAAATTAGTATTTCTTCCTTGAGAAAAGAAAATTCTATGGAAGGGGTGCAGACATTAGGTCAATTTATGGGTGATGAAAACAAAAGGAACGGACGTGAGGAATACTGAATCAGTGCTGTTGGAGGGGTCAGCTTACCAATAGTCTCCACCTCTCCATATGGAAACATCTGAAAAGGGCTCATAAATCAGGGTAAAGGTCAGTCCTTAGATCAACTTGAAGGAAAAGAGCAAAATAGAATTTAGCTTCACTGGATGAATTAGTATTAAGACTTTAACAAATAAAGGGGGGGGGGAGAAAATACATGGGTTTAATCAAATAGGTCCCATGTAAATTTGATCCTTTTATCTGAAATTGCTAAGGAAGAGGAGGGAAGAAGAGTATTTTCTAAGTATACAATGGACACTGAATATATGTTCTGCTAGAGAATCAAAAGGGAAAGTACCTATCTTTATGGGGTTCACAATGTATTGGAGGAAAGGAGGTAATTGCACATGGGTCATTTTTAAAAAACACTACAAACCAATCAATATGATTACCTTCCAAAGGAATGATCAGAACTTTGCCAAATTCAGAGGTTTTATAAGTAGATGACTAGGATCTTGAACATTCTAAAACCTGTATCTATAAGAAATGGCTACAGAAATTTTATTTATTCAGGTCATTTGGAGGAGGAAAAGGATTTTTAAATCTTTTTTTTTCAGTATAATATACATCTAGGTAAATGCACCTAAGTATACAGCTTGACAAATTGTTTCAAACTCAATAGGCCTGTATTACCAGCTCTCAGAACAAGAAACAGTAGCATCTTAGAAGCCTTCCTCAAATTCCCTTTCAGTTACACCTCTAAGAAAATTTGCATGCTGACTTCCGGTAGCATAGATGAATTTTGGCTGTTTTTGAACTTTATATGAATGGAATCACACCTTATGTATGGTATTCCTTCATTCAAATTGTATGTGTGATTCATCCATATTACATATCACATTTCAGGCTCATTGCTGTACAGTATTATATTGTGTGACTCTATCCTAATATTTCTTCTCTGCTGTTTGTGGGCATTTGGGTAGTTTCCAGTTTAGGACCATTACAAATGGTGCTGCTATGAATATTCTAGGACATGTCCCTTGGTGAACAAACACACACACACTACTTTCACTACTACTTAAGGATAGAAGTTAAAGAGAAGCAATTGTAACCTAATGTTAGGTAGCACTGTTGATCATTTGAAAATTCACAGAAAGGGTCTGGGACCTTATGAAATAGTTCCTTGTCCCTAGAAGTGCTCAGACCGTAATGGGATGGTCTTCACTGAGGAAGAGCGTGAGGGGGAGGATTCTAAGCCTCTTCCATTTACAGGGTTTGTAAATCTAAACTAATAAGCTCTACGGAAACTGCAGGACAAAAGCGGTCAGTTGTTGCTGTGCACCAGATGGTCAGACTGTGGGAGACAACACAAAAGTAAACAGGAGTGATTACACAGACAAAGCTGACGCCGTGGGTGAGGGTGGAGGCCCTCCAGAAAGGGAGGCAGCTCCGTGGGTCGGAGCAGGAAAGGGTGGGATTGAGTGGGGTCATAAAAAGAGATAATATATTAGCGGACGGAAGAAAGTAGAGAAGTTTGCATGCCCCTGCAGGTGTATTTTAAAGTTTCTTTTTTTTAGTAATCTGTACACCCACCATGGGGCTCGAACTCACAACCCTGAGATTGAGAGTCACGTGCTCTTCTGACTGAGCCAGCCAAGTGTCCCCACTGCAGGTATATTTTAGAGAGTGAGTGCCATGTCAGTGGACACAGTGCATTCTACTGAATGCTTAGAACAAATTATGAGCACCAGAAAGCAAAGAAGAGGCTTTGACCAGCCCTGTCAGAGATCACATGATGCCCGTAGGATGCCCTGGGGAAAAGCTGTTCCACAGGGAGGCAGCCAGATGAAACTTACTGGGGTGAAAAGAACAAGGCAACATTTTTGTGGGACCCATTAGATGCTACATGGTGCTTGAACTTCTGTTCCTGCCTTTTTCACATGTTTGATCTATCAGATTTCTAATTTGAGTTTGTTTGCACTTCAGTATTCTTACTTCTGGAACAGCTCATGGTGCCTCTTCATGGTTAATCTCTGTTACAGGTACCCCAGTCACTAGCCTATAGTATCTGCTATTGACCAAGCACCCCACTGAACTCTGTTCCCATCATTGCTGATTCCCCTATGGTATAGGGGCAAGGTGGTGACAAAGAATTATTTGAGATCAGATTTCAGCTATGTCTTATTTTTTTCTACCTTATTTTAATGCTGTCTCATTTCATGATTCCTATGTAAAGACATATTTTTATCATGTCTTATACAAGACTGACTTGTATACAAGTCAGTACTAGAAACTGATCAGAGAGTACTAGGAAATTTGATCATGTCTCCTTTTTACTTCAACTGCCAGGAAGCTCAGAGCCAAATTACATGTTTAATTACGTGTGCTCTGTTGACTCATGTATCTTGTATGTTTGCAGTTTTCCCTCTCTCATCTTTGTACTTCGTCGTAGACAGAATTCTATGACGGATCCCAAGATGCTGGCCCCCTGTTACGCATGAACCTGGCATATAATTCCCTCCCTCTCGACTGTGGGCAGAGCCTGAGAATATGATGGATGTCGTTCCAGTGATTAGGTTACATTATATGGCAAAGCGGAGGGATTTTTGCAAATATAATTAAGGTCCTAAACCTTTGCCTTTGAGATAATAAAAAAAGGCGATTTTCTTGGGTGGGCCTGACCTAATCTGGCAAGTCCTTTAAAGAGCACCTCAAGGTCAGAGAACTGAAGTCTCAGAGATTCTCTTGCTGATCTTGAAAAAGCAAGTTGCCATGAGTTCTGCAGATATAAGACTTAAGATGTTCTGCCAACAGCCACATGAGCTCAGAAGAAGACTCCAAGTCTCAGATGAGCACTCAGGCCTGCTGACACCTTGATTTCAGCCTTATGAGACCACAGCAGAGGTCCCAGCTAAGCTGTCCTTAGATTCCTTACCCATGGAAGCTATGCCATAATAAATGTGTATTATTTTAAGCCACTCAATTTGTGGTAATTTGTTACACAGCAATAGAGGACTAATACATACATTTCACTCCTCTCTATTTCAGTTTTATCCTTTATTTATTTTGTATGTGACCTCCTTAATTCCTCTGTGATTTGATTATAATTGGATGGATTAAGGAGTGAATTAAATATGTCCTAGGGCCCCCCACATCCACTTCAGAGTGACTAGGGATGCTGCTGTCTTGTTCATGGCATTAGGGCCCCTCTTTCTTCTATGTTTTGGCTTGTGTGTCTACCTCCTCTTTGAATGCCCTCTATCCTCATCTCCTCCTATCTAAACTCCATCCAAAATTAGAGGCTCAGCTTGAGTATCACATTCTTTATAATTCTTGCAGTCTGATTTTTGGAGGATTCCCCCTCCCCCATTTTAAAATCCTTACAGCTGTGGCTTCAAGTCTCAGAGCTCATAGCATCCTAATCACTTTAGGGAAGTTTTAAAATGAAGATTCCCAGCATTCCTTCCCTTTCTGCCTGCTCTAGGAATTTGGGTTCATTATCGAATTTTTGAAAACCATCCCAGGTGATATCAGTGGGCAGCTAGGTTTGGCAAGGGTCGCCCTGTTCTTCTTATACAGCTGAGGCTTAGGACTCTGTACAGAGCATGGTGTGCAATTTATTGCCCGTATTTAAGGCTCTCAGAACTTTAAGCCAAATTTATATATCACCTCAAGCCTGGACAGCGTGTTGTATATTTCTTTATTTAATCTTAACTCTGGTTTTATTATTTTCCTGTTTGTAGTTACCCTTTGGCTTTACTTCCCCAATTATTTATTTTATCATTTTGTTTTTATGTATATTTTTGTAGGTAATTGCAAATCTTCAGGGGGAAGGATGTTGGAAATAAATAAATGAATAAGCAGAAGACCAATGTACTCTTCCCTAATACTTTAATGTACAGGAATCTTGTTTCCCTGGCAACAGCAAAACTTCCTAGACCATGGACTCTGACTTATACTTCCCTCATGCCTTCATCATAGCTTGTGCAATGTGAGTATATAGAAACAGTGTTCAAAAAACTCAAGGCTGATGGTTGTACTTATAAGAAAAGGTTCTTGCCCTTCTACAAATGGTTTTTCTTCCTCTATTTTCCCACCCCTCTTTGTCTCCTTCCTTACCCCCTTCTTACATTTTTCGAAGCATTAAAGAATTGTCTTTTGCCCTAGACTCCTGTATTGGAAGCTAGCACAATTCCTGGATAAAGAATTTAGAATAAATGAGAGGACTCTGTGCCTCTCAGAGTGTTTAATCTGCCTGAAATGACTTTCCACTGAGGTGTTTTTATGTTGTCATTGTAGTTTCCTGGTTCTGTGGGCAGGTACATTCTAGACACAGGGCTGGGGGTGGATCCCTCAATCATCTGGCACTACTCTTTCCCCTTTCAAAGCCCCATTGGATGTGCTGCATTCAGGACGGCAACAATGCCGTTATGTCAAAGCACATTATCTATGATATCACTTGAAATCTTATAGATTAAAAAAATGCTACTCAGGATGCCTGGGTGGCTCAGTCAGTTAAGCATCTGCAGTTGTCTCAGGTCATGGTCCCAGGGTCTTGGGATCAAGTCCCACATCGGGCTCCCTGCTCCATGGGGAGCCTGCTTCTCCCTCTGCCTGCATCTCCTTCTGCTTGTTCACTCTCTCTCTCTCTCTCTGACAAATAAATAAATAAAATCTTTAAAAAAGTGCTACAGTTCAAGCTGTATTTGGTAAATGAAGCATAAATGAGTGGGATAGCAGGTTTATCATACAGAGTTGAAAATGCTCTAGGGAAGTTCTACAGAGGTAGGCATTGTGGAAAATCTGATAAATTGTACTCATCTTAATATTCCTTTTAGGACTTTACAACTGTTTTAGAAATATATAATCTCTTGGGCAATGATGAGTCCCCTGATGGTTTCTCTCTACTTATCCTTTCTGCAAATCTCTTTTTACCTAGAGTCTGCTCAGTGGGATACCTTTTTACCATTGGTTTTCAGTGTATTTGACTATATCAGAAGGTCTGAACTGAGCCAGATGGGTGTGGGAGGCTGTGCTCTGTGCGTGTGTATGTGTGTGAGAGAGCAAGAGCACACGTGCCTGTGTAGGGATGTGCATATGTGCAGATGAGCATGTGCGTTTGAGCTTCCCAGCTTCTGTTTCTGCCATCTCAGTTAGATGAAAAAGCAATGTTATTTTATATATCCTCAGATTTCCAAGTTTAAGTAAACTTAGAAGACACTTTTTCAAACTCTTATCAAATAAAATAGTTCCAGGGTATTTAACCTAGTGGCATTCATCTTTTCTACTATAATCAAAAGTACTTTTGCTTAATGAAGAGGTTTTTATGCTATTTTCCTCAATATCATTGGGTTATTCTTAAGCCATTATAATTTTTTTTTTTCAAAGATAAGTATGTGGACCACTGAATTCTGACCTCCTCCCCTTCCTATGTCTTGTAAGGATACAAAATTTTCCCCTATGACTTCAAAATGTTTCCATTTTGTTTCTTAGGTGCAGTAGATGTACACTTAGTGAGTGCTAATGGAAGCATTATAGGATGTAGATCCCTAGAACTAGCATCTAGCTGTAGTGCTTAGTGTGGTGACGACTGGAGCTAATTGGATGGAGAGACTGTTCTGGAGGTAGCCATGCAACCCATCATACACTACACCATGATGCCCAGCAGTTAAAATGAAAATGTATTATTTTCAGAGACCATACCAGCCTTGCGGGTTCCATCACCACCTTCACTTTCTGCCTTGGCCTCCAGTTTATTGAATCTGTGCTGACCACAGGCAGAAGAAGGTAGAGACCTAAGCATGTTGGTCAGTTTCCTTGATAAAGAAGTCCCATCCTGGGAACCACCTTCCAAATTAAGCAACCCAACTCAGCTCTTTCTGCATCTCCTGCCATATTGACTTCAAACAGGAACAGGCAGAGAGTTTTGCCAAGAGTAGCTTAAGCAATAAGTTTTATATTGTGTAATGGATAATGAAGGAAGTCAGATGAAGAAAAAATTGATTTTAGCCTCCAATTCTCTACACCAGCTGTATTCAATACTTGGTTGCGTGTCTCCCTATTTCCTTTTGGGTGTGACCTTCCTGAGACCCAATCAAGACTGCATGAGCCCTCATTACTCAGATATCCAAGGCAGCTCTGCCTTCCTTTGAACTCGTAATCAGACTTTCAGAACTATTGAGAATTACCCTTACGGTGAAGTCGTCATTCACAGAGCACTGAAAAATGGGGGCATGGGAATTCTGGGTTAATGACATGGGATGACTTGAAAGTGAATTATTCTGTAGGCAGAGGACACTTAAAGCTAGATGTGAATTTGATTCTGAAGGCTGATAGTTACATTTCTTGGAACTTGAAGGCATCATTCTCTGCCTTTCTGAATCAAAACAATAAGCAATCATTGGAGCACAATAGGAAAGAGGGATTTAGATTTATAGAAATTTGGATGGATTCTAAAAAAAAGGGGGCCTTAGATATTTATCCTAGAACCCCGTTTATCTGTGAGTGTGAAGAAGTGTGCTTAAGAATGCACAATGGGGCATCATTTGCAATAGTGATAAGTTATTTGCAGTCTATATGCCATCAATAGGGCAAGAGTCAAACAAATAACACTCTATTCACCCTATGGAGCCATCCAGCCATTAAAAGACTAAATAAGAGCTATTTGTACCCTCACGTGGAAAGACCTCATTGATATATTATTAAGTAACCCCCCCCAAAAAAAACAAGTTGTCAAAAATATGTGGAATAAGGTATCTTTATGTTTCAAAACCATATATAATTTAATATGTACATATATGTATGTAAATGCTTAAAAAGTTCTAGAAAGATAAATTTTAATAGTTTTTTTTATTTCTGTTGGGAGGATGTAATTGGGAATGTGTGAAAAGGAAACTTTTACTGTTTTCCACATAGGTTTCTACATAATGTTAACTTTTTACCTTGAGAATATTTTCACACATTATCTTTTAAAAAGACCAGCATATGTATATGTATGTATATGTACACGTATATTTATTTTCATATATTTTAAATAAGGGGATATTCTGAGGGAATATTTCATGAGATCATGAGAAAAGGATTTATTTTTTTCCAGATAAGTAACCTGGGGTAACCAAAGGTAGGATAAAAGAGGAACAGAATCCCAGCTTTTCTCTGGGTTGAGTTACAGTTTCCCGACATGGTAATGTTTAATTTTAGATACAATTCAAAGCTGTTAAGATACAAATCGCCAGGTATTTCCAAGTAGGCGTGAAGTGACAGAAGTTATTTGCAAAGACACTCATTGCTCCAGAGTTTGATTTCATTTTAAACAAATTGAGCTTGTCTCAGACATTCAGCCCTGGGATGGGGTGACTAGATGAGCCAGGTGTGGTCTGTCTTTGAGGACAAACAGTCATGGGAAAGACAGACATGTCAGCACCTACGAATTATTCAGGAGTCTTTCCTTCAGTGGAAAACTGGATGAAATACTCGCAGAACAAGCAGTGCATGTGAAAAGGAAAAAAAAAAAAACATCTTTGGGGAGATAAAAAATAGGTTTTCGTGAAGAATTATATGGGGTAGATTCTGGGGTCTGGGATGGATGCAGGAGAAATGAAGAGAGGAGAGGGCCGATGACCTGGGAGCACAATGATCATTGAAAGACTAGAGGTTTTGGTGTTGATGAAAAGTTCGTTTCTGGAAGTTAGCAGTGATAATACTGGATTGGAACATAATATGGGATGTGAAGCTTCTAGGGGCTTACACAAAAGGCAATTTTTTTTAAAGATTTTATCTATCTATCTATCTATCTATCTATCTATCTATCTATCTATCTATCATCTGTCTATCTATCTGACAGAGAGAGCACAAGCAGGAGGAGTGGCAGGCAGAGGGAGAGGGAGAAGCAGGCTCCCCACAGAGCAGGGAGCCCAATGTGGGGCTTGATCCCAGGACCCTGGGATCATGACCTGAGCCGAAGGCAGACGCTTAACCAGCTGAGCCACCCAGGCACCCCAAAAGGCAATTTTATAGGGCTAATTTTAATAGCTGATGTATTAGGTGCTTTGTTAAGTACTTCCTTTGAGTTATTAAATCCTTACAGCAACCCTATGATGTAAATAGTGTTGTGATCTTACCCATGGTATAGCGGTGGTGTGATTTCCATTTTATAAATAAAGAAAGTTGAGACTCAAAGAAGACAATATTATTACATCAGATCCAAATAGCTGCAGAACCCCATTATGCCAATTCTATACTCAGAAGTAGATGGCTTCGAGGTCGTGTCTTACAAGGGATATCTGCTAGTTATAGTTTTCAGAGGTTAAGCATTTTGAGGAGATGATAAGAATGTAACCTATAGCTATCCAAATAGACTGTAGAAATGGTGATAGGATGAAAATCACGGTGTACAAGATGTCCAGGACATCCTGTGAAGGTTGGCTTCACCCGCAGTTGCGGCAGTGAAGCCAAGGAAGGGGAACCCAGAATTAGAGCTGAGCTCCAAACATGGCGGCATGTTCCAAAGCTTGTTACTCAGAGACCGTATGGGTGGGTGGTAAGACTGGGTTCTGCGGGTGAAAGGGAAGTGGTGGAGGACAGTTAAGAGTATCTATGTGGTCCTAATGTTACCTGGTCATGGGTCTTCACAAAGTTCAGTGACCTTAATGAAGATTTGGAAACTACCTACATGCCTGATAATGAGGGATGGCTACATTTAACACATTATGGTATATCTGGTGAATGAGATGCTGTGCAGTCCTCAAAAGTGACACTGTGGAAGAATAGCTAATGGCATGAAATGACACTCCATAGCTGTAGGTGAAGGATTATATAGCATATTCCCATTTTTGTAAGTATATTGCCATAGACATTCGTCATGTCTGTGGCTGCTTGTCATCTGATGAACAGCTTTTCTGTTTGGGGACATTCCTGTATTGTGACTACCTCCTCCCCAACATGAAGCCAGAACTCAAATTTCTAGCCTCTCTTGCAGCTGGGATGCAGGCATAGGACTTTAGCTCCACCAACCAGATGTCCTAGGTGACAGAATTCATCCCTGAAGTGAGTAAAGCGTGCAAACGATCCCTGTGCAGAGCTTTCCATTTTACTGAATGGATGATGGCAGGAGCACTGAGCTCTGTGGGGGTGCAGGGGGAGCTGGGCTTTGGAGGCAGCATAGCTTCCTCATCAAGTCAGCTCTGCAGTGTGGTTTTAGGGATTGTTTCTGGCAGCTGAGCCCTGAGTCGAGTTCCCAGCCCTTCCAAACATTTTGCAAGATACCCAATAGGTTTTTAAAATAATCTCCTTTATTTCTTAAATCGTCAGCATCAGTTATATCACAGTGTTGACACAAGTCTTTAGTTACTGCTCTTTTTCTTGTTTTCTGCAAATACTCCAACAGAAAATTATCAATTACCTGCTACTTGCTGCATAGGAAGCCAGATACTAAAGGGAAGCGTTCTTGTGATGCTATCTTTACCTCCAGTGCACATATTAAGCACACAGCCAGGAATGTTTCTTTGAGTAATTTTGGCAAGGATTTTTCTCAAGGATGCATGAGGATATCAAGAATTTGAAGGACCATGATATAATTAGCACACATTGCATTAAGTTTCATTTTTTTATTATAACCAGCTTTGAATGACTATGTATTACTAAATTAGACTATGTTTTTCCTGTGGATGTTGCTCTCATCATTTGTTCTCATTTACATAATTCCCTATTTCAGTTAAATCCTCTTCTCCTTTTGAAACAGCAACTTCATTGTTAAGTTTACTAGATTATTACTGCTTCTTTTTAATTAAAAGTTATAGCAAAGTAAAGAAGACTACAAGAAAAAATTGTGAACTTTATGTTCAGGATATTTTTCAGCAGTTTTTTAGTGAGTGTCTGAAAAAGGTAAACATTTTTGTTTTAGTAAGTCTGAAGAGTTTCTAGATTGTTCTCATTGTTGGGTTATATTTTAGCTCACTTTGGCATTCTAGGTCCACAGTTGCTCGCTGTGAACACTTTGAAGACATTATTCTCTTGTGCTCAGGCATTTTTGATGACTGGAAATCTGCTGGCAGTCTAGCTAACTAATAGGCTTTTTTTTTTTTTTTTTTTTTTTAATTGAAGTGTAGTTGACACACAGTGTTGCACCAGTTTTAGGTGTACAACACAGTGATTTGACAAGTTATACATTATGCTGTTCTCACAAGTGTAGCCACCATCTGTCACCATACAACACTCTTCTAGTACCTTTGACTCTATTCCCTATGCTGTGCCTTTTGATCCCTGTTACTCATTCTGTTACTGGGAGCCTGTACCTTTCACTTGACTTCACCCATTTTACCCATTCCTCCGTCCATGTTTGTCCTCTGTATTTATGGATCTATTTCTGCTTTTTTGTTTGTTCATTCGTTTTGTTTTGTAGATTTCACATATAAGTGAAATCATACGGTTATTTGTCTTTCTCTGTCTGGCTTATTTCACTTAGCCTAATACCCTCTAGGTCCGTTAATGTTACCACAAGTGGCAAGATCTCATTCTTTTTTATGGCTAATAATCCATCGTATATCTATACCACATCTTCTGTACCCATTCACCGTCAGTGGACACTTGGGTTGCTTCCATACCTTGGTTACTGTAAATAATACTGCTGTAAACATAGGGGTGCATATCTTTATTCTTTGGGTAAATACCCAGCAGTGGAGTCACTGAATTGTGTTGTATTTCTATTTTTATTATTTTATTTTATTATTTAAATAAAAGACTGTTTTTAATTAAAATATAATTAGTATATTCATTTCAGGTGTGCAATGTGATTCAACAATTTTATACATCACTCAGTGCTCACCATGATATGTGTGGTCACCATCTGTCACCAAACAACGTTATTACAGTCTTATTGATTATATTCTCTAAGCTGTACTTTTCATCTCTGGGACTTATTTATTTATTTATTTATTTATGATAGGGCGGGGTGGGGAGGGAGAGGGAGAGAGAGGATCTTAAGCAGACTCCCCACTGAGCATGGAGCCTGATGCAGGGCCCAAGATCATGACCCTGAGATCATGACCTGAGCCAAAATCAAGAGTCGGATGCTTAAGTGACTGAGCCACCCAGGGACCCCAAGTAGCCTATTTATTGTATAATTGCAAGTTTGTACCTCTTAATCCCCTTTATCTATTTCACCCGTCTCCCTACTCACCGCCCCTGGCTTTCAGGTGTATGTCATTTTAAAAACATCTCTTAGGATTTTCTCTTTGCTGGATGCGCTATAGCTTTAATATTATACATGTTGATATATATTTATTTGTATTTATAGTATACTTTCAATCATAACACATGTTCTTCAGTGTTGAAAATGTTTTAGCCATTATTTCTTAGGCTATTTCTTCTATGTTATTCTCTCTATGTTCCCCTTTTTGGAATTTCTTAGATGCATTTTAGCACTTTCCATTGTTATTTCTTACCTTCAATTATTTCTCTGTGCTTCATTCCAGGTGAATTCGTCAATACAATTTTTTAATTCATTAATTTTCTCTTCATTGTCTTGTCTAAACTTTATCTTGGTAATGGCATTTTATTTCAGACCATGATTTTTCTTGTTTAGATTTATAATAGGTTTTCTTTGTGTTTCTTATATGTGTATTCTTGTATTACAAATTCTCATTCTTTTTATGAATGCTTTTCCAATTTTATGTTTGGTCTTTACTCATTCTTTTTTCCAGCCTTATTGAGATATACTTGACAAAAAAATGGTATATATTTAAGGTGTACAGTGTGATATATACATATATATGGTGAAATTAATATCACAGTCAAGCTAATTAACATATACACCACCTCAAATAGTTACGATTTTGTGTGTGTGTCTGTGCAGAGAACAATTAAGAACGACTCTCTTAACAAACTTCACAATACAGTATTATTAACTTACAGTCACCATGCTATGCATTAGATCATCAGAATTTATCCATGCAACATAACTGAATGTTTGTACCCTTTGACCAATGTGTCCCCACTTCCCCACTCTGCAGACCCTGGATATCACCATTCTACTCTCTGTTTTTATGAATTTGACTTTTTTTAGATTCCACAGACAAGTGAGATAATGCAGTATTTATCTTTCTGAGTTGGCTTATTTCATGTTCATCTTGTTGCAGATGGCAGGGGTTTCTTAATTTTTAAGGCTGGATAATTTTATGGGGTGCGTGTGTGTGTGTGTGTTTTAAACAACTTAGGCTGTTTCCATATCTTGGCTATTGTGAATACTACTTAAATAAACATGGGAATACAGAGATCTCTTTAATATAGTGATTTTGTTTTCTTTAGCTATATACTCAGAAGTGGGATTGATGGATTGTATGGTTTTTCTATTTTTAAGTTTTTGAGGAACCTCTGTACTATTTTCCATAATGGCTGCACCAATTTACATTCCCACCAATGGTGCACAAGGGTTCCTTTTCCTTCACGTCCTTGCCAGCACTTGTTATCTTTTGTCTTTTTGATAATATCCGTTCTAACAGGTGTGAGGTGATATCTCATTGTAGTTTTGATTTGTATTTCCTTGATGATAGTGATGTCCAGCACCTTTTCATGTACCTGTTTGTCATATTTGTATGTCTTGTTCTGATGTCAGTCTTAGTTTTTTTTTCATTGTTTTTCTTTGTCAATGAATTCCCTTTATTTTATTTTATTTTATTTTTTTAAAGATTTTATTTATTTATTTGACAGAGAGAGAGATAGTGAGAGCAGGAACACAAGCAGGGGGAGTGGGAGAGGGAGAAGCAGGCTTCCTGCAGAGCAAGGAGCCCAATGCGGGGCTCGATCCCAGGACCCCGGGATCATGACCTGAGCCAAAGGCAGACGCTTAATGACTGAGCCACCCAGGCGCCCCCTTTATTTTATTTTATTTATTTTTATTTTGGCTCTCTTCTTAGTATTCGTGTTCATGGGCTTTAAGTTTTCCGTTTTATCTCGAATGAAGATTTTCCCGCCTTCTTTCTGCACACTCCTCTCCATCTAGAGGATTTGTGGATACTTCCTACAGGGCTTACCAGACACCCAGTCCATAACCAGGTCTTATATGAGTGACTTGGTCTATCTATCCTGTAATATAAAATTGGGTACATCTCAGATGAAGCTGAGTTAGCAAATGACTTGATTCAAGCCCCATCTTTGGGACTTTCCTTCTCTTATGCAGATCAGCATCCGGTATAAACCGTAGCCTCAGGCAGCAAATAGTTTTTACCAACGTTTCAGGATTGAGGGATCCTTTTTCCTGACTCTATTTTCATAAGGAGAGCTTGCTGCCTTTGTCTTCAAACATTTATAGATTTTAATACCTAATACATATTAGGTATCAAAATCTTTCCCATTTTTATGTGCCTCTAAGGGCCGGAACTCAGTAAACCCAGGACTTCAGTACCCTCTTCCTTCTCTGAGCTCAGTTTCTGGTTCATAGAGTTGTTTATCTTGTTTGTATAGTCCAGAGAACTGATCTGTGCCAGTTATATATCTTTTTCAACTATTACTTAATGGGAAGTTCTTACTTTGAGGTCCATCTATCCATGGCTGGGCTGCAGAATAACCATGAATCCTTAAAATTGTGCACAAAAATGCACATATTGTAAATGTTTGTATTTTTCCAGGGTGTCGGGTATTTAACGTCCTCTGATCCTCAAAGTTTTCAAGAGCTACTGAGCTAATGTGACTCTATTTGAATACATGTTGTATTTGTCAGGAAAAGCCCTAGTAGTCAGAACATATTTTATTCCTCTTATATTCCATATAATTACACTTTATACCTTCAACAACATTAGCATAAATTTAAAAGGCAACGTACAGTGGCAGCTTTGGAAAGGTTTGAATAGTAAAACTGAAATTCAGCTTCATAGTACCTTTTTTTTTTATCCTTTCGGCAGTCAAAGGAAATGCTTCCTTTAATGGAAAAAAATGCAAATATTTAATCAAAACAACAAGCTTGAAATGATAAGGGTATTTATTTATGTTTTGGTCTCTTAACAACTGTTTTTCTGAAGTCATGGGAGTTAAATGCAGTTTGCTTGTTAGGAGGCATGAATGCATTTTCAGCAAATGTAGGCTACTGAGACAAGGTTAGTGTTGTGCATTCAGTAAGTGTTCAGTGGGTGCTAGGAAAGGATGGTGGAAGTCTACTGCAATTTATTCTAAGTGATTTAATTGACTAGGCTCAGTGTCCAGCTTACTTTTAATTCAAGCGTACTGTATACAGCTCTTATGAGTCTTGTCATGACTTAATAAAATGAAATTTAAAAATAAAACTGTGAAATAGAAATATATTACTTAGAAGTAAAATAAAAAGGAGTACATCATTTAAAGGAAAACACAAAAAAGTTGGAATGAATGAAATATGACCTAGTTGTTTCTTTTGAAACTTGCAACAGATACAACGCAATAAACAATCTAAAACTGTAATTAAGAAAGTAATCCCACTTATAATAGTAACCAAAAGAATATAAAACCTGGGAATAAATATAACAAATGAAGTATAAGAGTTGTATACTAAAAAATTATAAAACATTGTTGAAAGGAATTTTAAAAAGATCTAAATAAATAGAAAGAGTTCTCACTTTCATGGATCAGAAGACATAGCATTGTTAGTATGGTAATACTCCCCAAATTGATTTACAGACTCCATGCAATCCCTATCAAAGTCTCAGCTGACTTTTTGCAGAAATTTATAAACTGATGCTAAAATTCACATGGAAATACAAGGTATATTTATATGAAAAACAGCCAAAACCATTTTGGAAATGAAGACTGAAGTTAGAAGACTCACACACCCAATTTCAAAGCCTACGACAAAGCTATAGTGATCCAGACTGTGTGGTACACAGAGGGCTATACATGGGCATCAAATGACTAAAACTGAGAGTGTAGAAATAAACCTCCATACTTATGGTCAATTGGGTTTTGACAAGGGTGCCAAGACAAATTCCATGGGGAGAAAAATAGCCTTTTCAATAAATAGTACTAGGAAAACTGGATATTCGTGTGTAAAAGAATGAATTTGGATCCCTACCCCACGCCATAAAAAATATTAAAATAAATCCTAGACATGACTGTATGAGCTAAAATTACAAACTCCTATAGTACAAGTAAATCCTCATTACTTTGGAGGAGGCAGTGGTTTCTTTAGCTATGACACCAAAAGCTTTAGCAACAACAACAAAAAATTGATGGCTTGGACTTTAGTAAAATTAAAAATATCTGTGTGTCAAAGTACATTATCATGAAAGTGAAAAGGTAACACAAAGAATGGAAGGAAATAATTGTAAATGGTATATTTGGCAAGGAATTTGTAATCAAAATAAAAAATTCTTACAACTTAACAATGAAAAGATAAATCAGCCAATTAAAAAATGGGCAAGGTTTGAGTAGATATTTCTCCAAAGAAGATCTACAAATGGCCAATGAGCACATGAAAAGATGCTCAACATTATCAGTCAATAGGGAAATCAAAATCAAAATCACAATGAGATAGCACTTCATAACCCACTAGAGTGGCTATAATAATAATTCAAAAAATGGCCAGAAACAAATGCTGACAAAGGTGTGGAGAAATTGGAACTCTAATACATTGCTGGTGAGAATATCTAATGTTGCAGCTACTTTGGAAAACAGTTTGGCAGTTTTTCAAAATGCTAAACCAAGAGTTTCAATTTGACCCAGCAATTCCACTTTGAGGTATATACCCAAGAGAAATGAAAACATACGTCCACACGAAAAATTGTACATGGATGTTTGCAGCAAAATTCAGAAACAATCCAAATGTCCAATAACTAAAAAATGGATAAATAAAATATAGTAATCCATATAATGGTATATTTTTCAACCATAAAAAGAAAGAAAGTATTGATATGTGCTAAGGCATGGATATTCTTAAAAACTTTATCTTAAGGGAAAGAAGTCATAAATACCACTCGTTATGGTTCCATTTAGAAGAAATGTCCAGAATAAGCAAATCTGTGGAGACAGAATATAGATTTAGTGGTTGCCTGTAGCTAGGTGGTGGGTGGTAGGTCTGGGGAGTTGGGCGGGGGACCTGGGGGGGGGAGGACGACTACTGTGTGAGGGTTTTGTTTTTACTTTTTTTAGTGTGTTGAAGTTATTCTGAAATTAGATGGTGGTGATGGGTGTACAACTCTGAATTCACTAAAAGCCACTGAACAGTACACCTTAAATGTGTCAATATTATGATGTGTGAATTATATCTCAATAAAGCTTTAAATAGATGTAAGAAATTTAAAACCAAAGGTTTCAATCCTTTTAAATTGTTTTCTAGAACAAAATATTTTAGGGCCAGAAAGGGCCTTAGAGATCACTGAGTTAATTTCCCTTTATATGTGAAAGGAGGAAACTGAAGAAGAGAGAAATAATTTGTCTGAAGATAGATAGATAGTTATTAACAGAATCAGATATCCAAATCTTATATTTTAATTTCTAAAATGTAACAAGACTTGCTAAACCCCACAGAAACCATCTACACAGCAAAACATGAGGTGTAAATATGGCCATAATTCAGGTAATTTGATCAGTGTGACCTATCAAAATATCCACATATGATCTTAACAACTTTTGTTTTTTTCTGGATGAGACGGGCATACTAAAACTATCAAGGAAGCAAAAACATAAAGACAACCAAGAAATTACAGAAGTATGTACTCACATACCTCAGAGAATTTACTAAATTAAAGAAATATATAAAATTGTCTTTGAAGGAAAGGCTTTTTAATCTCTGTGCTATAATGGTATACACGAATATCTAAAAGTTATTTAGTAAACCAAGTATTATTTTAATTTTGAAGTAAGGAGAAAAAAAACCTTTGTGCTTTCCAAACTTACTCTGTAACTTATGATAATTGCTTTCACATTTTGACTTCACATAAAAGGAATATAAATTATCTTTGAAAAGAAAGTTTGGATTTCCTCCATTGCATAGGCAGGTGATAGAAAATTAACCGCCCCCCCCCCCCCATTGCTGTTCTTAGTTTTTTTGTGTTAATGTTTAAGACTGAGTCTTCTTGGAGTTTTATATTAATTCAAAATTTTAAAAATCGTCAAATTTTAGAGGAGATGGGAGGCTTATGAGGACTCACGTAGTGAACGTTTGCAAATTTGTAGTTAATAAGCTGCATACTTCTGAAAGATGAATTTTTGGGGCTGTGAAATATATTTTTACAATCTGAGCAATCTTTAAAAATTTAGAGATTTTACACAAATATCTGAATTTCTGGCTTCTCTTAAAAATTGAGGGGCTTGGGGGCGCCCGGATGGCCCATTGGTTAAGCATCTGACTCTTGGTTTCAGCTCAGGTTGTGATCTCGGGGTCATGATATCAAGCCCTGTGTCAAGCTCTGCACTCAATGCTGAGTCTGCTTCAGATTCTTTCTCTCTCTCCCTGCCCCTCCTTGCTGTCTCTCTCTCTGTCTAAAATAAATAAATAAAATCTTAAAAAAAATGAGGGGTTGAATAAAATAAACTTTCATTCCTGCACAGTAGTTTTGGCTTCAGTTGAGTTCCAGCTGCCGGTATTGGGCAGAATGTGAGCTTCCAGGTGGACACAGTTACCCCAGGGCCAGCTTCCCTCATTTGCATCACCTTCTTGACTTACTAGCCCTTTGGGTTTGCATCACTGTCTTTGGGTTTGCATCATTTTTTCCTCTCCCCTCCCCATAAGGCACCTCATTGAATGAGTGTGCACTTAGTGAAATAATTTCAGAACTCACTGGCCCTAGGGCCAGCTTCCATTGGTCTAGAGTCACAAGCCTTGTTGATTACATAAGAAAGTCAAGTTGAATTCCCCAAAAGAGGAAATTGAGAAATCTGAAAGTGTTTCAAAGAATCTTCAGATAGAAACATTCTCAACAGAGATGGAATTCCGCTCTTGAGACCAAAAAACTTAGAAATCACAATGGTTCGTGGCCCTCTCCAGGGCAACGGTACTAAAATAGATACACAGTGTATCTGTGGTATTAAAATTTCATGGGGAGAAGTAATTAGGAAAAAAAATTAAACGGTGCTGAAGGGAGGTGGTACAAAATAAAAGAAAAAGGTGAGGAAACAGTGAAATAGAGGGAGAAGTCAGTCCTCAGAAAGACTAGTGCCCAGGCCAATGTTTTCTTGTGAGCTGTGGCTCCTTCATATGCAAAGGACTTCAAATAAATGTATAAAGAAAATAGTAATTCAGTCAAAATAGAGATACTGCCTTCAATCCAGCCACACAGGAGGCCACCCAATCCAACTGCAAAAACTTACCCAGCATTTCTTTTAATCCCCAGCTTTGTAGAGATATAATTGACCTATAACATTGTGTAAGTTTAAGAGGTACAGTGTGATGATTTTTACCTGTATACATTATGAAATAATTACCGTAACGGGGTTAGTTAATGCCTTCATCACATCCTATAATTACCATTTTTTTGTGTGTGTCTGTGGTAAGAACGTTTGCTATTCACTCTCTAGCAACTTTCAAGTGTACGTTATTATTAACTATAATTACTGTGCTATACGTTAGATCCCCAGAATTTATTGATCTTATAACTGGAGGTTTGTACCCTTTGATCAACATCTCCCCATTTCCCCCCACCCCCTTGCCCTTGGCAACCACCTTTACACTCTGTGTTTCTAGGAGTTCAGCTTTTTATTTCTTGTCTCATTGCTGTAGCTAGGACTTCAGTACTATGTTGAATAAAAGTGATGAGAGTGGACATCCTTGTCTTATTTCTGATCTTAGAGGAAAAGTCCTCAGTTTTTCACCATCGAGTACAATGCTAGCTATGGGTATTTCATATATGGCATTTACTATGTTGAAGTGTGTTCCCTTTAAACCCACTTTGTTGAGAGTTTTTATCATGAATGGATGTTGTATTTTGTCAAATGCTTTTTTTTTTTTTACATCTATTGAGATGATCATATGGTTTTTATACTTTATCTTGTTAATGTGATTGTATCACACTGATTAATTTGTGAATATTGAACCACTTTTATATCCCTGGAATAAATCCTAGTTGATTGTGGTAAATGATTTTTTGAATGTATTGTTGAATTCCATTTGCTTATATTATGTTGAGGATTTTTGCATTTTTGTTCATTAGAGACATGACTTGTAGGTTTGGTTATTTGTACTGTCTTCGGTTTTGATATCAAGGTAATGCTGGCCTCGTGGAATAAATTTGGAAGCTTTCCTTCCTCTTCTATTTTTTGAATAGTTTGAGAAGACTAAGTATTAGGTCTTCTTTAAGTGTTTGTGGTACAGTTCGCTCGTGAAGCTATGCAGTACTGGACTTTTGTTTATTGGAAGTTTTTTTTTGATTATTATTACTGATTCAATTTTGTTACTATTAATTGGTCTATTCAAGTTTTCTTCCAGACTCAGTTTTGGAAGATTATATGTTTCTAGGAATTTATCCATTTCTTCTAGGGTGTTCAATTTGTTGGTATATAATTTTTCATAATATTCTCTTATAATCCTTTGTATTTCTCTGGTAATTGGTTGTTGTTTCTCCTCCTTTGTTTTTAGTTTTTCATTTTATTTATTCGAGTCCTTTTTCTTGATGACTCTGGCTAAAATTTTATCCATTTTGTTTATCTTTTCAAAGAACCAGATCTTGGTTTCACTGATCTTTTCTCCTTCTCCTCCTCCTCCTCCTTCTTGTCTTCGTCGTCGTCTTCGTTTGTTTCATTTCTTTCTGCTCTAATCTTTATTATTTCCTTCCATCTACTACTTTTGGGTTTTATTTGTTCTTTTTTCCCCCCTAGCTCCTTTAGGTATAAGGTTATGTTGTTTATTTGAAATATTTCTTGCTTCTTGGGTAGGCCTGTATTGCTATATACTTCCCTCCTAAGACCGCTTTTGCTGCATCCTAAAGGTTTTGGATCATTGTGTTTTCATTTTCATTTGTCTCCATGTATTTTTTTTTTATTTCCTTTTTGATTTCTTGGCTGACCCATTCATTGCTTAGTAGCATATTGTTTAGCCTCCATGTATTTGTGTCCTTTCTAGACTTTTTCTTGAAATTGATTTCTACATTCAAACCGTTGTCATTGGAAAAAGCTTGATATGATTTCAGTCTTTCTTAAATTTATTAAGACTTGTTTTGTGGCCTAACATGTGATCTGTCCTGGAGAATGTTGCAAATACACTTTCAAAGAATGTGTATTCTGCTGTTTTAGGGTGGAATGTCCTGTATATATCTGTTAGGTCCATCTGGTCTAATGTGTCATTCAAAGTCACTATTTCCTTGCATTCACCTCTGTGTTTCTGAGTTCAGCTTTTTTAGAATCCATGTATCAGTAGGCTCATGAAATATTTATATTTCTCTGTTTGACCTATTTTACTTAGCATAATGCCATCAAGGTCCATCTGTGTCACAAATGACAGAATTTCCTTCTTTTTTATGGTTGAATAATATTCCATTGTATGTCTGTTTGTATATATGTATGTGTGTGTTTATATATGTATGCGTGTATCACATTTTCTTTATCCATTCATTGTCAATGGGCATTTCGATTGTTTCTGTGTCTTGGCTATTGTGAATAATGCTGCAAAGAAAACAAGGGAGTGCAGGTATCCCTTTGAGATACTGATTTCATTTCATTCAGATATATACTCAGAAGTGGGATTGCTGCATTATATGGTAGAAAATCCAAGGAAAAACAGATTTTATCATTGCTGACCTGAATATAAACTACTATAGTCTAACCATTTTTGGAGAGTGTTTTGATACTGCCTGGTCAATTGAACATGTGCATAAGCTCTGACCCAGTGAGTTCTCTGTGTGAGAGAGAAATTTCCCTGCCTTCGTTCAGGAGAATGTGTAAGCAAGGATGTTCATGGCAGTATTATTTGTAATGTGAATGGCAAAATACTGAAAACAACCTAAATATCTATTTTTGGGGAATTGGGTAACTGTTGTAAATCAATTTAATGGGATTATTAAACTATTTAAAATGAATGAAGACTTTTTTATCTTCATAGATAAATCTTGATGCCATAATATTAAGTGACCAAAAAGTAGTGACTAAGTAGAGAAAGCATGATACCAAATATGTAAACATAAAAAAGGCACATTAAACAATACTGTTTATCATTCTTAGTACACATATATGTAGTAAAAGTATAATTCATTCATAGCAGGGATGCTTTCTCACTACAAGGTAGTGGCTAATGGAGCTATAACTGTATCTATAATGCTTTATTTCTTAAGAAAAAAAGGATTAAAGAAAATATGGCAAAAGGTTAACTTTGTTAAATATGGGTGGTGGGTACATGAATGTTTTGTTACTTTATGTACTTTTGGTATGTTTAAAAATTTAAATTAAAAATAAAACATTTAAAAGCATGTTAGGGATCTAAGAATATATAGAAATTTCCTCAATCTGGTACTTCTTAGTTACAAAGAAACCAGACAGTCTCATAATCACTGGTGAAAAAATTACATCTAATTCTACTGAAGTAAAGAATGAAGAGTTTCCACTCTCAACTTGCTATCTTAGCCAATACAATATGACCAGAGAAAGAGATAAGAATAGTAAATATTGGAAATGAAGAGCCAAAAATGTTGCTATTTTCTATCTAGAAAATCCAATGAAATAAAATAAGCACATTTAGAACTAGCAAAAGTGTTCAGGATAATACCTAAACAGTTTAAACAGTGTCAAAGTTTATTAATCAGTAGTTTCTTTTTCTATGCTCCATATATCCAATTAGAAAACATAATCAGAAAAAAAGTATTTAGCTTCAAGAGCAACAAAAATAAATAAATATCTTGGATTTAAGAGAGATATGCCTAAAGGCTATTTAAAGAAATTTATAACACTTTACCAAAGGACATGAATAATGACCCAAATTAATGGAGAGATTCTGCCTAAATTATCTATTGCTACATAAAAAACTACTCCAATATTTGGTTACTTAACACAAAAATGACTTATTTTTTCTAATGATTTCATGAGTTTGCAGGGGTGGTTTTCCTTTTGTTCTCACCTGAGATCATTCATGTGGCTGGGGTCATCTGAAAACTTGACTAGAGCTGGAGGGTCCAAGGTGGCCTCACCCAGATTATCTTGAAGTTGATGGGCTAGGAACCTCAATTCTCCTTCTCCAATGGGCTAGACTGGGCTTCTTCATAGCACAGTATTTTCAGGGTTCTAAGACAGAAGGTAGAAGCTTCAAGTTCTCTTCAGGTTTAGTGTTAGAACTTATTATCACTTTTTGCCAAAAAGAGTCATAAGCCCTTTTATATTCAAGAACTGGAATGGACACCATTCCTAGACTAGAAGAACATCAAAGACACATTTCAAAGGGAGAAAGGACATTCTGGGATAGGAGAAATTTTTGGCCATTAAGCAATCTACCACACATTTGCATCACTGAATAGTAAGACTCAAAAATGTAAAAATCTAAATTCTCTCTTTAATAATCTATATAGTTAAGTACAATCTGATAAAAATCTGTACATTAATTTTTGTAGAAAATAATGAGATAATCCTAAAGCACAACTGGAAGATAAAAATGAATACAAATAGCCAAGAAAATTTCCAAACAGAACAACAACAAGGGAAACTTGACCAACAAGATTTCAAAATTTACTAAAACTTGATAATTAAAGCAGTGTGATAATGGTGCAAAGATTAGGCAAATAGATTAGTATTTTTTTAACAGAGAAGGAGAAGAATCATGCATATATTGAACTTTGTATTATGAGAGAGAATTTCAAATCAGTGTGGGAAACTTAAACACAGAATTAATGAATATCCTTTTTAAAAAAGATTTATTTATTTGAAAGAGAGAGAGAGCATGAGCAGGGGGGAGGAGGAGAGGGAGAGACTCTCCAGCAGATTCCCCCCTGAGCATGGAGCCTGATGTGGGGCTCCATCTTAAGACCCTGAGATCATGACCTGAACCAAAATCAAGAGTTGGATGTCTAACTGACTGAGCCACCCAGGCACCACTGAGTATCCTTTTCAAAGACCAAAGATTTATAAATAAATAAATCTATAAAAAAATATATTCAGAGAGTACCATAAAAATATTAAGGGAACATAATGGAATTTTTTTTTAAATTTAGAAGGTATAAAGGAAAAGGTTGATGCAATTGACCACAAATAAGTTATAACATTCTATACAATGATGAACAAAGTGAAGAACCAAGAGATAGACTGGGAGAACATATTTGCAATGACTAGTCGTAAGGAATTAACATTCAAAATGTATTAATAGTTCCTATAAGGCAATAAAACAGCAGGAGGGGGAGAATGGGAAGATAATTTAAGCAGGCTATACGGAGGAGAATAATTCGAATGACCAACAAACATAAAGATGCCTAACTCCAGTAATAATCATGCAATGTAATTTAAGGCAATGAGATCTTTTTTTTCTTTTACTAATGAATTTGAAAAAGTTTTTAAGATTGATTCTATTCAGTAGTGACAACTATGTGGAAAATAGGTAGTCTCATCACTGCTAGTGATGACATGCATTCTCAAAATATTGTCAAAGGTTATTAGGCAATTTCTATCAAAATTAAACAGTTTTTACACTGTAGTTCCACCTTTAGAAATTTATACCTTATAGAGAAACTCAGGCACAGAAGATGCATATACTGTTCTCATGGCAGTACTGTCTAGAATCAGAAAACAACAGTGCTTGTCATTCAGTCTACAGAACAACATAACACTGTAAAAAAATGAATTAGGCCCTTCTGTATTGAATATATTAGGTGAAAAGTCACAGAGAAATAGATGTTGATCCCATTTATATAAAAAGAAAAAAATATATTTCTGCAACTAAACAAGTAGAAAAACTATTACAAGTCATTAACCCTGGGCAGAGGAGTGAAAGGCTACAGTTTTCACATTATAGTGTAGGTGCATTTTTTTTTTTTTTTTACTGGTTGTATCTCTTATAAAGGGGATTAATGCATATATTATGATATAAATTTTAAAGGAATCTGAATGAAAGACATTATTAACTTATAGATTTCATCAAGTTCTAGGAGGTTCCAGACAGTGACAAGGAAGTCAAGGGCTGTAGAAAGTTTCTCACAGGAGAAAGTGGTGAAGAAACTGGGCATATTGTGTTTGAATAAGAGAAAACTTATATTTGCTCCAGGGAACAGAGCTATGGCCAAGTGGATGAAAATTCAGGAGACAGAGTAAAACTTTCTAACTATTCATGACCCCAAATGTGAGATGGGTTTCTGAAAAAGGCAGTGGGAGCTTCTGTCAGTGGAAGAGGTAAGCTGAGACAGGGCCATGATTTGTTAGGTTTATTTTAGAAGCAATGACTATATTTGGGGGAGGGGGTGAAGGGTGGTCCAGAAGAAACCATTTAAACTTTAGGTTCTGGGATTCCAAATGTCCTGAATAGAGGTTAACGTAAAAATTATCATGCATGACCTAAGCTACATGACCTATGTAGTCCATGAAGTATCTTAGATTATGTCTGGAACAAAGCCATGACATCTAGCTAGAAGATCATAGTTTTCTGAGAAAATTCATAGAATTTCACTCTTAAGTGGACACAGATAAGTTCTCCCTTTTAAATGTCAGATCCTTTAGTATCAAAGTGGAATTCACAGACCAGAAGCATCAGCTTATTAGACATGCAGAATCTCAGACTTTACTGTAGACCTACTTAATCAGAATCTGCATTTTAATGAATCCACCAGATATTCCTATTCTTGAATCTGAGAAGCGCTGATTTATCCACCTATCTATAGAACTTCTCTTATTCCTGAGCCTTCAAAGCCCAAATAAAAAGAAACAACTCACTCCAAGAAAAAAACTCTCAAAAAATAATCAGAAGTTTTTTTTTAAAGATTTTATTTATTTGACAGAGAGACACAGTGAGAGAGAGAGAACACAAGCAGGGGGAGTGAGAGAGGGAGAAGCAGACTCCCCACGGAGCAGGGAGCCTGATGAGGGGCCCGATCCCAGGACTCTGGGATCATGACCTGAGCCGAAGGCAGATGCTTAACAACTGAGATACCCAGGCACCCAATAATTAGAAGTTTTGATTATCAGTGCTCATAATCTGGGAGACATGAGGACAAGAAGGGAAGTATGGCCATATAGGCATTCATATATGTGCTTGGGTGCACGGGCCATACATATAGATCTTGTACACACACACACACACACCCTTAACCTCACTCTCTCTAGCCATCAGTGTAAGTGGGTGCTCATCAACCGTTTTACTTTTGAAAGAGATTTCAGCTCACTTCCCCACAAGTGAACAGCACTCTCAATTCAATTAAACACTGAATAGAAAAAGATAAACATCTTTGAGACTTTTTTCATACATTTCATTTTGACAGCTGTTATTACTTAGGACATCTTTAATGTCATATTCTACATTTTATGGTTTATTATGAATTCTTTCTGTTGGTTTCAGCATATTAAAGGTTATTTCAATCTTGAATTACTAGGCTTTGAGCATTTTTTTCCCCCTGCATCAGGATTGTTTGGGACATAGGGGTTGTGGAAGGAGGTTACCATAAAAGAAGAGAAAAAAACTCTTAAAGAGAAAAAAGCTTCCAGGTAGCTGGAAACATTCTAATTACCATGTAATGCCTTAACAAAAATGTATTGTCATCTGACTTTTTTGATGATATACATTTCCTGGATTGTTTTGGCTTTTCACTTGTGTATGAAAGCATTTAATGGAAAATAATGAATTCAGCAATGTAGGGGGACATCGCAATTAAACCTTGTGCTGGATCTTTTCAAAACATTGTTTTTCATAAACAGTTTTCTTGACAAGTCATGTTGTCTTTCAGTGGGCTTTGTAGAGTTTAGAGCACATTCTACCCAACTGGCCCCAGATGGAAAATACACTCTTGAAATTGGATGGTTTTTTAAGTGTAGCTCTCCACAGTCTTCTCAAAGAAAAAAAAAAAAAGTTTGAACAGAATGCATTTAGTAGCATGGTCTATAATTCCCCCAGCATCCCACGTATTTGGATGTTTTTGCTTCTGGCTGTGGAATTTTTCTAATTTAATTAACTCATTAGCGTTAGCAGATGACACAGTGTGAAAATTCTTTTCCCTAGTCACTTATCTAAATATTCTTCCAGTGCTCTGGGGTTATGTACACACTTTATTTATTTTTAAAAGTTATTTATCTGTTTCATTTTTACACTGACTTTCCCCTTAGGAGTTCATGAGCAACATACGGGCATTTCATGTAATGAAATAGAAACGTTTCTTAAAGCGATAAATGGAGAGGAGGTAGAGGAGGGAACCAAACAGGGGGAACAGCTTTCCTAAAAGAACTGGGAGGGAAGGAACAGATGGTTGGAGAAGAGCAGCCAGAGCTGAAATGCTTATCCTGATCCAAAGCCCTGCCATTCTGTCTCTTAGTTTTTGGTTGATACACTGTAAAAAATGTAGCAATAGTTTCTGTCTGGAAATCAGCTGGAAATATTTGAATGGCAAAGAAGGAAAGTTTTACAGATTATTCCAACCGGAAATGAGTCTTCTTCGCGCCAAAAACGTTCTTTCATTCAGGTTTTTTTACCTTTTTACGATATAAATCTTCCCTCCCTCCTTAAAATTTGAGGATGTGTGCTTTACATCTTTCTTTCTTCTTCTTCTCTCTCTTAGGGCCTAAAATGAGGTCTGGGACCAAAACAGATACTGAATAAATATTATTATTGAATTCTGAATGAAAAGGATTCTGTTGAGTTATAACTAACAGTTGCTGAGTATCTACTCAGTATTTTTTTATTTTTTATTTTATTTTTTTGAAGATTTTATTTAATTATTTGAGAGAGAGAGAGAGCATGAGCAGGGAGGAGAGGGAGAAGCAGGCTCCCTGAAAGCAGGGAGCCCAACACAGGGCTCGATCCCAGGACCCTGAGATCATGACCCAAGCTGAAGGCAGATGCTTAACCAACTGAGCCACCCAGGCGCCCCTCTACTCAGTGTTTTAAAACGAGCATCTTCAACCTCAGAGCCATTCCCTTAAGGTGATTGTTGCTCTTGGTATTTTAATTTTATCCATGGGAAAACTGAGACCAAGCGACATAACATAAATTGCTCAAGTTCACAGAAATCGCTTACGATCACAGAACTTTTCAGTTGGAGAATTTGAACTCAGGACTATCCAGGATGCTGCTACCCAAAATGATATGGACATGGCACAGTCAGGATGGATGGAACCTCAAGCCACCATGAGGAAGCTTCTTTGCATCCCAGCTGAGAATCATAACCTGGGTTTCTGTAGTGAATAAATAGTTTCAGGTAATAGAAAGGGTTGACACTGAATTGTATATTTTGAAAGGCTGAACTTTATGGTGTGTGAATTATCTCTCAATTTTAAAAAAAATAAAGAGTAAGGGTTGAAAATGATTGAATTTTGGATGTTTTAAGAGGTTTGAAGAGTTTTCCCTGTCCTCCGCTCCCAAGGAACTTAATTCAGATTAGCATGAGTTCTTTAACTGTTGTAGTTTGCTGAGCTGCATGCTGAGCAACAGCAAAGATTTCCAGACTCTGCCTGCACTGGAGTTCCCTAGTTCCTGTGCTGGAGGTAGCCGTTTATGTAAGACCACGAGGCAGTAATTCTTAGGGTTCCTTTCTGGCATTTAAACTATCAGCTCTAAGCTATTGAGTAGCTTCTAGGGCGAGAAGTTTAATAAACATGAGCTCATGAAATCATTCTTTAAAATCAATTTTCATTATTATGCGAGATTTTCCTCCACTTCAAAGAAAAAAGCTGTTGTCACATCCTGCAGAGAGTGTTTCCAGCCACTAATTTATCTGCAAGGATGGGCCACATTTGGGAAATCTGTTCGCATGCAGGCTTCTAAATCAGTTTCAGGGTGCTATTAGGATTTAAATAGGCATTTTGTGGTTGTAAGTCACATTGTTTGGTATTTTTTTTTTTTATTCTCCTGTCCAGGATGAAGAGAGTGGTTTCCTGTTCAGAATGTGTGTGCACACACATGGGCATTCACATACACACTCATACACATTCACACATGTGTGCAACCCACACACACTTATATACATGTGTGAGTGCTTCATGAACAGATGTATCGATAGCAGAAAATTATCGAGCCACCATCTCTTCTAAAAGGAAGCTGCTGTGTGTATGTATTTAAAGTATAAGAAAAGCCAACTGCTTTCCTTTATGTGGACTTTGATACATCTGGATGAAAAGACTTCAAAACAAGGCTGACAGGAGTTTCAAACATTCTATTTGGTAGCTATAAGCAAATCTTACAGATTCACAGTTTCCTCTCTTCCCTCCTGCTCTTTGCACTTAGAAATGGGCGCAAAATAGTCTTAGAGAACAGTGGGGAGAAAGGCAGGAGTGGTTCTGGGAGCATTTGAATCAGGATTTTCTTCCACTCTTGTCCTTGGTGTTGGAGGTTCTCTCCTTCATTCTCTGAATGATGGCCTCACTCTGAGTTTTTAAGATTGTATTTGCATTAATTTGGGATCTAGATATGCTATTTCTATCTTTAGTCAACATTAGTTTTTGCACGAAGCAAAAGGCCAGTTTAAGCAGGGTGATTAGTGAGCTGGACAGAATGAGTGTACAGAGGGAGATGCTGATCCAAATTGTTTGTATCTGATATTCTTCTTTGGGGTCAGCGTTTTCAGATTAAGAATTGCTAGTTGCAGTGGCTAAAGAAAGACAGTTGAGTCTGCCAGCAACCACGTGTCCCTCGGCCCCTGAGGAAGGGAAAGAGACCAAGAAAGGGGGCACACCTTCACCCTTTCGAACTGGTGCTGAATGTCAGAGTCATTCGGGGAGCTTAAAGTATTGATGACTGCATCCACCCCTGGCAGTCCTGATTGATTTGATCTCTGTGACTCCCCCAGGTGACTCCAATAGATGGCAAAGTTTGAGAACCACTGCTTCAACCAGTGGTTACCAACCCAGGCTGCTGTCACCCTACCCTGGTGCCTGGGGGCCCTGCCCCTAGAGATTCCAGGGGTCTGGGATGGTGTGTGGGCATTGGTATGTTTTACAAGGTCCCCAGATGATTCTAAGGAGCAACCAGGGTTGGAGATCTATGGACTACCTTGTCGGGGACAAGAGATTTGCTGCCCTTTTCATTTGTCTGTGGCACATTCAATGTTGAAATCCTTCTTTGTAGGATTTATACCATGTAGGATGCTGGGTACTGCAGGGCATGGTGTCAATGGGTTTGACACAATTCCTGTTCTCTGGTTGTGTATGAGGCTGCAAACAATCCTATTTTGCATAGTTTGTTGCTTCACGAAGCCGACTGAAAAAATATCTTTGTACGCTGTCTCATTGTAACTTCACAACCTCTGTGAGAACAGATCGGCAAGTGTAAACTCACAGAAGTTAGGGAACATCCTCAAGTTTCCACGACAGAGGACTGAGAGCTAAATCTTGGAATGCCTTTGATTCTGCCTTTTTTTCTCCATTTCTTAGGCACTACCATTAAAATTTCAAAGCAGAGGTGGGGAGTGGGGGAGTCAGAGAGACAGGAATGGCTATGGAGAGAAGTTCTCAGAATACATGTGAGTGTATGAGAGAGTGTGAATAAGTATGTCTTCATATGTGTGGCTATGTGCATGTGAGGAAATAAGCCTTTGAGGTTTATTTAATGGTGTTGTTTGGTTATAGTCCCTTGAAAATTATGCAGTCTGTTAATAAAGTCTGGCAGAAAAAAGAAATCACTGACGTCTTTAGGAATATTAAAGGGTCTGTCTAGCATTGAAAGGCCATTACTATCTGTGAGGAAAATTAAAGAGAGTTTATTAAGGCTAACACAGTTCCTACAGATACTAAGAAATGGTATTTTCATCAGTTAGAGAGAGTTGCACGTGAGAGGAGAGGGGAGACCGGTATCCATGTCCATCAGTCAAAATAGGTGCTTAATATCCTGTCTTCCTTCAACTCTTTAACCATTTTCCTCCCCTTGCAAGGGGGGAGAGGCTTCCAACCCATCACTTGGAGGCAGATGTGTGTTCTTCATAACCAGAGTTGTTAGAAGCTATAGAAAAGGCATGAACAGGACTCAGCTATGGTGTTTTGTAAGTTCAGGCAGGTCCTAAGCAGTAATTTTTAGGTTGATAATAGTTTTAAAATCATGATAAAATGTTTTCTTTGAGGCTTGAGTATGTTTGTGTGTTTGGCTATAAAAGTAATTTCAGGGTTATAAACGTGTATAGCACTTCTTTACTTTAGCAATGTTATATTGTCACCCTGCTTTTTCTGTGTTCACAAAGACAGCTGTAAACATTCATTTATTCATTTATTCATGCAAACAACAAATGCTCATTGAGTGTCTACCATGTTGCTGTGCATCAAGCATTATACTACCTAGGAGAACATAGAACTTAAAATATTGTCCCTGCTCTCCAGGAACTTAGTGTCTGGTAGGATTTTTAATTCCACACTATTGCTCAGAAGGCTCACAAAAAGGAGACCCAGAGTAGCCCAAGGAAGGCTGGCTGCCTGTCCAACAATATCTCTGTATGGTGTGAATCAATTATTGTCAAGCCCGGAAAAGAGAAACTACTCTAGATATTTCAAGCAGGGATAGAGTTAATGCAAGGAATTTTTTAATGAAACTGTTGAAAAAGCTGGAGGAGCAAAAGGTTGGTGTCACTCAAAGACTAGGAAGCTGCTACTGCCTGTTTTTATACTGAGCTTGTTGGAGGAATCACAGAAGTTACTGGATCATACCTGCTGTTGATGTTGCTTCTCTGCAGCTAGAAGCAGAAGGGCTTTTCTCTTCCTGTTGCCTTCTAATCTCTCACTGCCTCTTATTGGCAGAATCCAAGTTGGCCAACTGACTAAGAAATCTTGGTAATGTTTGCACCTCTAGACCTGCAATAAAGAAAAGAGTATAGCAGGGGAAGGCAGGGATGGGTGGGTGGTAGTGATGGCATGAAATCCAACAGTGAATTAACCAGCTGAGAGGGATAGAGTCTGGGAGTAGCCACGGATACCCAGAATTTTCTGTCAGGCTTTAGACTCAGAAATTTATTAGTACCCTGAGATGTGATCAGACTTTGAAATCTGACTGACATTAACTCATATGGATGGAAATGTATCCCCTGAAAATTCATGTTGAAACCCTAATGCCCAAAGGGACTATATTTGGAGATAGGGCCTTTTAAGAGGTATTTAAGCTTAAATGAAGTCTTAAGAGTGGTGTCCTCATTCAATAGGACTGATGTCCTTATAAGAAAAAGAAAACAGGTACCACAAGTATGTGTACAAAGGAAGAGGTCACATGAGGACACAGAAGGCGACCAAATGCAGGCTAAGGAGAGATGTCTCGCCAGAAACCAACACTGCCAACACCTTGATCTTGAACTTCCAGTTTCTGGAACTGTGAGATAATCCATTTCTATCATTTAAGCCACCAAGTCTGTGATATTCTGTTATGGCAGCATAAGCTGACTAATACACTAAGCAAGTAGATAAATGATGAATGTAAAGAGTCAGATGCTGAATTGCAAATTTGTATTAAAAATGTAACTTTCCAAAAGATTGCCTCCTTATATTTGCTGGTCAGCACATTCTTCTTCTATAAGTAAAACGACAACGTGGGAATCCAATAAAATTGGAAGGTTGCTTTATGGCAGTGGTCTCTGAGCAGGGGAGTTTGTTGGATAATACAAATGGCCAGCATAATACCAGAGTGTCTGGGATCTGACAGACGCATGTCCCCTCTAGACTTGCAGTCCTTTCTGGGTATGTGTAAATGTGGGCACATCTCTTTCCTTGATGATGCTGGAGGTGGGGCCTGTCAGCCTTCCTGACTTTTCCTTTGTGAAGTCCTCCCCTTTGCATGTTGACACATCCTGGTTGCCATTTTGTTTCTTGCGTGGTCTTGCGTCGATCCTTTTGGGTAACTTTACTTTGATCCTTTCCATGATTGCTTTATGGTATAATTCATGAATTTTCTAGTTCTTGGGATGGGGATAGAACATACATTTAGGGTGGTAACTGGCCAGGACACATGGTTACAGCTGTGCTCCTTGTTGCCATTGACCGTGTCCTTCTGATTGGCCAATCCCTGCGCCTTATCAGTTGCTGAATGTTCTGAAGGTCAATCTCTGCCTATATTATTGGCACTACTAAGTATGAAAAGAAACTGACCAGGTTAAATCAGTCAGTCAGACTTCCACATAGCAGACTAGGCTGTTTGAGAACTGTCAAAAGGATCCTTGTTTCCCAAAATGACAGTCTCATCAGCCTATTATGGAACATAAAATCCAGTCACTGGAAGGGATGATTAAGGTATCTGATATTTAAAGCTTACCTACTACCTCTCAGGTGGTGGGAAAACCCTTTATTTTATTTATTTATTTATTTTTAAAAAATTTTTGTTGTTGTTTATTTATTCATGAGAGTCAGAGAGAGAGATAGAGAGAGGCAGCGGCAGAAGGAGAAGCAGGCTCCCCTCCTAGCAGGGAGCCCGATGCGGGACTCGATCCCAGGACCCTGGGATCGTGACCTGAGCCGAAGGCAGACGCTCAACCATCTGAGCCACCCAGGTGCCCCCGGGAAAACCCTTTAAATGGATCATCTCATTAATCATCACAACAACCCCACTATGAAGAAGGTCCTATTATTAATGCCATCTTATAGATGAATCAATTGAGGCCTATAGAGATTAAAAATGTTTAATTTTATCAGCTGGTAAGGAGTAATCAAACCCTAAGACTAAGTGTTATGCTCAGAACAAACAAGTTACCTTGTCCTACAAGACCATGGTGTGATGTAATTGTTACTTATGGCTTGGAACTTTCCTTACACATTGTCTTCCCAGCTTCTTCATTCTTTAAAAACTGGTTCCCTATTCTGGGGGCACGCAAACCTCTTTCCAGCTTTTTCCCAGCAGAAGGGCTGGCCCCTCTATCTGGAATGCTCTTTACCTGCAATGCTCTTTACCTCTTTACCTGGCTTCTACTTTTATCATTCTGTCTAAAATGTTCTCCCCTTCCACATGCTTGACACTCCATAACACTGCTTCCTGAGGGTTATTTCCTTCGTAAGCAGGTACCTCTCATGGTTTAAAGTTGTTTGTTTGCTTCTTTATTTCCTATATCTTCCATGAAGTTCCAAGGCAGGAGCCTAGCACACGGCTGTGTTACTAACACCTAAGTATTGGGTCCTTCATACTTTAGGTACTTAATAAATACATGCTACACACTGAAGGATTATCTATTGTGACCTAGCAAATGCCAGGGCTCTTTGGAGTATGTAGGAGGGTGAGAAATACATAAATGAGAAAAGACAACAAGAAAATGACTTAGGGGGGTATATTTTTGATGGAGGGAGAAATCTCAGGGCCTGAGTAGTCCCTGTAGCTGGAGCCATCATTACAGAGAGTATTCTGAGCTACCAGTGAGTGCATAAAGTGCATATATCACATACTGAGATGAGGAGGGGGCAGCAAAGTGGGTGGGAAAAGGCAAGCCCTTAAAACAAATTTTACTGGACTTACAGTTTTGCCAATAATAATAACATGCAACTAACTTTGTTCTGGAAAAAACTGCCGAAGAGTTTGTTTTTAACTACTAGGCTCTATCAATCAGCAAATAAGAAGAACTTCCTATATTTATGCTGGGGGCCATGAGGCCAGGTTCTGTTACATTCTCATTAGATTTGGAGCAATTGAGGGGGCTGTGGATAATATTTCTTTTCAATTTTATCAAAAGCAGACTCTGAGCTAAGCCAGAACTTCCTATATTTAAACTGTGCTAGGTGGTTAATAAGTAAGGCCCTGAGGACTCCCATGAAGTGTGGGAGAGAAAGAAGGCTTTGCCCAGTGGGGTGACCAGGAAGCTTCTGTGAAGGAGATGGGCCCTGCGCCCGGCACTGCAGAGGGGAGAATTAGACCCGATGGAGGTGAGGGGTGTGATCCAAAGCGTGGTCTCAGGAATGTGCCTCGCATATTCAGGGACTGTAAAAGGCTACTTGGCAGGAAGTAGACCTTGAACATGATGTTGAAAAATTTGGTTTTAGATTCCGAATTCAGAATGGACTCCCAAGAGATTCTGAGTGGACGAGTCATGAATTTAATTTGGTGTTCCTCCAAGTGAGAGGTGCCAGATGGAGGAGAGAGCCTACGGCTGGGGAGTCTATTGGTTTCCTACCACTGACCATCATTTGGGCATACCCTGTCTGGGGGGGCATCGCTGTCCCAGCCCTCCTCCTGGTGGGGGAAACAAGGAGCAAGAGGCCATATGCTGGGGGCCATGAGGCCAGGTTCTGTTACATTCTCATTAGATTTGGAGCAATTGAGGGGGCTGTGGATAATATTTCTTTTCAATTTTATCAAAAGCTGATTGGTATAATACGTTATTAAGTTCAGCTTTTCTTCCATAGCAGGACAATGATTATATGTTTTGTGTGAATTATGAACAATTTCTGTACCTCCAAGTGCCTCCTGAATCATCCAAGATGTATTAGATTATGTTAACTTAGTATTTAAGGTTAACTGGTTTTTAATGTAATCTGTGCATAATTATAACTTACATGTAAGTTGTAGTTTATTGCCTTTAAATCATTGTACGTCTACATGTTTTTTGCAGGTTAGAAAGATGAGTTTCAGAGAGGCTGAATGACTTGTCCAAGGTTACTTGGGGAATGGGTAGGAAAGCCTGGACTAGAACCTGTTTCTTTAACTTCAGGCCATTAATATCTTGGTGAAGACTGGAAGCTAGTGCTTAATACACACAATATATTCTTACTAACCGGGACACTTAGTCATTCTAGACCTAGCAACCACAGTGGAGTACAGGGATTAACTATATCTGATGGAGTAAAATGCAGTGGGCATTCAGATACTCCTTGAGAGTGACATGTCCTCCACCATTCATGTGGAATCCACCTGTCCTAGAGGGAATGTATCTTATAATGGTCCCCACAACCGTTTAAATTAAATATTTTACAATGAAATATTGGCAGTAATGTTTAGGTTTCAGTTTCCTCTCCTCGGGCCTTGGGCTCAGCCACTCTTGGTTAGGGAGCCTGGTTTTGTCAGTTTGATCTCATGGAATTTGCAGACAGCATCTATGTGCACAGTAACAGAATGATTCTGGCTGATAGAGGGAGGATGGGTGTGGAGCAAGTGTGGCATGAAACAGACTGTTTGCTTTTATCCACAGTCTGCTGATTCAACCTGCAAACCCATTCCCCAACTCCATTAGCAAGACCTATAAAAACACAGGGGCCTCTGTAAAGACGACTGACATTTGCAACATGGAGAGAGGTCTTTTGAGTTGAGAGAGCCCAGTTCTGCACTTATGATTCGGGTCTGGGTATTTTGGCTGCAACAGTTGTTTCTGGTTAGAAAGCTAAAAACAAGGGTCTAAACACTATTCAGTTGGATGGTAAAACACATGCTCACTTTTTGCAGTGACCCTGGAAACAGAAGGGGAATTCTTATAAATCACAAAGGAAAATAAATAACTTCACCCATGGAGGGAAAGAGACAGCTTGAGAAAAGGGACTTTGGAAAAAGGCTGTCTCTAGACAGCAGTCTTGTGGTAAGTACTAAATATTAATTTACCACTCTATATGTTTTGGCTTAAAATGCATTATTCTTTGACTGTTATTTCCTGAACCCTGTGCTTTTGAAACCTCTATTCCAGTTACCCCATTAGCCATATCCCCTGGGATTTGCTTTCATTTATTTTTTTACAAAGTCAAAAGCCAGAAAATTATTGGAATGTTTGTAGAGTGTCTTAATAGGCAAATGTCATAATCTGTCAACATTATGTATAATTACATTAATTCCAGCTGAAGTAGACTTAACCTATACAAAAACACTACTGTAAAGCTGATGCCAAATGCCAAGCCTGTGTACAGTTGTTCCATCACCCATTTATCTTCATCTGGGGGATAAGTTGCATAAGAATTTAATAGAGCTTCAAATATTGAAGAGTGAAGAGTCCAGATCTTCTTAGGTACGTACCATGGTTCAGTTGTTTACAAACTTTCTTTCAAAGAGTGTGAATGCTGATGAGCGTCATTCTTAACAACCTGGTTGTGTTTGCTTTTGTGTATGAGAATCTGGTTAGTCCAAGGAAAGAGACTAAGTCCCTGATTCTGGAAGGTTGGCTGCTCTCTGAGCTCAGATGTGTGCATCACCTCTTCTCTTCCCGAATGCATGTGACCAGAGCAAGAAATCAAGCGAGTCACTCCTTTCTCTTTTGCTCATTTACTGAAATAGAGATTTAGCTCAGCTCCTTCTTTTGCATGTTGTGGAAGGATGTGCTTTATTCATTTTGTGCTCCCAGCATTTGGCTGGGAGTCTGGGTCGGAGTAGGTATCCAATCAAATATTTGTCGAATGGATTTGTCAGTTGCACCTTTCCCACTCTGCGGCTATAGGTCTGGCTCCGCCAGTGTATAGACTAGCTAGTTACCCCATAATTGCTGAGGCTTAATGTCACAAACTGTTCCTGGATGTGAGTTTCCGGGAATGGAGAAAAGGATTACGTTAAACTTTTGTGTCTAGTTCCTCTCTTGTTTTCAGATTCAATTTCTGTGTCTGTGTGGGCTGTGCAGTGACCAGCCTACCCTCAGCGGCTAAGAACTTTTATAGCATTATAGATTCTCCTCCCAATGGGTGGGCCCTTTTCTCATCTCTTAGGTCTTTCTATCTCTGGGTCAAATGTGATGCAAATAGCGTGTGTGTGTGTGTGTGTGTGTGTGTGTGTGTGTGTGCGCGCGCGCGCATTTAAATATTCCCTGAGGATAGTTTCTGGGGAAACTTAGGATAAAAAGATAATTTCTCAGCCTCTCCTTTGCCAAAGAAAACACTTTTTACCTATTAACCTGACGATAGGGTCTGTCATATACCTAAGCAGAGGACAAAGATGCCCATATAATATGAGCAGCACAGGAAAGTTTCTCTTTTTAAATTTTTTTTTATTATGAGAGAGAGAGCTCAAGTGGGGGGGAGGAGCAGAGGGAGAGGGATAAGCAGACTCTGAGCTAAGCAGGGCTCGATCCCACAACCCCGAGATCACAACCCAAGCCGAAATCAAGTCAGACACCTAACTGACTGAGTCACCCAGGCGCCCTGCAGGAAACATTCTCTTAACCCAAAAATATCCTTGCTGATTAGTCCCTAAAGTCCCAAATTCTGCCTTCCATGCTGGAGAATATGCAAAGATGCTATCCACGCAAGCATGCTAAGCTATTGTCTTTCAATAATTCATAGTAGCACTCATTAATAAAATGTCTTGGATCTTTCCCAAATGTCAGGCAGCTGAGCAAAATTTTGTTGAGGGAATTGGTAAACAATAGGATGCAGAGCACAGATTGCTGGGATGCAGGACTGGGTTGGGTGGGGAGGGGAGAGGCAGTGAATTACCGTGACAGCATCAGGTACCTGAAAATCAGAGAAAGAGGAAAGAGCCTTAATGAAACCATTGTCCATATTTAAATTTTGCTCAGGGACAGGCTTGACTGTGAGCATAAATCAAAGCCTGTCATAGTAGCAGTGCAAGCTGAAAACCCAAAACCCAGCTTGGGTTCCCATGGCACATGGCTCTACCCTGAGTCTTGTGGGGCCTGCAGATCCATTTTCTGACCTAACAGCCTAAAAGAACACTGTGAAAATAAGAACCCATTGCTTGGCACCACCTGAGAAACAATCCTATTAAATCTCCCCAAGTGATGCTTAAGGAGAGTTTTTACACTAGTGAAATATCTTCCTTGTTTCTTGGAGGTAGGTTAAGTGTTATGTCTGCATGTACATAATTGGGAAAATCCTGAAACTGTGCTCTCTTATGAGTAGGTGGCCTGGGGGATGGGAGGCCTTAAGTGCCACTCCAGGTTATGCAGTTTAGGCCACGTGACTATAAATTTGCCTTCTGTTTTAGTGTTATGTTCTTTCTTCATATAAGATGCTGAGGCGGTGACAGCAAGAGTACTTGTTCTGAGTTGGTGTTTTGAGAGTGAGACCCACTGAGAGTCCCTTGAGTGAATTCTCTTGTGACCATCAGGAAGAGAGGTAGACAGGGATGAGCTCAAAGCTGACTGGCCTAGAAAGGACTTGAACCCAAGACATTGCCCTCCTCTTTGGCTCCCTGCTGAAATCACACAAATAACTGGGAGAGAAACACAAGATGATAATTCTGGAAAAGGGTTCCTGGAAAATACAAGGTGAAAGAGACACCTGACATCTTTCTCAAGGCATGTTTACTTTATTCCACTTTATGTTATTTTTTTTTAAGTCCTAGAATGCTATATTGGAACTGGGTTATCCAATCGCCTCACTTTGTAGAAGAAGTTATTACTCAGTGAGGTTCAATGTTTTTCTCGAGGTCCCACAAGTAGCGTACGATGTAGGTCTCCTACCCCTCACTTCACTTCCTTACATTTTACTACATAAAATCCCAGTAAGAAGAGACGTCCCTTTGGAAAACTGAATAGAGGAAAGAGAAATATACTAAATCTTAAGTCTTGAAATTCCACCACAGTAATCGTTATGACCCACATTTTTGAGAATTAGAAGGCCCAGAGGTAATTTCCATTTTCACATTTTGCAGGAAAAAAATTCCTCATAATGTACAGTAAGAATAAGGTACTATTAACTTCATTATACTTTTTATTTTACATAATCAAATCATGAAGTGTTGAGTAAAAATTATTGCCCACTTGCAACAGCTTTTAAATTTGTAGGCTGGTGGAACCACAGAATAAAGAAACTCACAGTCCAGACACTGAAGAAAGCTCCCCATTGGGGGATGGTCGCTTGTGGTTTTTAGTTACAGTTTTGCCTTAAGGACAGGACACAGGAGGGTTTGAGTGAGTGAGTGTGTGTGTGTGTGTGTGTGTGTGTGTGTGCGCGTGCAACCCAGTAGCATTGAAGTGTTCTTTGATGTTGATTTTTTACTTGATAAATCACCCTTTTTAAGAAGAAAGTGACAGGTAAGTGAAACTGAAATGAAAAATATGTTTCAATGTGGGGGGTAAGTACCCTGTGAGAAAGACAAGTGACTACAAGTTTGCCTTCACCAGTCGGAGTGTGCCGAGGAGCTGCACATTCACAGCAAGAACAGTCTCCTCTCTGAGAACAATAAAAATCACCCCAGAAATCGAGGCCTCTTCTTGACCCAAAGCTGTTCCACCCACCCCAGGATGCTTTTTGATCAGAAAAAGTCAGCATTTCACACTGTGCTTTTTTATTTGCAAAAATCATTCCCAGGCTGCCCGTATAGCTATTTGATACGTGTGGCTAGGATAGCATTGAGCTGATGAGAAGGCTGGGAGTGAATTATTTTATTTATGTATTTATTTATTTTTACCAGCTCACATGCCAATAGCAGAAATTCCCTTTTAATTTGAGGGAAAATTACTTTTTGCTTTTAGCCACGGATGGGAGTAAGTTTCTTTCATGAACGACAAATTCTTTCGTGGTACCCCGTTCCTTTTTCCCCTTCTAGAAGGAAGAGAAATGTTGGCCACACTAGATCCTCAGCTCTGACAGGAGGGCAGTTTTGATAAACTCATGAGAGCAGGAAAGGCCCCACACCAAGTCCCTCCATTCATCCTTCAGCCTCTCGATGGTTTGTATCCAAACTATTAGTGATTAGGCCTTCCACAGGCACACATTAAGCCAAACAATAAGCATCACTAGAAAACCTGCTTTACATTTAAGATGTTGTAGTCGCTCTGGGATGTTCTGGATAGTCACCACTTTTCCCTCCAGATCCACCCCATCCTTCTCTGCCTGGCTGCGCACCCCTGGAGGATGTACCACGCAGACCCTGTCAACAGGATCCTATGTCTTCTGACATCTAGTTGGGTTTGGCCAATGGGGGGGACCTAGCATGAGATCAGAGGTCAGGGAAGAGAGAGAGATCAAGCTGATGGCTTTCCTGTTCTCTCCTTGCCTGGTCCTGGGCCACGGTGACTGGACAGCTCTGCCTAAGGTCACAGCTTTTGTTGGGCTCACAAAACCACGGTTCTTTCTGTGTTCTGGCACCTTCCCTCTCCCCATGTTCCTTCAGCTTTCTTGGTAGTAATGACTCTTGGGTGTTGCCAGTTTGTCTCATGTTGGTCTGCTTTAGGTCTGCCCACACATTATTGTGTGGTTCCTGTACCAAAATCTTCTCAATTTAGATGATTTGCCTGTGCCATCTTTTTCCTATGGAGCCCCCTGACTGATACAAGACAATAGTTTATTTATGGAAGCTGACCTAATCAGCATGAAAAGTGATGTAACACAGAGGAGGGAAATGGTGTGGCAGTGACTCTGAGAGGCACCAAGTCATGGGGGGTGGGTGTAAGGAGCGCCGTGGAGGAGAAGCTGGAGTTAGAACATGCTCTGAAGCAGTTCGAGAGCTTGCTTCGGTAGCACGTGTACTACAGCTGAAGCAATGGGGAGAATTCGGTGGGTGGGCAGAGAAGAAAGGGGCAACCCAAGGGTATTGTCCTATCCCTCTGCTAACAACTCATTTCATTGCTGAATTATTTTTTTCCCAGAGAAACTTCTTCCTTGGGTCAATTTTATGTGTCAACTTAACTGAGCTCAAGGATGCCCAGGTACCTGGCGAAACATTACTTTTGGGTGTGTCTGTGAGGGTGTTTTCAGAGGAGAGTAGCATTTGCATCAGTAGATCCAGTGAAGAAGTTTGCCCTCACCATTGTGGGTAGGCATCGTCAGACTGACTGAAGACCTGAATAGGACAGAAAGGCGGAGAAAAGGCAAACCTGCTCTCTGCCTGAGCTGAGTCATCTCCTGTCCTCGGAACCCGGCACTCCCTGTTTTCAGGACTTTGGACTTGGACTGGGACTTACACTATTGGCTCCCCTGGTTCTCAGGACTTCGGGTTTGGACTGGAGCTACATCACTGGGTTTCCTGGGCTGCCAGCTTGCAGACAGCATATCATGGGGCTTCTCAGCCTCTATAATCATGACTCCATCCCTTATAATAAATCTCTCTGTATTTATCCTTACATTTATAATTACATTTACAGAGGGACAGAACCCTGACAAATTCACAAATGTAAATCTCTACTGCTTTATCTTCAGTGATTTCACCCCTGGTTAGTGACCGGGAGGATTTCTAAAGCAGGGTTTCAGCAAACTCTGTGAAAAGCCAAATAGTGAATCTTTTGGGCTTCCCAGGCCAGCTGAGCAGTCACAACTACTCAGCTCTGCTGCAGGAACAGGAAAGTAGCCTCAGACAATGCATGAATAAATGGGCGTGGCTTATGTTCCAATAAAAGTTGGTTTATAGAGACAGCAGGCTGGATTCTTAAGGGTATCTGCACACGGTAGAGAAATGGGAAACTTGAAGGTCTAGTTCACTTTTCCTGGGTGCTAACTTTCTGAATGGTGACTTGTGTTTACCCTCAAGGATGCACAATATGCTGAGGCAGGCAAAGGAGCAAGTTTAGGATGTCAAACAAAGATGTATGTACCCCCGTGCATGAATTGGAGTACAGGTAAATATCTTAGAAAGCTCAGAGCTCACTGAGAATTTTTCTAAATGGAAAACAGGGGCATTGTTGGTGTTGCTCGGAACAGCCCATGGATTGTGACTACTACCCCCAAAATCTGCATTTTTGTAATGCTTAGGCATACCTGTAGCTTTCTCGACTCTTTTGGTGCTGTAATTGGGCTACTCTCACCATAGCGATGCTGTACAGAGCACAGGCCACTAGGTTGCTGGAGGTTTCCAGCGACTCAAATCCGAGCTACCCTTGATCCCTTCTACTAATGGAAACATGTATGAAATATGGTTCACTCAGTAACTCTGACCAGGAGGCCTGACCTTTGTGCTCTGATACCAAGATTGTTTGAGATTTCTCAAGTAAGCATCAAGTAGAGAAAGGTCGGTGAGTAAGAGGGAGGTTTTTATCCCCAAGCCAAAGGTTGGTGTCTGAGGATCCAGCCAAAGCCCGTTTTTGGGAAAAAGCAACAGGTGGGGAACAGACCAGCCTTGGCCTGGGTTAGCTACCTTTCCAAAGTGTTGTGCCGAATCTGACTGCTCCTCCTTGACAGCAGGTGACCGTGGAGCGAGAAAAGTATCAGATACTTAAGTGAAAATTTACCCAGTGAATCTGCCCAGCAGCCTAGCTGAGCCCATCATGGCAGGTCAAGAACATGCTAGAAGAATGTCTTGCCCAGCACACAGCCCTGGGGGCTCTGGATAGATTTGGTGTGGATGGGCTGGGAGAATACAAGGGAGGCTTGGCCAGGTAGGTACAGCCCCAAATACCTGGTTGCTTAGGGCCTTAAAGGGACCCCAGATGAGCAGGAAAAGATCAGAACCCATCAGTGCTGGGAGGGAGGCTGGAGATATGAGCAGGATTGCTGCTGAAATGGTCTGAATGGAAGGCAGGTGAAAGAACAGAAATAGAATACACCCAAGCAGTGGACATAGACTCTGTTGGCAGTGGGGACTGGTAAAGTCCAGTGGGGTGCCTGGCTGGCTCAGTCGGTAAAGCATGTGACTCTCAGGGTTGTGAGTTTGAGCCCCACGTTGGGGTCAGAGATTACTTAAAAATAAAAATTAAAAAAAACAATAAAAATCTTGGTGCTTGCTTTGGCAGCACATACTAAAAGTTGGGATGATACAGAGAACAAAGATTAGCATGGCCCCTGCACAAGGATGATGGTAAGGTCTAACATGTAAGCCACTTTAGCAGACAGCTCAGCATGTGGAGCCCAAGCATGGACCAGGATGGCTCCAGGTGGACCAGGGTGGCTCCCTTCCCTTGGTGAGAACAGCTGAAATTTACGGAGGCTTGCTACGTGCCAGACGCTCTGGTCAGCGCTTCAGATAGAAATTGTCATTCAGTACTCAGGGTGACCCTTTAAGATAGGAACTTTAATTATTCCTGTTTTACAAATAAAAAACCTGAAGCTTAACAAGTTAAGGAACTTCCTCAGGGCTATGGGACTGGTGTGCGATAGACTTGGGATTTCCACTCCCTTCGGGCCTCCCGTTCCGCATCCCCCCAGATCATGCTGTCACTCCACAGCTAGCGGCTCAGAAGCAGAAACCCTTGTTTGCCAGTGACCGGGAGCTCCTTGCCTGGTACTTTCCGACATTAAACAGCCCCAGCTTCAACAGGGCTAGAGGTTTACAGGTGTATCAGCACATCTGCCATCTCTGTGCCTGCTGATGCTGGAGGCCAGGCCTGATTTCAGGCAAACCACTGTCAAAGGGTTGGAGGTTAGGAGAGCGGAGGATACAAGGAGTAAAGAATGCATGGCTGGAACTTGGTCTAGTTCTGATTTCTGGTCTTGTGCTTTTTCTGATTAATCAGGTCTTGGAACCAACTTCGTAGAGATTAAAGTTTATGATAGCATATCTATGGAATACATAATATACACTCTATATCTATAATTTTGTGTTTTTACCCACATGAGGACTCACTGTAGTATATGCATGTACACGATGGGGATATTGACTGGAATGGGGATAGAGTAGGGAGGAGTGGTGAATGACAGGGCACATCCAAAGTCTAGCTGTCGCCCAGGATGCAACAGGATTTGTAACTGGAGGGATGAGCCTGTCTAATGATTGCACGTGCTTTTGGCTGAGCCACTGACTGATAGGGCTGGGTACATACCAACATCATTTCCTATGGGGACATCCCCCCACCAAGTGCTATTTGTTTGCTCACCACTTGAAATTGATACCCCCTCCTCTGGTGTTGCACAAAGGAATGTCTGCCTTCAATACAGTGATGGCTCACCCTGAATGACTCCTCTTCCCTTCACCTTCCTTCTGTCTGTCGTTGAAAGTAAGGCAGTCTGCCACCATAACCATATATTCCAGAATTCTTATTAAAATACCCTTTCCTGAGCTGCCATAATATTTACCTCTGGTCTTCCTCACCACGTTTAACGCTTTGTCTCATGACTGTCCACCTTAAATCAGGGTTTCTCAATCTATCTGACATTTTGGACCCTGTGTTTCTTTGTTGTGGGGTTGGGGGTGTTCTGGGCATTGGAGGATTTTCAGCAGCATCCCTGGCTTCTATCTACCAGATGCCAACAGCACCCCTCGCCCAGCTGTGACAACGAAAACTGTCTCCAGACATTGCCCAGTATCCCCTGGGAAACAAAATCAGCCCTGACTGAGCTGAATTGTAGGCTCCTAGAGGGCATGAGGCATGTCATACTCACATTTGGGTCCCTAAAGTCTGACACATGGAAAACACTCGGTGCAATGAATGAGTGAGTGAGTGAACTTACTAGTGAGTAGCCATTCATGAGCTAAGTACACAGTAGCAGGAGATACTGGGTATGGAGGAAGGGGGCACTACCTGGAGGAGGCACTGAGCACTGGTTCAGAAGTTTGGGATGGCAACCTTTTCCATTTTACCAAAGATGATTCTAGCTTATGTATAAAGACTTGTGTTTGCATCAGAGATTCTTAACATGATACCTGGACGCTCTTGAGTTCCAGAGTGCTCGATAGGGCAAATTTATGGAAAGGCTCCAGGGGTTTTGAATTCTCTGAAGTATATTGTACTAAATTTTATATGTATGTGCATATGTGCACATTTTTTCTGGGGAGGGAGTCCATAGCTATAACCATATTCTCAAAGGTATCTGTGACCCAAGGATGGTTAGGTAGCTTCCTCTGCCACTGGTCTAGCAAGCCTGGCCCACAGGACCTGCGCGCAGATGGCTTACCTTACCCAGGTCACAGAGCAGGATCTCAGAAGCACCTGGCTCCATCACCGGTATCCACCTGCTGCAGTGAGTGCTGTCTGCCTGCCTCAGACGTAGCTCTGCGCATACTTGGTATCTCAGCGATTACCTGATCAAAATAGGAACTGGAAACATTTGGAAGGCCCTTTGTAAATGCTGTTATTGATAGATGATGATACTGCATCTTAAGAAAAAAGTACAAATGAGCAGAGACGTTCGCTTGGCATGTTCTGTGTTTTCTTAGGGCTCGGGGATCTGCTTGTCATTCTCCTGGTGTCTCACCATCTTTCAACAATGGGAATCATCAGATCATACAAGTTTCCATGGCAACCGAGGTTTCTGTATCCTCCTCTGGCAGCCTAAGATTGTTCCTGCAGCAGATTCTCCAGTGTTTTGTCCATAACAAGAGGTAGAGCTTTCATCGATCTCCTTCGAAGCTGGTCCTCAAACCCAGGAGGCAGCTGGGTGAGCTCTCTTATAGGTGTGTGTTTTCCTCTCTAGTGTTTCTAATTGATCAACACAGGAATTGAGCACCTACTAAGTTCGAAGCACTGTGAAATACTAAGGGTGAAGATCCATGTGAGTGTTAAGAAATGCAAAGCATGATTTCCATTTTGCGAAGCTGTACCAAGTCTCGTCACAAATACACAAATCATAGTGATACCAGGAGGTATACAGTGGTGCAAAGAACAAGAGTGATGGGATTTCAAAAGGAGGTTGGTCTTCCAGCTGTGTTGATCAGGGTTGGCTTTCCCAAGGAGGAGAGCTTTCATATCTCTCTCAATGAAATTGGTTCAGATTTAATCTGTGGTGTCTATGAGGTCCTGGAAACAGAAATTTATTGAGAAAGCCTCCATGTCTTAAAAGAATAGAGTATGACTCCAAGGTGGCCTGGCTTATACTTCAGGAATTGCCGAGACCCTAAGGAAGCTGTGTTGTGATCCTGAATTATCCTCTTAACTTTCCTCTTGTCCTCGCTTGCCACCCCTCCCCCACCCTCTCACCCACACTTCCTGGTGCAGGCACGATGCATCGCACAGCTAAATCATTTCCATTTCCTTTCTTCTCATTTATCAGTGTATGTTATACTAACTGTATATATATTAGTTGCATTTCAGCAGCCTGTCTCACACTAATTTACCACCCTGTACTGTAGTTCATTATTATCAATTAATATTTATTAAGCCGCCACAGGGTTCATGGCTGGGAATTAGGCAGCATTTTCATTATTTCTGTTGCATTGCCACGTTCTATTGCCTTGGCTCAGCTTAGCCAGTATTTATGATCTTTCTGCCAGTTTTCTATTCATGTGACAGCCCTCATACTCATCCCCATTTCAGTTAATATTTCAAGAGCAAATCCAGGAGTCATTGTATTAAAACGCTTCGCTTAACACCAGATGCACTGCCTCGGTGCTGTCCCTTTCATGTACTAATTTTGCAATTCTCTCCTAACATGGAATCCCATTTGTCTGGGCTGCCCTCTACAAGCCCAAACAGTGGTTCCTCCTCGTTCCTTTACATTCCAGGCAGTTCCAGATGTTTCCTCCTCATAAATTTCACTTCCTTAACTAGGCTTAATGGATCATAATTGTCCATTTCCAAAGATGCCTCTGAGGTTTGCTTGCCTTCTGTCTTTTCAGCACCTTTTTGGTCCTTAGTCATAAGCAATTGTCTTCAGCTTGGTAGGTTTCCTAATATAATTAATTCATTGACTGCTCTCATGCACATAGATGTGTTGAGGGAAATAAAATCATTTGGTCTGATAAATTCTAGAGTCCATCTGTCAGAGCCAGCAGATAAGTAGGTTCAGGGGCCGTTGGTCTTTCTGGGAGGAGGAGCTATTCTCAGAGGCCTGCCATCCCTGGGGATGGTTCGGCCATGAAGGTTTCCAGTAATCTGATGTGAGTGGGTACAAGGCTGAGCTGGAAGTCTTTGAAGTTACCACCCAGATGTGATTGGGATGTGGCTAGTGCCGGCATTCCCACCTCCCTGTGTGGAGTTCTAGCTAGATGGCGGTGGTAGGTAGCTACTCAGAGATCTTGCGGGCCAAGTTTAGAGCTCTGCTGGTAGGCCCCTGAGGCAGATTATCTGACCTACTTCCTGTTTGGTGAGGTCTAGCACAGAGGGAATGAGGGTAGGAGAGACCCAGGTCTGATGTGGTTAGCATTTCTCATCCTCTTAGGAAGACCTGAGGAACTTTCCACAGTTTTGCCTACAAAGACCGCATCAACAATACTATTTCATTATTCACTGCATCAGTTGAAGATCTAGGAGGAAACAGATGGCATGCTCAAGCCAGGTGATGGAGGACAGTTTAATAAAAGGTCTCTTAAAAGGCAGGGTGTGATGTAGGGAACTCAACGAGGTAACAGGGCAAGGGGATGACGTGGCCATACAACCACGTGGCCAGAGGAGAGAGCCCCTTGGTAGCAAGTGTCACCTTAGGTGGAGGGATGCAGCCAACCAGTGTTGGCCCAGCAGGGAGGGGACTGGGGCATGGAAACTCCCACCTCCCCTCCCCCTCTCCAGGGCCCTCTGGAACCTCCCATTTGCTGAACCCATTTGGAAACCAGAGGAAAATGGGCCTACGGAGCACCCTGGGGTCCAGAGGAGGGTAGAGAAGGATGGAGAGTGGGTGTGTAGGGGCCAACAGAAAGCATCCAGCATGTTTATCCTATTATAATCTACAGCACGCCTAGTCTGGAATAAGAAGAAAATGCTATCCTAAGCCAGCTTAGGTTACTATTTCTCTGTTATTAGAAATAGCTTCCTATGAGTTGTTTTCTAGCCCATTCCCTTGGACTCACCAACTTGGTTTTAACTAGAACAGTATGATGTGACACCTTCACAATACAAGTTCCACATGGCCAGTGAGTGACATGGTCTTCTCTCCGAGGTCCTGATAAAAATGCCTACTGCAGGGCTACCTACATGTTGTGGGGTGGCTGGGGTACAAGGAGTATAATATAGCGGATTGATCATTGCATTAGAACTCTAAGTCTGCAGATTTGAAGTTGAGGGGAGCCCTTCAGTAGATGTGTGGCCTTCAGCAAGTTTCTTAAACTCTCCGAATCTCTGTGTCCTCAATAGTGGGGTTGCCATGAATGTAAAGGGAAATAAAGATCAAGAAAATTGTCTCACAAACTGTAGGACTCTATGCAAATGAAAAGTATTGTATTATAGCTCTGATGGCATTCCTCGCTGTTAAACTTCAGCTTTCAAAAATATAAGCAGCAGCGGCAGCTTCAGAAGGAAACACATATGAAGAGCCTACTGTGTGCAGAGCACATTTTATTTTATTTTACTTTATTTTATTCTACTCTATTTTATTTTATTTTATTTTTGCAGAGAGCATGAGTGGGGAGGGACAGAGCGAGAGAGAATCTTAAGCAGGCTCCAAGCCCAGCACGAAGCATGACGTGGGGCTCGATGTCACAACCCTGAGATCATGACCTGAGCTGAAATCAAGAGTCAGACACTTAATGGACTGAGCCACCCAGGTGCCCCCAGAGCCCTCATTTTAAAGAGTGCAGAGGAAAGAGATCGCATGTAATGTAGTAGAAAGAACACGGGCTGTTAGGAGAATCAAGGGAAGGGATTCCACTGGAGCGCACAGCCTAGTGCTTTGTGGGCCACCTCCTCCTCCAGGCTGCAAATGTGTAGAGCCGGCTGACTCGGTGACTCCAGATGGCAGTTTTCTTTGTCTGCAGATGGAAGGAGACATTCAGAAAAGATTTTTGTCTCAATGTTGGTTTGCGTATATTTGTATACGGTGTTTAAAAACCGATGGCATATACATGATGTTATCAGCCAGACATGTTCACCAGGTGTTAACTACAGGTATGTATCTGACCAAACCTTGAATTCCTTTCTTCTGAGGCCAACTGCCTCAGTTGTCCCCTGTTAATGAGCTGTACTCCAGACCTTCTTATATGGAGCGTTATATTTTTCTGGAACTTTTGGCCTCCTGCTCTCACCCTTGAAGCTTAGCCAATGTCTATTTATAACAGGCAGTTTTATTCCAAAGGCTTCCAGGAGGGCCCACAGCCTTCTAAACAAGCGTACAATAACTCCCTGTATGCAGGGTCCTGCTGGGTCCTCGGCCCCGGGCCCTGTGCCCCTGATAGAATCAGGCTGGAGACTGGGCTGCAGAGCCCTCTTTTGTTTGTCTTCTTCCTTCAGTCGCTTTGGGCTGTGCCAACCTCGAGCAGTGGGAGACTCGATTTGGGGAAGGGGCTGGAGATCATTTCCCATGTGACTCTCTCTTTACTTGGATGGAGGAAGACAGGCTTGGAGGGTTTGAAGCGGGAAAGATTTTCCACTACATAAAGAGAATGAAAGAGGAAACAGGGTCCCAGTGGCCTCTTGCCAGGCCCCAGGAATGCGCCAACCCTGGGAATTGGCCCCTGGCCAGCCTCCTCAGAGGCTGCTGACTTGGGAAAACTGGCTCTCTGGCCACTGCCAAGAATGCAGACAATGGTCTTTTAGTTATTTCACTTTTGAAAGTTAGGTTTTTGTTTTATTATCACCAAAGGTAACATTTATTGGGCACCTATGTATGCATGCCAAAAGATAAAATGCATGATTGGAAGTCAGTGTAACTTAAACCGAGCAGAAACACCAGGGTCCTCATATAATATTTACAGCCTGCTTCTAATTAAAGTCTAATCCTCTGCTTGGGCATGTTGGTACCTTAGATGTGAGCTCTGAATGGTACTGAAATTCTAGAATTAAAATTAGTTTTTAAGTGCTAAAGTGAGCTGTATTTATGTCACTTGAAAGGGCTGACATAAAGCTTATCCAATTGTCATTTACTTGAGAAAGGACTTTGAGAAAATGAAGCCCAGAACTGGTGGGTTCTGAGGAGGCAAAGAGACTGAGATCTAGCCATCGGCTCAGGATCCTGAGGATTCTGAATCCCGGAATGGAAAGAGGAGGGACCCAGCACACCTTCCCCTCAGTGTGTGATCACAGTGTGGGAAATGATGATGATGATGTTCATGAACAGTCAGATGACCTTAAATTATTCCGTGTGGTTTTTCATTCCCATCTGAATCGGTGCTATTGATTAATAATAATAACAGCAACTAACATTATATGTTTTTATATCCTGGGTGCTCAACTTAACATTTTATTTGTATTAGCTCACTGAATTTTCACAACAACTCTACAGGGAGATGCTATCCATCCCCTTATGCAGATGAAGAACCTGAGGCTTAGAAATTCAGTAACTTGTCCAAGATCACATGACTAGTAAACACCAAGGCCTGTCTGACCACAAAGCTTGTGCTGCTGTTACCCGTACCATCTCTGTGTACCTTGAACACCTTTCAGAGTCGAGAGGAACACGAGTCTCTGTGTTGGGATCAGTGACCTTTGTAGCTTCCGCTTCCTGTGCTGTTGCGGTTGCTGCTTTCCAGATGTCATGTCAACACCATAGCTCCAACAGCCATTTTTACAGTGGTTCTTCTCCAAGTAGTTTCTCTGGAGCTTTTTACTCAAATAACAGTCTGGCCTCCCTCGTGTGTAGAAACTTTCCCCTGGGCTGTGATGAGAGGTCCTACCAGGATTCTGACCGGTGGTAGAGTGGGGAAAGCTTCTCTGAAGAAGAACCTGGAAGACGTGCAGGCCCAGAGGCCCTCACAGCTCGTTTTAAGAAAGTTCTATTTATGTGAATCCAGATTTATACATAAGATGCATCAGGGCTTGCTGTTCCTCTTTCCAGAGAGATTCCTCATACAACAAAGGACTCACCAGAAGATTTTTTTTAAATAGACTTTAATGCCTTTTAAATTGAATTGCATTTTCAAAATTCAATTTGCGGTGGTAGTTTCCCATGAAGCTAAATGTCCAACATCAGGCCTTTTTTTCCCTGTGATGGAAAACAGATCACAGATGATATTTTGGGTTGAAGTGCTTTCCCCAGGAGTCCTGAAGGGCCTGGAGAGCCTGTCATCATGCATGGAGGGAGTTTCCACTCAGGGGACAAAGAGGAAAGTTACAACCAGGACTCCCAGGCTTCGACTCCTCCCTGGTGGTGTCTTTCATCCTCCTGAACTCTTAACAGTTCTGGTGGGGATGATGGATAGTGTGCTTTACAGTAAAGAATGGCTGGTGTCCTGCAGTTAATCCAGAGCAAATCAGATACCTTCAGAGCCTCCCACACTTCTCTGAAGGACTTCTGCCGGTCTACAAAATTTCTTCCCTCATTGCAAATTATATCCATTAAATGTTTACTTCTATGCATACTGTGAGGCCCAATCTTCTGAAGAGATGAAGGGAAAAGAAGAAAGAGGGAAAATTAACTCAAATGTAGACTATTGGCCTTTGGTGATGTGCTGGGCATGGCACAGATTGATCGTATCTATTTTGATGAATTCTTATATTCAAATATTTATTGTGCTTGGTTCTTCATGGAATTCTGTGGTGAACAAGACAACTGTTGTCCTTCTGTCATGGAGCTAATATTCAAATAATTCTCCCAGCAACCTGTGATGCATTTATTATAAGTCCCATTTTAGAGATGTGGAACCTGAGGCTCCAAAGGTTAAATACCCCAAGGGCGCCCGGGTGGCTCAGTTGGTTAAGTGTCTGCCTTCGGCTCAGGTCATGGTCCCAGGGTCCTGGGATTGAGGCCCGCATTGGGCTCAGCGGGAAGCCTGCTTCTCCCTCTCCCACTCCCCCTGCTTGTGTTCCCTCTCTCGCCGTGTCTCTCTCTGTCAAATAAATAAATAAAATCTTAAAAAAAAAAAAAAAAAGGTTAAATACTCCACCCCAAATCACATAAGTTTGCAGGAGTTGGCGCCGAGTTTCTGAACAAGAACCATGTCTGACCAGAGGCCAGTTTCTTGATTATTCTATTCTCTGTACTGTTTGTAACACTCAATTAAGGATCAAATCTGTATTGCTTAGTTAATAGAATACTGTCTGGAAATAACAGCAACAAAACCTTGTTTTTAAATGAGTTAACTAAGAGGAGTCTTAAGCCTAACAGGAACAGGAATAGAGTTTATCCTTTTTCCTATGCGGTTACCGGATCGCAGGGGAAAATTGGAAAAGCAAATACAGTGGTTATTAGTGAAGGCATTCAAGCCACATATTTGGTTTTCAAAGTCCTCTGCTCAGAGAGGATCCAGTTCAAGATGCCTGCCCCTGTTGATAAGCATGTTTCTGTGGGGCTCCTTTAGAAAGGAGAATGAAACCAGCTAACAGGGCGCACAGCTCTTAGCATTATAAATTAAGACCCAGATCTGCCACTGACTAGCGGTGCGCCCTCCTCAAATTCCTTTACATTTTCCTGAGCTTCTATTTCCTTCTGCACTTACAAAGGATCAAGTGCCACAGGGGCAGCAACAACAAAAAGTTTGAGAATGTGAAAACTTAAACCCCAGGAGCAAGGAGAAATGCGATAAAGCAAGAACGAGGAAATGGAGTGGGGGTTTTGACTGGGCCACAGTTCTACCCCAGTGCTCAGCAGAGGGGAACGTTGCGAGAGAGTCTATGAATCACTGGGTGAAAGAAAAAAATGAATGGTAACGGTCACTCTAATAAAGAGAAAACAGTATCATTGCTGGCACCACTGGCTTTGTTCCTTTTATGTGTCCCTACAGCCACCAAGGAAAGCTTTATCCTGGTGAGTACTGTGAATAATCCACACACACTCTTCATTAAATAACCGGAGATGGACGCCCCTGAGAGCTAGAGGGGCTCAGCCCGCTGTCAGCCACCCAGGACGGAGGTTCGCTCATCTGGACATGATGGAAGACCATTCCCGAAGCCTGCCACGATGCAGAGCGAGGGAAAGGGACCACCTCTGTCCAAGGCCCCACCTCCCACCTCTGCAGGGAGCTTCATCATTTCCCAGACACACCTGGAAGCTCACCATCCATTCTTCCACCTATCAAATTTTCACTGAGCACCTTATGTCCAAGGCACTGTGCTCCTATTAACATCTTTAAGAAATATGGCTATCTTAAAAATTCAGTGTTTTTGTCTCTGAATTTCTGCAATGCTTCCTTCAGAGCTCTGGTGGTGAGAGCCCTCACGGGGAGCCACACAGATGGAAGTCACAGAAGCTTAAAATGTGCGCTGGAGGAGTTGGGTTCAGGAGGCCTTCCCTGTTTTGGCCCTGTGTGAATATCAAGAGTATAACCTCCTTAAATAACATAGAGAGGAATGAGGATAGAGAACTGAGTCAGTCTTGAGACTGGAGTAACTAACTCTCTACAATCAGGCAAGGACTCGTTGGCCAAAGGAAAAAGAAAGACTAGAGAAATCATCAAACACACACACACACACACACACACATACACACGTCCTTTCCAATAAGTGGATCCAAATTCTTCTTTGCTCTCTCAGCCCTCAGAAAGCAGCTAGCATTTATGGGATGTTCCAGAATGAAGTGGACCAGTGGCCCATAATATCTGTGTGGTTGAGGCTTAGCAAAAGACACTGAAAGGGTAGATCATAACCTAAGCATTACATTTCCTGCTCATTTTCCAAACTAGGTAAATCTAGCACATTTGGGAAAAGGTACCCACGAACCAGATGAGGCTTTGTGCCAGTGGACTGGCAGGGCCATCATGGAGTGGTGAGATGTGGGCGAAACCCAAGGCCGGACACCAAAGAAGTGGCCATTTAGTTGTGACAAGTCCATGAGGTGAACAAAAATTTAGGGAAACCTGATGCTCCCGTGAAGCAAAGACTGCTTGCCAAATAGTGAATGTTAATGCCACTTCCTTACTGCACTTTGTGGTTTGTGTTCTTGTCACGTGGCTCAGATATTCCCCAGGGGGACTGGAAAATTATAAGGTGTACCATGGTAGTATTTCTTGAAACTAAGTATCTGAGAGAATTCATGGAAAATTGAATGGACTAAGGTTTCACACTTGAATAAGACTCACCATCATCCATGACAATGTATAAATTGATCCATTAGAAAAGTTAATAACTTAGCTGTTGTTAATAGTAACTAGTTAGATCTGAATATCAGGAGTAATCAAATCAATATTTCTGTGTTCATATTCTTTGTATACACACCTAATAAACAGACTAAATAAATAAACACAACTTTAATTCTGAGTGTAAAACTAAAATGCTTGAGCTCTATGTTCATGTTCGATGAATGAAAAAATATTTCATTAGTAAAGTTAAATTATATTTGCTGGAATCTCAGTTAAAAACCTGTCTGTGGAATATAAATTTTAGTACTTCTTTTCAGGTGAAAACCTCTAAGGAAATAATTTTTATATCTTGGTCACTAAGTTCCTTAGATTGAATCAAGAAGAGTTAATCAAGGACTCCCATAATTACACTTAGGGAGGTAGATTCATTGTATTGGTTTTTGAGTCTGGCCAACTCACCTTGATCTCAAGCTTCTATAGGAAAAGATATTTGTAGTCCTCATTGCCATGTTCCCAGCATATAATGCAATGTCCAGCACATAGTAGGGCTCAGTAAATGCCTGGGGAGTGAATTGCCGAGTGGCTGTGGGCTTCACACTCTGGTCCCAGATTTGTCACTAACTGGTTGAGACACTCTGGACAATTCTCCTTTCCCTTCTGAGCTTCAGCTTCACGTGATTGTCTTTGTAATCACAGGTTGGGGTCCCAGTGACCTTTCAAGTTCCTTGGAGCTCCATGACTCCATGACATCAAGTGTCTAGTTCAGGGTGGGAGATACCAAAGAAGGAAAAAAGAAGATTCCAGCTATCAATCTGTTCCCAGCAAAAGATGGGTTTCAGTGACTGAGCAAGCATAACAGGCCTCTCCTCTGTGTTGCATTTAAATAAGTGATAAAGGTGAAAATTTCTCATGGTGGAATTGTAGGCATCAATGAGCAGGGAAGAGAGAGATCTTATAGGGAAAGAAATTTATGTCACAAATATGTCACTCTCATAAGAAGCCTACTTGTAAAGATTCAATTCTGAGGGAAATTTAATATTGGATAATTTATACTATCTAAGAATGAGTTATTTGCTTAAATTCCTTTCAAACATTTCAAGATAGACCTTTTATAAGTCAGTTTGTAATCCTACCTTAATGTTTGGTCTTCCCACTTTGCCCAAAGCCACCCTGTCAGCTTTTCTTCTTCTAATTTTTTTTTTTTAATTTGAGTACAGTTGACACACAATGTTACATTAGTTTCAGATGAATAACATAGCTATTTGACAAGTCTATCTGTATGCTGTGCTCACCACAAGTGTAGCTCCCATCTGTCACCCTACAGCACTATTACAAACCATTGACTACGTTCCCTATGCTGTACCTTTCATCCCCATGACTTACTCATTCCATAACTGAAAGCTTGTACCTCTCATTCCCCTTCACCCATTTGCCCATCTCCCTACCTCCATTCCCTCTGGCAACAATCAGTTTGTTCTCTGTATTTATGGATCCATTTTTGCTTTTTGTTTATTCATTTTAGATTCCACATACAGGTGAAATCATATGATATTTGTCTCTGTGTGTCTGACTTATTTCATTTAACATAATACCCTCTAGGTCCATCCATGTTGTCACAAATGGCAAGATTTCATTGTTTGTGGCTGAGTAATATTCCATTGTATATTTATACCACATGCTCTTTGTCCATTCATCTATTGATGGACACCCTGTCAGACTTAAAATCAGCTTAAGGATTCTGTTTTGCCAAGGACATTATTGCCTCATTCAGGGGTGCCCATTCCATTTGACATTTTGATATTTGAGATAAATTATTGCTGTATCTGGTTTGTAGATATCCCTTCAAGTTGTACCTCAGAACTCTTCTGCCTTCCAAAATTCTGCTGCAGAAAGACATGTCACTCGACTGTCAATGGAGCAGTGTCTCCAGTCTGATAAGCATGCTCGAGTTGTAAATGATAAGGAAAAGCCTTGCCCAAAGTCACACTTCCGTGACCTTCAGAGGGGTTGAATAAATGGTAAGACCTCACTGATTTGGAAGATTTGGAATACAGTGTGTACCCGACGGGATATTTTTTATTTTTATTTTTATTTATTTATTTTTTAAAGATTTTATTTATTTATATGACAGAGAGAGGCATAGCGAGAGAGGGAACACAAGAAGGGGGAGTGGGAGAGGGAGAAGCAGGCTTCCCGCTGAGCAGGGAGCCTGACGCGGGGCTCGATCCCAGGACCCTGAGATCATGACCTGAGCTGAAGGCAGACGCCCAATGACTGAGCCGCCCAGTGCCCCCCGACTGAATATTTTTTAAAGGACTGAAGCTTAAGTCTTTCCAAATTTACATTCTAGTTGAATTAACAGCAAATAGAATTTTTCCTTCATCTGCTTTGAAAAATGAATTATCTGTCTTTAAGATTCTGGGTTTGTTTTTTTTTTTGGTCTCTTTTTCTCTTTGTTCCTTTGTCTTAAATTCCACATGTGAGTGAAAGCATATGGCATTTGTCTTTCTCTGACTTATTTCACTTAGGTGTTTGCCAGAAGGGAGGTGGGCGGGGAGAATGGGTGAAACAGGTGATGGGGATTAAGAGCACACTTATCTTGATGAGCACTGAGAAATGTATAGAATCCTGGAATCACTATGTCATACACCTGAAACTAATATAATTTTGAATGTTAATTATACTTGAGTAAAAACAAGTAGGAAAAAAAGAAATTATCTGTGGTTGGCATTGCTTTACAAATCTAAAATCAGACATCCAAGTTCTTAAAAGCAGTGTGTGTCCTTTCCCTAAGACTCGGTGTTGTTGCTGCAAGATGACTCTGCAGATTTCAGATTGAATAATTATATACTTCCAGGTAATCAAGTCCAAACTTATAAATGCTTATAGTGTTTGCTCTTCTACGTCATTGTGAATGATCAGAGAAACTCCTTAAAAAATAGCTTTTGGGTCAGAAACAAGTTGGGATCCATTCTTTACCTGTGAAAATCAAGGAATCTGCAAAATAACACTTGGGCTTTTATGTCACTTTTCCTTGGCCTTGAGTCATAGGCTGGTTTTTATGGTATGGCCTCTGATGAGGTGGCAAGTTATGTCCACCTGGCATGGATTTTATCGCATCTGAAAATGTCTTTAAGGGATTCTATCTAGCTTGTGCATTTTTAGAACCCAGAAATGATAGAGACAAAAGACTTGAGTATTTCCTTCTCTTGGGATCATAGTTAAAGTTGCAAGTTAGCTTTGTGAGTTAAATATCTCTATCACATCCAGATAATAGAAAACTTATCTTCCCAACTAAAGGCTGGTTCATTTTGCCAGTTTGGTACTGAGTTTCAAACCAAAAATAGGTCCTATTTCTTGGGTATAAGTCCTTATATGACTTTGGCCAATCTGCCTAAATTGCAAACAAAAAGATAAAGCCAGTGACATCTGGAAGCCTCAGTCCAGTACTGGAACATTATCCATAACCCCTAAGTTAGTCTTATAGAGCTTCCTTCTCCCCACAGGAAGAAAACAACCTGGATTAGAGCTCAAATAATATTGTCAGCCAGCAGGTTCCTTGAATCAAGAGGTCACTGGCCTGGACATGCTGCTAGATTTCAGAGAGGACCGAGTTATTCTTGGAGCCATAGAACAATTTTATCTGTGGAAGCTGAGATAATGAACTATCAAAGCTTATGAGATAATCATGTGAAGCTTTAGGATATGAGTGGATCAGCTTTTGAAGAAAGAGTACACACTCCTTAACCTTCTCCAGACCTTCAGGTCAGCACAGCTGAATACAAGACATAGGGTAAAACCATTTCCTTCTTTTACGGATGTCTTTGCTGCTTTTATAATTTTCTTTTTATTCTTTTATTTATAAATAAATACCTTTTACCATTTGTCCCATCTTTCCCTCACACATATTATGCTTCATTATGTGTAAGTATATATACAATAGTCCCCTTATCTGTGGTTTTGCATGTCTGTGGTCAGCTGCGTTCTGGAAGCAGATGGTCCTCCTTCTGACATATCTCCAGAAGTCCATGGTAACCTGATGCCACGTCACAATGCCTGTGTCATTCATTTTACTTTATTATAGGTATGTATGCATAGGAAAAAACATGGTCTATAGAAGGTTCAGTATTGTCTACTGTTTCAGGCATCCATAGTGGGTCTTGGTCCATATCTGCCATGGATAAGGGGTGGGGGGTGGGGGACTACTGTATCCTGAAAGGAATCCATGAACTTGTCTGGAGCCCCCACCCAGACAATTTGCTGACCGGAAGTTGGTTGCTCTTCCCTGCCAAAATATGAAACTCTGAAAACCACCACTAGTGCTTCACAATGTAAGGCATGGCTCTCAAATGCTGAGTGTTTACAAAAACAACCTTAAATTTATGGCGTATGTTGCTTATGGACTTCTTTTTTTTCTTGACAAAAAACCTGGCATGAAATTTCAAATTTCTCCATCCCTATGAGAAACTACAAGATCAGAGACGTGGAGCATTTTCAAGCTGGAAGGGGTCTTAGATATCTGAATAGATATTAAGCATAAACATAGCTCTGCGGGCTGCATTTGCTCCTTTTGAACATTCTGGTATTTGTGTTACCTGAGGTTCTTTGTATCTCTCTGAGAACACAAAGATAAAGTCCCCTGTGGTTACTTCTCCCTTATTTACCAGAGACAAAAACCTGTATCTGAAACTAGTTAGCTCTGCTTTGAACTCCTTGTTTGCCTTCTTCCCTGTTGGTCACAGTCATATATAAAATTTGGAAACGCTAAAGTTGCCCATGGAACAAACAAATCTTTTGGAAGTCTAAAGAGAATTCCACATGGTTCTCTGTGCTCAGAAATGGCCGCCGCATGTTCGCGGCTGCTTTGAAGCGGCCCCTTTCTATATAGGAAGAACGTTCTGTATGACCAGGTGATTAGTAAGAAGCATATAGAAGGAGTGTCGAGGAGGGTGGAGAGAGAATGAGCCACCGTTAGTGCTCTGTTACCTCCCAGTAATCTTCCTGATGGCTGCTCTGTGGCGGGCACTTAGGGTGAGAAACTCTGTTTGTGGGCACCTTATTCAGACCCTCAGAGCTTGCCCGTGACTGCAACTTGCACGCCACGTTCTTAGGCGGGAAGCCATAGCAACCTGCTTAATAGCAACGTTCAAAACAGCGTCCTTGTGATTAAGGCAGTATTAAGAAAACAGAGCTTCTGCCTCATTTTGGCCCGAGCTCAAAGACGATAGGCTGTGTGGTAGTAGGGCTTTTTCTTTTCTCTTAAATCAAATTTCGGCAGTCCTTTATCCTCGAATATAGATGAAGCACATCTGATATTTGGAGAATAAATGTGTGGCATCAGATTTTCTATGCTAATCTTCTGAAGTTGGCAATTGCCTCAGCTCAGTTACATGTTCTATAACCCTAGCAATCTGTAGAGTGCTCAGTTTCCATGGGAATAAGCTTGGCACGTTCATTCAGCTCTGAATCAGAATTAATTCAGGAGGTTGTGGCTGTCCTGACACTGAGGGCTAAAGGAGTCTCCTGGTAATTAGAAATATCAGCCGTGTTGCTTTATTAGACAAACACTTTCCTGGGTGTCTATTTGTTTGTTTTTCAGATGTCTAATCTTACTGTGCCTGCCTTCTGCGAGAAGTAGTTCTTTGCAAAGATAATTGGAAATTCTTCTGTTTTTTCACTTATTTGAATTCATCATAAGAACTTTGATATTTGCCCCTTCTCTTAAACTGGTCAAGTTTTCCCAGATAGGTGCAGACTTGTAATCCTAAAGCAATAATTCTCCAATTTGAGACTACAGCGAAATTATGTAGAAGGCTCATAAACAGATGACTGGTCCCATCCCCAGAGTTTCCAATTCAGCTGGTCTGGGTGGGACTATTAATTTGCATTTCTAACAAGTTCCCAGGTGATGCTGATGCTGATGGTGGGGGGGCACACCTTGGAAACCATAAGCCTTGTCAAAAGAACTGTGAAGCTCAGAAAGCATTTTTTGGATCCTTGCTACCTGCTTAGTTAGTGCTGTCCTAAATTTCATCAGATGTATCTACTATTTTGATTACTTGTGAATTACATGCAAAAGCAAGAGGAATAGACAGTGAGTCACATGAGCAGTCAAGGAAAGAGAGGTGAACATGGGCTGGAGGGCTCAGGGTGGGCTTGGGAGAAGACACTGGGCCGTGACTGACCACAAAGCATGTGAAAATGCAATTTTCATAAAGCAGGTAATCTTTAGTCAGAAATTAACAAGTAGCCTAGACTTGGGTTCAAGAGGTGCCCCATGTATCACCCACAAGTTCACCCCTTTCCCGGATGAGCAAGATTTCTACTTTTACAAAGCTTCCTTCTGCTGTAATTAATCAGGGATTCGACAAGGCTGTTTTGTTAGGTGAGTAATGTCAGCTTGTCTATAAATAATATCACAAAGTTAGCCTTGTTTGCTGATATCCTCTCCGAAAGCGTTTTTTTTTTAAAGATTTTATTTATTTGAGAGAGAGAGTGAGAGAGAGAGCACAAGAGGGGGGAGCAGGAGAGGGAGAAGCAGACTTCCTGTTGAGCAGGGAGCCCGATGCAGGACTCGATCCTGGGACTCCAGGATCATGACCTGAGCCGAAGGCAGTCGCTAAACCAACTGAGCCACCCAGGCGCCCCTGAAAGCGTTTTGTGTTAGATACATTTTGATGGAAATACTGGTTAAAAAAAAAAAAAACATTTTGGAACTTTGAATATCGTTGGATTTTATACACACTCCTGGTTTTAATGAACTTCTGAATAAACAAATGATCTGTCAAAGCAAGTGGGTTATTTAATTTAGATCTTGAGACATCAAGACATTATATGAGGCAGGCATAAAATTTTGCCTGAGAGTAACCAGCAAGGAAATGCTTTACTGTTTGCTTATGTGAAATGTAAATGTTCAGCTGGTGATTCTACCCTGGTCTACTATTTAACTACCCAGATGAGTTGGTGGATTTATTCCTAGGTGTAACTAATTAGGCCCCTACCATGCCCATGCCTCTGGATTGAATCCTTCTGCATCGTCCTTTTGTTCAAGACTTGGGAAGTCTTTCTATGCACAGGTAACTCCAGACCTTCAGAAGCAGGCTGTCACGAAATAGCAGCTGGAATCACTGACAGAGCCGCTTTGGCACTGGACTTGACAAATTTCAGATGAGTCTAAGTCCTAATTGTTCTTGGCAGGTGACAGCTGGTAATCAGCTCATTCTGAGTGTGTTAATCTGTGCACACGTTGCTTGGTCAAGTCCCCTGTCAACTGCACTCTAAGAGTTGGTATGTTTCTGGTCTGCACACATATCCAGTCCTTGACGGCTGGGAGACAAGGCATCTGATCGAAGAACTCTGCCAAAGATTGTATTTTCCATTTCTGCTTTCAAATACAGTAATTGGGTATTTGTTCTTTCCTTCTCACAGACCAGTAGCCTTGTCTGGGTATGGTAGGATGTGTTTTCTATCCCTTCAATCTCCTAAGTGGTGTTGCAGTACACTTGGTTTTCTTTTTTAAGTGCTCAAGCGGCTGTTTTCTGGCATCTGGGAAATCAGCAACTAAATTATTCACTGGAAGAATGGAAGGGCAGGTCTGAGAGACAGTGATGAATTTATTTATTCAGTCAGCAACAATTTAGTGAGCATTGGTTGTGTGTTAAGAACTGTGCTCAGTGTCTGTGTCTTTCTATAGATGAAATGCAGTCTTTAACTTTGGGGAGAGGTAAGTAAGCAAGTAATTTTTAACCTAGTGTTGTGGTTGCTAACAGAGAGAGAATGTGCTGGGGCAATGCGGAGTCAGTTGGTTGGAGGTCTGCCTGATGGATTTGGGGAAACTGATTGGAGGTTTAGACTGGATTCAAACCTTGGGTAGGTTTAAAAGCAGAGAGGAAATTGGCGAGCAGATGACCGAGGGAAGGACACTTTGGACAAAGAACCATAAAAGAAAAGACAAAATAGTAAGGGTGAACTAGGGCAAGTGGGTGAGCAGAGCTGGGAGGCAGAGTTAACAGAGGAGAGGCCGAACGTGAGGCTGGAGAGGGTGACAGGGGCCAGACCACGAAGGGCCCTAGATTCTGTGCTAGGGAACTGGGTTTTCCAATACAGTGGCATATAATTGGGATTGCCTTTTAGAATCACACCTGGGATGGAAGTATGGAAAATGGATTGAAGGGGTGCATGACTTGAGGCATAAATTTTGGTTAGGAAGTATTTCTGTTAGTTTAGGGAAAACCCAAGAAAAAGTCATGCTAAGGTCATCGCAGTGGAAACTCAGAGAAGAAGGTTATAATGAGAGACAGAAGTAAGAAATTTTAGCGAACAAGAAGTGGGGTAAGGGAAAAGCCCTAGGGGCCAGGTTTGGGGCAAGGAAAGAATTAGGCTCTATAAGCACATTTGTTGGTAAGTCTGGCTTTTTGTCTGTTGAAGGTGGACAGTTAAGGTGCAATGAAGAATCAGTGTCAAGTTGCAGAGGCAAATGTATGTCTCTCTAATGGTAAAAAGAAATGGAAAGGGGCCCTATAGGGGCCTCTTACTCCCCACACCAGAGGAAGGGTATTATGCGTTATGGTCTGTGGCATTATCTATGAGCAAAAAGGCCAGCCAAAGAATGCATGTCCACATAGAACAAGCCACAGAACTGCCAACCTATTCTTATAAAGCCATCCTTCCCCAGTAGAATGAATTCTGGGGTAAGGAAGAACAACCTGACCTCCCTCTCTTTGCTTTCTTGCTTCCCAGAAAGTGAGCGGACAGGTCTTCAGGTGGAGCATAGGGAGCTGGCTGGGCTTAGACCGTCCAGATCCTCCCTTTTGTCACTGTCTTTCTGTCTTGGTCGCATCATTTCTTCAGTCCACTCACTTTTCTTTCTTTAGATGGCACTGCCCATTTTGATTTATTACTCATCTCTGTGCTGTAAGCAAATAGGAAAGTCAGCTACAGAAAATAATTAGTGGAAAGTTTTAATTGTGTCAAGGGATGATGACCTAACACCAGCTGCAGTGTAACTACAGGATCAAATGCACTAAAAACCCACAGGAAACTCCAAAACCAGATTCTCATCCACTCATTCATTTTTGCTTAATACTTATTGAGCACTTGCTATGTGCCAGGCACCATCAGTAAACAAAAATGGATGAAATTCTTTGCTCTCATGGCACCCGTAGATTGGGTTTACAAAGTATTTCGGTAATGTTCATACTGTCACAGGATTTTCTAAACTCCCTGAAGTCATGGTGAGGATAATGTGACAGTCTTGAACAAGAAGAGTATGGAGAAATTTGGTCCTTGGCTAATGGTAATTGTTGCTTTTAGGTACTTTTTCTTTTCCCATGCTCAGACTAGTTTTTTCTGCCCTACGGACCTGTATCAGCATTCATGCCTGCCTTCTTCTTTGACTGCTTTACATCTGTCCACAGCACATTGAAGCGTATCAGTAAAATGTAAATCCTTTCAAGGTCAGCGTACCATTTAGAATTGCAAAAAGTTGCTAGACATGTCTACTAGGGCACGGTGACCTTCCCTAACTACACTGCCACTTGGTGAGATATTTATGACATCACATGACTGCTTCAGGTAGAAGATGAAATAAATACAAAGCAGTTTGTCAGACTTGCCAGTACAGAGACCGTTAATGACCTTAACCTTGGAAAGAAACACATGGGATTCTGATAACCATGAGCAGAGTCACATGTACCTTAAACACTGGCTCTCTGCTGTGACTTTTGTTCTGGGCAACAGCAAGGTGGCTCTGACCACACCCTGGTCTTCTAGTCCAGGAAGGACTTGTCAGAGAGAGGTACTCAGTCTATGATTCCTTTTTAAAGGAATTGTGGATTCACATGACTGGATTTTATTTTAAATCAACAAGAGTTAAGAGTCCTGAACCAGAAGTTTAGATCAGGAAATGCTTTCTTCTTTCCATATATTATCTCAGGGGTTACGTCTAACACCCTTGCGAGATTGGTATGATCATTCCTAGCCATTGTTCTTGGTCATATAACTAGTTAGTGATGGAACCTGTAAAGGAATCTATCCCTGATGATTCCAAATACCGTGCTCTGGGGAGCATGATATGCTACCTTCAAGGACCATTGATAGGGAGCATACTGTGTTAAAGGTCCTTGGAACATAACTGAAAATCAAAGGCATAGCCACTTTCCATACGAACCTACACATCTGCTGACAGCAATTCCCATTACTGCGCACTTTTTGTGGACTATACCCTCTTTACAACCATATAATAAGGTAGGTATTGGCACTATCATCCCACTTATGGCGGAGGTTGAGAAATTAGTTTACAAAGAATGTGTGGTGGGCTGGAATAGTTCACATCTTTCCTGACCCCCAAGCCCTCTCCAGAAAAGACAAGGGCCTACATATAAAAAACGAGATCTAGCAGCCGGCACTGGTGGAGCAGGTCTTAGGCTGAGCAGTAGAGTCAGAATAGGAGTTGGGTCACAGAAGGGAACGAGCATCCTGGCCTGGAGTAACTGGGAAGGCCTTACGAAAAGCCTTCAGGAGAATGGGAGTTCCAGGGGGAAAGTGACATAGAGAAAAACTGGAAAAAATAGTTCTACAATAAATATGCACGGGAAAGATTTAAACACATTTACAAAAAAACATGTGAAACTTTCACAGGGCTTTATAAATAGACATAAAGAAATTACAAATCCATATGTGGCAAACGATGTGCTGAACTCCTTACCTAACTGGCCCTAGCTACAGATGGAAGTAATTCCATTGCCTCTTGTTTCTATCTTCACCCGGCCTTAGCTGTGTTTGGTCATCTGGAGGCCCCTTAAACTATGGCTTTAGCTGTATTGGTCATCTGGAAGCCCCTTAAACTATGCTCACATCTGAGCTAAGGCTTGTTATTCTTCCATCTCATGTCAAAACTCCTTGCCTCACTTTATAGGGACCTTTGCTCAGTATTAGACTTATTACTTGTATTACTCATGAATGCAGTTACCTATGTGTTTATTGTCCATCTCTCAGGCAGGTGGCAAATTATAGAGGAGCAGCCCCTTATTATCATTTCTCTGGTGCCTTCACAGGGCCTGATGTCCTAAAAGTCCAATATTTGTTGAATAAATTAATGCATGAGTTCATAAATGTATGAATGAATATTGAACTAGGTGGATATAAAATCTTAGGTGAATGTGAGATGAGTTTGAGAATCTGTCATGCTCTCTGTCTCTCAAAATCAAATTCCACTCTTTTCCCATTTCCCCAGGTTAGTGTTTCCCCTTAAGTTTCTTTTGATCCTTTTGGGAAAGTAAGCAGGCCTACTTTAGACCTTTTCTTCAGGAAAACCCATAGCTCTTTTTTTTTTTTTTTTTAAGATTTTATTTATTTATTTGAGAGGCTGAGACAGAGCATGAGCAAGGGGGAGGGGCAGAGGGAGAGGGAGAAGCAGACTCCTCGTTGAGCAGGAAGCCCAGCACGGGGCTTGATCCCAGGACCCTGAGATCATGACCTGAGCCAAAGGCAGATGCTTAACCGACTGAGCCACCCAGGTGCCCCAAAAGTCATAGCTCTTAAGAGAAATCATAAAACAGATGATAAACTCAGTGAATACAAAGCAAACAGCTAGAGCTTGTGTCCACAAAGAAGATTTGGCTAAAAAGGAACATATTCCTGGAATGAGGCACCAAAAAAACCTTGTAGTCAGCTGTGTCAGTTCTGTTTGCCTGGGTCTGACTGGTTATGTCCAGCAGTATTAAAAGTGCTTGCTTAATGGGGCGCCTGGGTGGCTCAGTCGTTAAGCGTCTGCCTTCGGCTCAGGTCATGGTCCCAGGGTCCTGGGATCGAGCCCCGCATCAGCGGGCGGGAAGCCTGCTTCTCCCTCTCCCTCTCCCCCTGCTTGTGATCCCTTTCTCGCTGTGTCTCTGTCAAATAAATACATAAAATCTTTAAAAAAAAAAAAAAGTGCTTGCTTAATGCTGAAGGATGATACATAAGGTGCCTCTTTCTCCCTGTGTCCTCACTTGACTTCCCGTCTGAGCAAACCCTAGTCTCTTGGCTCTAGACCTTGTCTTCATTATGCTGACAGTGCAGAACACTGTGCCATAGAGATAGTGTTTTGAATTTTTGGTGGGATTTTTTTTTTTTTTTTTGCCTTTGGCCATTGCCATTCTTCCTCTTGCTTACTTGGCTCCATTTGCTTAGTGATGCTCTCAGATTCAATCACAACCTTGGTGATTCTCTTGCACTGTTACACACACACACCATTATTGCCATGGGCAGATCTTAATGGCTCACTGAGTGGACCTGAGAAATCTAAAATCAGTGTTGACAGGATTCACTTGTGTTGCTTTCTGGACTAGCATAGAATCTCCTGAGAATATGTGCTCCCTTAGGGCTCTAGAGAAACTGGCATCACTTTAAGTACTCTCCAAGGCCCATTCTTGGGCTGGCTGGGGATACATCCTAAAGAAACTCCACTCAGGAAATGGTGTAAGGGCCACTGCAACACCTGGCTTGTACCCAGATCCAGGGTTTTAGTCAGTGATGCTGGGCAGAGGGAGTTTGTCACGAGTGCTCCTAACTTGGACATCAGGGAAACTGTTAGGTCACAAAGGACCTAATTGCCAAGGGAAGTCCTTGACCTTTTGCGGGACTGGTACCCTGTCTCCGAGAGCCCCTGGCTCCTATTTTGCCAGCATCCTGAGCCTATTTTCTCCCAACGTCCTCCATAGCTGCCTTTACCTAGCACCCCAGAAATCTTCCTTTGGAGCCTGGCCAGTTTTCCATGTGAAATCAAAACCGTAGGTTTAAAGAGTTGATTATGACAATTTCCATCAGATTGAATCTCTGGGTTTCTGGGTGTTTTGTTTTCTGTGGCAGGTCCTTAGGCATATCATTGCTACCATGTCCATTTCAAATTGAAGACTCCAGTGTCTGGAAGCTAGATATTTAGACAGATTTACTTAGTGCCCAGCAAAAAAAAAAAAAACATGTGTTGAATGTGATTTTATTGGGCTGAGATATTTAGGTCATTTGGGATCTACTTTAAAATACAGACAAATAATTAATTACATGGGCAAATAGAGTTTTAAGTAAACATTGTATATAGTTTCTTCCTGCTTTAAAATTCTATGATTCTATTTTTCTATAAGAAGGCCATATCAATGTGTAAGAAGTAAAAACTACTAGGAAATATAGTTCTATCAAAGCCTTGCTTTCATACGGGAACTCTCATGAATCCTTCTGGATGGGTGATTGTCTATACTCCCAACTCTGCTAAGAAAGATCCCCTGTGTAACACCATTTTTCAGTTTTATCTCCATGAATATTAACTAGTGTTTCAGAGTGTTCTCTCAGTTAAGATGATCTATCCTGTGGGGGCCTTTTCAGATGTTCTAACCCTATGTCTACAGAAAAGACTAACATTAAAGCTAAGGTCTTAGTTTCAGATAAGCACATAGGACTATAGTTTGCATTTATCATTGGCTGATTTCTCAGCATAATTCAACCACAGCAGAACCAGAGGAAATGCTCCATCTTGTGAGATTGTGAAAACAGAGACATGCTGTGTCTTTTCTCTTGATGACATGGCAAGGGGGGGGGGGTGAGTGTAAGGGAAACACTCTGTGTATCTATGCTGGATGTAAAACTTTACCCCGTGGAACTCCAACTATACAACTGGAGTCCCATTTTTTAAAAGATTTATTTATTTGAGAGAGAGAGAGAGAGAGAAAATGAGCACGGGGAGGGGCAGAGGGAGAGGGAGAAGCAGGCTCCCAGCTGAGCAGGCAGCCCCACGTAGGGCTCAATCCCAGGACCCTGGGATCACAACCTGAGTGGAAGGCAGACGCTTAACTGACTGAGCCACCCAGCGCCCCATGGACTCCCATTTTTCAGTGTTTAGATTTACTTACAAAGCAGTTCACATTAGGAACATTTGGGCTGATTTTTGCCTGCTTGGTAAAGCTTTAGTCAATGTATGATCCACTGCTGCTTGACCATCCCATGCTAGAAGGTTCTTTGTTTTATTTTGTTTTCATCAAAGATAATAGGGTGATTCAGAAGATCAAGGGACATTTTTCCAAACTAAGTAAGCAAAACACTCCATGAAAATAATGTTAACGAATAATAACCTGTGATGTATATTGAGTGCCTACTTTGCATCATGGACTTTGTTAACTGCATTTAAAACTCGTAACTTCATTTCTGTCTCCAGTTTTAGATTTTAAGAAAAAAAAATGACAGTTGAAAATCAGGAAGGTATTGATTTAGCAAAGGTCATGGATCTGCACTCAGCAGAATTGAGAACGCAGGTCTGTCTGACTTCAGTACCTGGGCTCTTTACTTGTTATGCTCCTGCTCTCTGCCTGCTCAGTACCTATTATATGGCTTCCGGTCAGAGTCTGTGCATTCTGCTGTCCTGACTTCGTGAGCCTTGGGAAGGAAACTTCAAGGCCCCATGGAAGACCAGAGGGAATTTTGTGCTTGTGGATCTCTGAGAATCAGACCGTGTGGCTCCCTGGGTGCTGCTGCTGTAGCATAGGGGGTGGGGGAGGACCACTTACTATCCATTAAGCAGCCTCTTAGGAGGGGGGAAAGAAGTGGCCATGAACCTGGGTCTGCTTCAGCTTGCCTCATCTTCAGGGGACTGGAAGTTAAATCTTTGGAGGGTAAACCCACTGTTTCTCCCAACGCCTCTGCTGTCCAGTAGCCCACATTCATACCATATACCATTTTCAGAATTAGAGGGGATTTTTAGAGGATGACTAGCTCTATTTCCTCCACCCTCTGCCCATTTTAGGAAAGAAGCCTAGAGATATTTAGAGGCATGCCCAAGAAAGCATGGCTAATTAGCTGCGGAGCTAACAAACATTTTGATTTTTAGAATTCCCACCACAGTGCCCTTTTCACACCACCGTACCACCTCTCAGCGGCAACCTTTCAAATCCTGTTCTTTCTTTCTTGCCTTCCTGCTTATTTTTCAAGTTCTCATTGTTTAAAAGTATCTCTTCCCTGTGCTCTCTGCTCCTAAGTTTTCCCCATTTTCCCTTCCTTGTGTCTAGGACTCTTCCTGTGCTATTGTTGAATGCATATTAATGTTGAATAATGTCCATTCCTATAGCCAGTGCTACTTTGTATTTTCTTTGTGGTGGGGAGGGAAGTATGAAAGAAATTCGGGCTATGAACAGCTGTTACTGAATCCTCCAAACAGGAAAGTGCTCTGGGCTATTTTTAAGCCTGGCTTTCAAAGATGCAGGACTGGGTGCAGCCTTTAACCCCTGCAGGATGGCTGGACTGTGTTTTCCAGGGTGCAGTTCAGAAAAGCTGTAGTTATTGTTTCTTCTAGGGCTCATGTCCCCCAAAGAGGGCCCTAGCCAATGACTGCCCTCGGGCAGAAGTGTGGGAAGACTGAATCGCAGGAAGTGCAATGACCTGTTGAAGGAACTGTTTAGCTACATCACACCATTGGCTTTTTGCATAATTGCTGCAAGGACAAGATATTTTAAAAAGTTCACTACCGGGGCGCCTGGGTGGCTCAGTCGGTTAAGCATCTGCCTTGGGCTCAGGTTATGATCCCAGGGTCTTGGGATCGATTGAGTCCTGTGTTGGGCTCCCTGATCAGCAAGGAGTCTGCTTCTCCCTCTTCCTCTGCTCCTCCCCCCTACTTGTGCTCTTTCTCTCTTTCAAATAAATAAATAAAATCTTAAAAAAAAAAGTTCACTACTCATTCTGTCATAGAATCAAAAATTCTGATAACCTAATGAGGTCAGTTCAGCTGCCTGAACCAGAGCTCTGTCATTCCCATGTTTTGAATGCCGACCCACCTGTAATCTCCAGTTCTGTTTCAGACTATGTTGAAGAGCTTTCATACTTTAAAGATTTTATTTATTTATTTGAGAGAGAGAGAGAGAAAGAGAGAGCATGAGCAGGGAGAGAGGCAGAGGGAGAAGCAGACTCCCAGCTGAACAAGGAGCCCAACACAGGGCTGGATCCCAGGACCCTGAGATATGACCTGAGCCAAAGGCAGACGCTTAACTGACCGAGCCGCCCAGGTGCCATGGAGCTTTCGTACTTTAAGTAGCAAATCAACATATAAGGGATTGCTAAGAATGGTACCTCAGGTGACAGAATAATTATTTGTCACCGTGGTCACATGGCCCAGCTTCACATTGTTGGAGTTTGAGTTTCCATCTCAAAAGAATAATGGGGGCACCTGGGTGGCTCAGTCGGTTAAGTGTCCGGCTCTCGATCTCAGCTCAGGTCTTGATCTTGGGGTCGAGAGTTAGAGCCCTGTGTTTTCCTCCACATTGGGCATGGAGCCTACTTAAAGATAAATTAATAAATAAAATAAAGAATAATGAAAATGAGGGTGATGTTTCTACTGACAACAATAATAGTGAAAGATTTCAGAGGTGTCTTACCTAAAAACTTTTTTCTTTAAAAACAAACACACAAAGCATGTGATATTTACCTGCTTTGGCATTTCCAGTATATTCACTGGAAACTCGGCTTCTGAGAAAGCATACAGGAGACTTTTAGAGGACAAAAAGAAACTAGTTATACTCTGTTCTCTTCCACGTAATCCAGCTATGTATTTTCTTCCATGTACTCTGTTCTTTTTGTGACTTTGTGACTACCAGTGTCCACATAACTGTCCTTTTGTATAGACACAATTTTTTGGTCTGTGTGAGTGCACACACATGTAGGTGTATGCAAACACATATACATGTGTGAATGTTTTCCAACTACCTACATGATTTTGAAGTGATTCATTCTACCCGTAGTTTTCTTCTTTCAGATGGGCAGGTGATATCGTGCATCGTCCCATCTGCCTTAGAGACTTGTTAGGTATATCATTTGTGCCAACTGACCTGAAAGCAACCTGGAAAGTTACATTACAAGCTGCCCCAGTAAAAAGTAGTAGTAGCCTATTAATGGAGTTTTTTGATAGTAAGCTAAGCCCCCACCCAATATTCAGCAAAGAAGATACCACAAAAGATGTTTTCCATTACTGGTGATAAACTTGACCAAGCTATCTAAATGTTGTTGGGTTCCTTTACATTCAGCTCATGATTGGGGGGAGAGCCAATGTTAATAGTTTATTTTGTGGCCATGGGACACTCTTTCTAAGTAAAGCTAATGGGCCAAAATTTATGACTTTCACCTTGTCACTAGTGCGTAGCCAAGTGATAATGCTGATGCTGGGGCCACATCACCTTAGCCTCTAAAGTTTCGAGATACTACTGGTTTTCTTGGAAGTTGTTTATGTAGTCCTGCAAGCAAGCATGGTCAAAGATGACCTCATAAATATGGTTATCTAGAAGCTACCAAAATCTCATAAGATTGATCAGTTCCACGCTAATGGGTGAACCCGTCCATTTGGAGAGTTCTTGGAACACACCAGCCATCTGCCTTTCCACACTTGAGTGATTTAGATGGCCAGGTGTACTGTCTAAAGGAGAGAAGATTGCAGCCTAAGTGGTTCCTTCGGGCTCCTTCAGCATCTTTCTTTTTTTCCACAGAGATGATATCAGTATAATTACATATTTATTGTGTGTTCCTTATTTGTCTGTTTTCCTTATGACCATAAGTTATTTGTGGTCAGGGAACATGTTTGTCTTATTCCCTACTTTAACCCAACACACAGCCCGCTGAAACTTATTAAAGGCAACTGAACACATCCATGAGGAAATAAATGAATGATAGAATGATAGACACACACAACAGCAAGCCAGGAACAGTCCAATTTCTTCATTTTGCAGATGAAGAAACTAAAACATGAGGTTATTAATGATTGGCCTAATTTGCACATTCTGTTAGTGGCCACAGTGGGACTCCTGTCTAAATTTCCTGACTCAGTCTATGGTTCTCTTAATTGTACCATGCTCCTGTTGAGATTATAATCCATCCTTCTGTGTTATTTTAAGTGCAGCTCTTTGGATGTAGGGATTAAATCAGGGAGGGATAGAAAATCCTCTGCACTGGGGATCAAGACATGCTGGCTTGGTAGCAGCATGAGGTGGTCCAAAAGAAGGATTTACTCAGTATCGAGATATTGAAACACCAGCAGTGAACTTTCCCTGCCTTGAAATTCCTAGAAGCAAATCACAACCACATCAAGACAGAGACTAAGCCAGATGGTCTCTCCTGGTCCTTTCCAGCTTTCTGACTCATTCCTGATGATTCAGCCAGGATGGAAATAACTTCCCATCTTCCCTGCAGGCTGGTCCTCATGCTTTTTGAGGTGTAGTTCTGACTAAAGAATGATCAGAACTACAGCAATAAAGAATCAGGATACTGGCAGGCAAATCTACCATTTGAAGTTCTCATTACACTTTTCAAAGGGCATTTCCAAATGGAGAGTTTGAACGAAATAATTGCCAAATGATTTCCCATCCAGGCTTTTCTTCCAAAATATAAATCCAAAGGAAATTAATATAATAAAATTATAATCACAGGCACTAAAATTTTAACTGCTAAGGCAATATTTAATGTTCAGACTCTAGACTCTAGCCATGGTTTGCAAACCTGGCTGAATGTCAGAATCACCAGGGAAACTTGGTCCTACCTGCCAGAGATTCTGCTTCAGTAGTTTTAGGGTGGGACCCTGGAATCATCCTTTTTATTAAAGCCCCATGGGTGAGTCTAACGATGGGCTACATTTAGAAACCACCATTCTAGAAAAATCTCAAGAAACTTTCCAAATGGCAAGTTCTATTTTTGAACTCATTGTTCAAAAGCAACGTCATTGTCCTGATTCTATTTTAGGAGATACAAGGCAAATTTCTTTGTAAGATATTAACAAAATTCTCAAAAATTATAATCTTCAGCAAAACGCTGGGATTTTTCCTAGCTTTTTTTTTTTCTTTTATAAATCCAACAGAGTGTAAGACACACATACCCCATGAAGTAGGGGGGAATCTTGGACTCATTTGCAAGTTTCTTAGTCAGTGGATTTTTATGATCTCCTTGGCATTTGGTCAGCTAGACGTAGACGGCTCCTGTATAGCGAGAGTGCTGGGGGCCAAGGAGTTTCAACTTGGTTTCAACAATTCTTTAGTGTAGTTTATGTAAAATATTAACTTATGAGATAAACTCTCACATCTGGAGAAATCATGACAGTAAAAGATACAGCAGATTAAGAATTAACAAGGACCAGATGCACTATAATAATGTGGGTTTTTTCTTTATAATTTCAGATGCAGATTTTTGAAAAATGGCTATTCTTCAGGGCTATACTTGTGTATTTGAAGCCACTTAGTAATTAGAACAATAGATAATACAGGAAGGAAGGAACAAACTAAGGAAGGAAGAAAGATTATAGGTGGGTAGGTGGGTAAGTAGGTAGATAGATAGATGGATAGATGAATGGATGATAGATACACTGACCTTTGTAGGAATCTAACCCATTTATTTGAAGTAGCAATACAGAGCTATGAGATTTGGTGGATAAACAGTATTCTGGAAAACCAAGAGATGTGAGTTTGAATCTTGCATCTGCTCTCTAATTCTTCACCTGGAGAAGTAGAAAGCAATTTGTATTTTCCTTCAAGGATTACTCTATCACAGGAATGGTGCTTAGGTGAGAAACAACAAAAGGTAATGAGTTCAGAGAGGTGATAGGTGAACTAATAGAAAAGGTATAAAATCTTACAGTGTCTCAGTTTTAAATGACCCAGCAGTTATCAAGGAAATGCTGGATTTTGACACTTCATGATGCCAGGTGTGGGCATTGGCAGAAACACCCTGATTGATTGACAGATGACTATACAGCCCACCTGTAATTTTAGCTTTTTAAGAACCATTTAATAATATTGTCTGATGTTTCAGAGTTGCCATCTGAAGCAATAACCACACAGATCATCAGCAAGATTTCTCTATTTGTATATGTGCATAACCTTCCTTCTATTATCCAATGGTATAATATGGATCCACTTGAAATAAAGCTGTAAATCAGGGTTCTTCGGTGGTAAGAAACAGAAATAAATGCTGGCTGATATATGTGAATCAAGGAAGCTATCAGAAGAGTAGAGGATAGGGGCACTGGGTGGCTCAGTTGGTTGAACATCTGGGGGGACTCTTGATTTTTGGCTCAGGTCATGATCTCAGGGTCACAAGGTCAAGCCCCATGATGGGCTCTGCACTGGGCATGGAGCCTGCTTAAAACTGTCTCTCTCCCTCTTTCCCTCTCCCTGTGCCCCTTACTGCCTCCCTTTCTTAAGAAAAAAAAAAGTAGAGGGGTAAGTTAGTGTCAAAATAAAAGCTAAATAATCTTGCCTTCAGAAAGAGAGCAGTTTGGAGATCTCAGCATGAAGAACTGTCTTAGCTTGGGCTTCCCGAAAGGCAGAACAATAAGTCAAGGGCTGGGAATATTTGGGAAGTGATTCTAGGAAACAAGAAGAGAGGACAATCAAGAGTGAATCTGAGAAGGAGGGGAAGACTGTGCAAATACTGAATTGGCCACTGCTGTGGGCAACTGGTGTCAGTCGATCTGGTACCTTCTAAAGAACAGAAGTGTCTACCGAACGAATTGAAGGGACACTGCTAGTCTTGTATTGTCTTTGTGGGCCTTCCAGATTTGGCATGTCTGAGTATGTTCTTGTGCAGGTGGCTCTAGTGAGAATATTAGTGAAGCTCCAGGACAAAATAGCAGCATGACAGTTATTTTGGAAAGACAGTAAAATGTACTCTTACTAAAAGGTGGGGGAACATTGAGGCAAGCAAAATTAACTGATATTCCTTAACTGAAACTGGAGGGTGGTTTTTTGTTTGTTTGTTTGTTTTTGTTTTTGTTTTGTTTTTTTGAGAGAGAAATTTATTAGGAACTCATACACAAGCTTTCATTCATGCCGTTTCTGCCGCTTCTCCATTTATTCAAAGCCTAACTAACCCAAAGCCCACATTCTCCATCAAGTCTTTCAGAGTGACATATTCTTCACCAGTGTATTCTTTTCTCTAAAGTTGTATCGTAGTGTCCCCACTACCCAGCTCAAACTTCAATTATTCTTTAGGTCTTCAATGTTTGACTCCATTCCTTTCCATGACAGGGAAACATGAGTTTTAACAACAGCCAGGGCTGAGTTAAAATTGTTATTCCATCACTTGCTGCTTATGGGAAAGTCGTTCCTTGTACCTTGGTTACATCATCAGTAAAATGGGTCTGATAGTAATCACCTTATACATTCATAAGGATGACATTAAAGTGAACTGATTGCCTATGCAAGGTAACTGAATAAATATCAGGCACTTAACAATTATTAGCTCCTCTGCTTTCAAAAACAAGGAGACATACCTTATACTTCTTTTAGATATTTCAAAGAAAACCAATTCAAAATTAGTTCTCATGAGGGCTCAGGAACACTTATTGATTATTCATACAAACTCAGTTGTTGAAAACCTCACACCAGAGGTTTGCAAACTCTTGTTAGCTATGGGGTGTGTCCATTAATGGATATGTATTTGTATTTTACCGTTTAAACAACAATTTGAAAATCTAGATATTTCACTTATAAAAATATGGATTGCAACTTCTCTTGAAATACTTGGCTCACTTTTCTGCATGGTACAATTAATTGAACCCATTGCCAGCTCCCCACTAAGACAAGACATGGACTCTCCAGTTTGCTGCAGCCCCCAACACGCCTTAACAAAATATTATGCCAAGTCTTCTTCTTGTGTTTCTAGTGTCTCCTCATCCTTATACCTTTGTGTTTAGGACTCCAGCTTCTTCATAAGGATAGAAAAAAGATAACAACTTAAAACTCATTTTAGGTGGCTATAGTGAAACCACATTTATATTTATATTTATGTTTATGTTCATATATTTATAGTGGCAAAACCACTATTCTATTTGTCTTATCTTAAATATTTCCTGGTTTATGTGTCAGCAGTATTTATTCAGCATAATTGTTATAGCATCTGCATGGCCTTGGCCATTTACAAAGTGTTCTGCCACACTCTAATTTATATGATCTTCACCCACAGTCCTGCCTGCTGAGGTGACAAGGAAAGTGGCATGGTTATCTCCATTTATTGATAAGGAACCCAGCCTCTGAGAAATTTATAGAAAGGCTCAAGATGCCAGTACTTGCAAATGGTGGAGTTATTGACCCCAAATCTAAGGTCATGCTTATGTCTGTTGAAGGAAATTTTAAAGAAATCAAAGGTCATTGCCCTTAAGGAGTTAGTTATTAAATAAAGTTTCAGAAAAAAAATACAAGGAAACAGGTCAGAAATATGTATTGGGAATATATGTTGTGCCGGTGTTTCCTGGCATGATTGGAGCTGGGGAGATTCTTTGTGCTAGACCTGAAAGGGAAAGTGAATCTGAAGCCAGATTGTGAAGATTTGTTTCTTTTTGCCGGGGTCCATGTCTTCTCTCTATCTTAAAGTATACTATGAATCCCTGTGAAACTGAATAACGGGAGAGTGTTCATGGAAAACACTGCCATGTAAATGTCATGTAAAACTCAGTTATTAAGTGGAAGATGTGTAAAAGTCACAGGGCACCAAAAGCAGCCTGATCTTTCTAGAGCAGAATGTCCAAGCTGAAATAAATCAGCCAGGATTTTATCAAAAGGAGAAGGTACAACTCTCCAATTGCATGCTAAAGGCAATGGTCAGAGTCCATTGACCTTGAACCTACAGCGGGAGTAGCCAGCTAGTCAGGCCATTAGGCCAGGATACATGGAATCAAGGTCAATTCTCTCCTCTCCATTTTTCTTTTCTAAGAAAGTAAAATTAGGGTCATACTAAGACTTTGGAAAAGTCTTTAATGACTGTGCAGGCTAGTTCAAACCAACTTTAAGTTTTCTTCATGTGAGAGAAATCATGATTAAAAGTATGCTTTCGGCAAGAGTGTTGAAGGTCACCCACAAAAGAGGAAGTGAAGGAAGGAAAGGTTGCACAGAGCAAGACTAGGCAGATTCTGTTGTGGTTGGCCTGGAGAACTTTAAATAGGGAACCATGGCATGAATTCTAATCTCACATCTAGCTCATGATGGGAAAGTGTTCAGAAGGAGAAGAGGTAATTATAACAGCATCATCAGCAACTACCTTATTGATTTAGGCACTTATATTGGAGGATACGGGAAATCAGATGTATTTTCCTAAAGAAAATATTAATTCATAATATAAAAATCAATGTACTATATAAGAGCATGAAACATATTCAATATGAATGGAAAAAGGCAACTAAAGATGGATCACTTCATTTAAACATTTTAAAATATAATTTTACCTGTTAATTTCTTTTTTTTTTTTTTTACGCTGATTAATATCATTGGCTTTAGGGGAAGAATGTATGAGGAATAAATTAAAAGTGTGCAGATTAGCTACTCTACTAAAACATGAAGGCACAGAAGCCAATATATAGGGCTATCACATGTTGCTTGATGACTTATCCACCATTGATAAGGGCTCTGGAAACTAAAGAATGCTGTCAGCAGAATTGGCAGCTTTAATTACACCAGCCTGAGCCTCTCCGATGTGAGGGCAGCCTGATTAGAATTGATGAACCTTGGTTAATAAGAAGCCTTACCAATTATGAAGTTATATTTGATAATTAAAGAAAATCACAATTATCTTTAATCCTTAGTAAAAGATGAAAGGGATACCTGACTTTGCATTCCAGCCTGTGAGGAGATCTATTTACACTGAAATTTGAATCAAAGAGCACCATTGACAATACCATTGTCTTATTAGGAAAGACTATTAGGGCTGAAGAAACCCTCTGGTTAAATTCAATTTTAGCTTTGTATTTGACACCTTTCAAATCACACACAGGCCTGTGAGTCTGGACAACTCCAGGAGTAAAAAGAAAGGCATGGATGGAGGATAAAGAAGAATTTCTGGCTGGGCTTCCTCTCTGTCAGACACAGCATAGAATTGTTTTGTTGTTGTTGTTGTTGTTCTTGTTTTTTATTTTTTTGTTTTGGGTTAAAGAGGTGGCAGACAGCTGGCTCTTGGGTTGATTCATCAATCTTCCCATTTCTAAATGCTGAGATTAATTGCTTGCATGTGAAAGATTACCTGGCATTATGATAAGGGAATACTGGTGCCTTTAGTCATTGTCATGAATCACACCCATCATGTCCCTCTTGAAAGACAGGCCAAGATAATGCTGCTTGATCCAAATACTTCCAGTGTTTATACTAGATTACTTGGACCAACATTTTCTGTGCATCTGTTGAAAGCATGGCTGAAATATGGGCATTTCATTGTGGGAAATATAACATGTCATTGAGGAAGTCCAAACAAAGGGCAATTATGATATATGGGAAAAAATATTCTATGCCACGTCATAAAAGGAGAGTTTACCTTTGTTTGTTCAGTCAGTCAGTCTTCCTTCTGTCCTTCAACAAATATTTGTCAGGGGCACTACATTTGGAAATAAGAATAAAAGAAGTATGAGACCTAGTTTTGGCCATTGAACTTTTTACTTTGTGGGTGGGTAATTGAAATAAATGCTTTCAGTACGTGCAATCTAACAAAACAAAACACAGAAACAGATTCATAAATACAGAGAACAAACTGGTGGTTGTGAGGGGTGTGGGTCATTGGAGAGATAGGTGAAACGGGTGAAGGGGACTAAGAAGTACAAGCTTGTAGAATGGATAAGTCACAGGATGAAAGGTGCTGCATGGGGAACACAGTCGACAATATTGTAACGGCATTGTATGGTGACTGCACTTGGTGTGAGTGTAGCTTAACGTATAGAGTTGTCAAATCGCTGTGTTGTACACCTGAAACTAATATAGCATTGTATGTCAACTATACTTCAATTTAAAGAAGAAAAGAAAGAAATACATTCATATAAATTTTAGCCAAGTGCCATAGGAGCAGAAAGGACAGTACAACTAAGCCTTTACATAGATATGTGTGTGTGTGTGTGCACAATAAGTATATTGTTGGGGGGGTACGCATCAGGAAAGTTGCACTGAGGATCACATGCTGGACTTAGTTTTGAGAAGACCAAGTTGCAACTATATGTTGTAAATCTATGGGCCTTGGGCTGAATTCAGCCAGCATGTGGTTTCATGGTTTAAAATTTTTTTAATCCATTGTTGGTATCCAAGAATCTGGAGATTTGGCTTAAAAATCTATTAATTCTGGCTTCTTTTGAAAAAAATCTAAAGATTTGGCATTAGCCTTAGGAAGATAACAGGAGCTAGGTAGAGGCTGCTCCTTTAAAAAGAACTCTCTTTGGGGTGCCTGGGTGGCTCAGTCATCTGACTTCAGCTCAGGTCATGATCTCAGGGTCCTGGGATTGAGCAGGGAGTCTGCTTCTCCCTTTCCCTCTCCCTCTCCCCTACTTGTGCACCCTCTCTCTCTCTCCCAAGTAAACAAATAAAATCTATAAGATAAGATAATAAAATAAAATAAAGTAAAAAGAGCTCTCTTCATGTTGTCCTCATGTTTTATGCATTTTTACTACCTATTTGGTATAGAGTTTGAGTTTATAATTTTCTAGTAGTTGTTTGCCAATAGAAAAAGAAACCTTGTCTATAAGGGTTATTTAGTCAGCCATATACAGTGAGGGACAGTTCTGAAAGCAGGCAGAAACTGAGTATGGTTGGCAATTTTAGCATGACAGGAAAGTAAATGTCACTGGACAAATTCTACAAAGTAAGGCTGGAAGAATAAACTGAGCCCTGATTTTTAAATGTGCAATTGGAAACTCTAAAAATTATCTCATAGACCAGCAGGTTTCAAAGTGTGTCCTCAGACTTATATCATCAGCATCCCCTGGAAAGTGGTTGGAAATGCGAGTTCTCTTGCCCTACCCAGACCTTACTATGATGGAAAAACATTAGAGGAAACCACATTATTTGTACAACTGAAACATTAGCGGTCCAGATAAAACACTATCAAGATCATCAAAGGTGGCATCTTTCTGAATATTTACCCGATGACGACCGCAGCTTGAGTCTCCCCCTGCCCGGTTGCTTCTGCCTCCGTCCTAGCTTTTCATTCTCCCTGATTTAGAACCTGCTAATGGCCAATACTAGGTTCCTTGCAAAGGCAGGCCAAATTGGAAATAATAGGTAAATAGAGAGAAATGCCATTTCTTCTTTTTAGGGATGAGGGTTAGGTAGCAAGGTGTAAGCCTGGTCAAGTAGACAGGGGTGGTTCCCAAAGGGCTTCTTGCTATCTTATCCTTTTCAGGAAGAGTACCATTGGCTGGGGAGAATGCAAAGCTTTGGTGAACTTTAATAACTATGACTACCATAGTACTTAGAGTCCTTCGCCAAAGGCGAAAAGATGCACTGAAATTGAGAGAAGGTGACTACAATGAAAATATCTTTCTATTGCAAACAAGGCATAAAAGAAAAAAACATGAATACAAATGATTGATTAGAAGGGAGTTATAATATTTTTACAACTGGATTGCTAGATAAAACTATGGTAAAATCAATGATCCCACCAAAGAGAATCCTCAAAGGCACTTTGTGTTATATTGACCTTGGTCACTTTTAGCAGAGGAGATGGCAGAGGTGGTGTTGTAGGTGGCTATTTTTATAGGATTCCAAAACCAAGTCAGTAAGACGAGGGTGAACCTTGATGCACTGAAGTGTGACTAGAAGATGCTACAGAGGAAGGAATTGAACGTGCGTTGAAGTCCACAGTTTGGAGCCAGATTAGCCTGGTGTCGCTGGCTGCCCAAGCAGTATGCTGAAGAAGGAACAGTCCTGGCCAGGATCGAGTAGACCTGAATCTGTGTCCAAGGTGAATCCCCCCACATCTCTGTGACTCTCTTTCTTCACCAATAAATTCTCTGTCATCATAACGCCTACCTTTGTGGTAAAAATGAAATGTAATATTGAGGAAAAATGTCCTTTAAACTGCAAAGTATTGTGCAAAACTTTATTCATATTTTTCAGAGTTGCCTTGGATTTAACATTAGTACATTTTATGCAGATGCTCTCAGAATATCATTTTTCTGCCTCTCTGCTTAGAATAACCTGTGCATCGAACCTGTGTGTTGATACTCCCAGCAATCCCATAGGTCTCATACAGATTGCCAGGTGAGCAGACCAAAGTCTGGTATGACCCAGAGCCCGTTGATGGAGCATTGGGAAATGCAGGCTCAACAGTGCTGTTTGTAGTCCCTTCACGTGACAGCACTGGGTTGAAATCCCCACATTTGGTCCAATGGGATGCTCACCAAAGTGTACAGTTAACAGGAAGAAGAGATTGGATTGTAAATCTTTAGAAGTAAGCCTTCTGAGAAAATACCTGATGTGGGAACCTCAAGGGAAACTAAGTTCTTTAATTGATTGAGAATGTGCCCTACAAAAGTTTTTAAACATTTAAACATCATCATATAAATCAAGTTAGAAATATCCCACCAAGGAATAAAAGAGTTCTTGCCATGTAAAATATTAATTTATCTTTTCAAGGCAGAACAAACAATTCATTTAGAAAAACACTAGGTAGGAGGTGGTGGGGAGAGCAGAAAATGTGGAATAAACTCATTTTGTTGAATTTGGACACCCACGTAAATGTCTCAGGTCTTTGGTCTGTTTCTCGTGCTGAAAAGTGAGGACCTTTAATGCTGAAACTTGGTTCCAGTATATTTTACTTGAAGTAGTTCTCATGTCTTGGACTCCGTATTTCAAGGCAAGTGTTTCTAACTATTTATCAGGAGATGATCTGCAATTGAACAATTGACTTCAGGCTGGAATTTGACAGATATGCTCTGGAATTGCAAAGGACTGTGTGGAGTACTATTGGATTTTAAAGTACAGTTGCTCTGCAGAAACAGCTATTAATGAATCACAAAAGGGCAAACATCTACCACATGGCCATTTCTTCATTTGCTACAATATGCATGCATCAGGAGTAACACTGAAGCTAGCCTGGAAGACTCCCAGAAAGGAAACTATATGATTAGCAAAGTTAAAACCTGATTTGCATCTAAAAAAATGTAGTGTATGCTCATTTATGTGCAAATGTAATGGAAAAAGGCTGTAGGTAAAGTGGCTAAATCCTAAACAAAATAAACACTTAATTTTCTTTTATTGTGCCCTGTGACTATTAATAATATTATGGTACCAAGTCAGAAACATTAAGCCAAGCAGGGGAGCAATAAATGTTCCTAGACTGTGCACCACTGTTGATATTAGCAACTAATCGCTCCAGAGTTCACATAAAATGCAGATGGAAGTACAAAGAAGATATTTGATGAAGTCAGCAGTGGCAGTGAACTGTTCACAGGTGAAACCAATAACTAGAGGGCCAGCTCAGCAGGGGCAGAGACTGTGGAAGATATCAAGAAAAAGACTTGGTAAATCATTGCTTTGTAACCCTACTGACATATGGTTGTTTTTAAGTTTGTAAGGTTCTTGGTCCTAATTCCAACTGGAAATATTATTTGAGAATGTGCAAAACTCTTTATCATCTGATCGTCATATCTCACAGAGATGGATAAGATGGCTATTGCTCTTCATCTTGTGTAAAGAAATCACATAACAGATAAGATTAAGGAGGGAAACTCTATCTAGGCTTGTGATTTCCAGCTCTCACGTTCTTTTGATGATCTTCCTTAAATCATCTATAAGTCATGTATGTATATAAATATAAATTGATATAAAATATAAATTGAATATATTAAAACATAAATAGATATGTGTGTGTAGAGATATACATAAGTATGTCATGTAAAATGATGTTTGGTACTTCTATCTCTGATGATAACTTAGACTGGAAATACCAAATAATCTTCCCCAAAAGAAAACTAAGATGTTGACTAAAATGTAAAACACACATACACACACAAAAAAAGGAAAGAAGGAAGGAAGAAAGAAAGAAGAGAAGAGAAAAGAAGAAAAGAAAAAAGAACAGAAAAGAAAAGAAGAAAGGGCACCTGGGTGGCTCAGTCAGTTAAGCGTCTGCCTTTGGCTCAGGTCATGATCCCAGGGTCCTGGGATCAAGCCCCACGTCGGGCTCCCTGCTCAGTGGGGAACCTGCTTCTCCCTCTCCATTTGCCCGTTCCTCCCCTGGCTTGTGCTCTTGATCTCTCTGTCAAGTAAATAAATAAAATCTTAAAAAAAAAAAAAAAGTAAAACAACAAGAAAAGACCCATAATTTTAAAAGTATTGCAAAGCTGGCACAAAAGCAATGAACTGGTAGAGGACAAAATTTAAGTAATAATTAGAATTTGGGAAGTAAGTGGGCACCACAACATTCGAGGGTGTCGGGCAATCCATTGGCTTTATGGTCTGATGTGACCAGCAGAGAAACACAGGGCCCACTCAAGGTGTGACCCCAAAAAACTGCAATCTTAGAGGGGTGAGGGCTAGTATTAGGTCCACTGCCCAGAAGATATTGACAGGAAACTTGCCCATGAGGACTAAACAGGACTTAAATAAATAATTTAGTTAAAGATTGGTAGGCAAAAGCAAATCCATTCCTTCCCTGAAAGAATGTAACTTCAACATGGGTCTCAAAATATTCCCACAGATAAGGTTCCATAGAACATGAACTCACAGTCAAAAATCACAAAACACAAAGGGAACTATGACATGATAAGTGAAAAACAGAAGAAATAGTAGACAGCAGAATCAGACCTGTAGAGACTTTGACACTGGACACATGAGGCACATAATATAAAGTCTTTATGTTTCATGTTGTGGCTGAGATGGCCAGTTATCCATAAAATTGATGGTCATCTATTTCATAGTAATAGAAGTAGAGGGAGGGTATATGGCTGCCTTGCTTGATTACATCCTCAGTTGACTGTGCTATCAGGCTTGGCCATGTAAATAGGTTCCTACAAATAGAGTGTGAGTGGAAGTGATGTGTGTCACTGTGCCCTTTTGACTGGAGCCTTGGCTGGAGCCCTGACGGGCAACAACCCAGCTTTAACCAGCAACTTGTTGACAGTGTCCTAGGGGATGGAGAAGCAGTGGTTTGGATGGGACCTGGATCTCTTAATGGGCACAGACAGACCTGGACAATTCACACCAAGATTCACACCAGATGAGCCAGCTATAAACCTCCTAGTTCTTCAAGTCTTTATATTGTATTATTGAAGCTCTAGCTTTACCCATCCTAATATAATCTGTTTAAAATAGAGAACCTTGGGAATATAAGCAAAACCCAAAGAACTATGAAAAGGACCAAGGAGATTTGACAAAGAATGAAATAGAACACCTAGGAAAAAAAGATGATTTCCAATCAATGTAGATACCTTATAAAGTACAAGGAAATGGAAGAAAATGGGAAAGTTTTCCATATTTCCACCTTCCAAAGATAACTAGTGTTCACATTTGGAGGTTGTTCCTCCAAACGTGCACAGCATGAAGATTGCCAAAGACCAGACTCCTTTTCTTGCCACTCTTCATTCACTGGCACCCATCCCATTTCCATTTGGCTGCAGTAAAATTTAGTGCTTTGTGCTGCTTGTCCAGAAAGAACATCCTTTAAATTTTCTCTGGACCATCAAAAGAGTCACTTAAGTTCTATCTTTTAATTTTTTAATTTTATTTTTAATTTTTAAAGTTTCTTTAGTGTGGTTGGTCTGCAATGTTACATTAGTTTCAGGAGTACAACACAATGATTCAATAGCTCTGTACCTTATGCTCCGCTCACCACAATTGTAGCTACAATCTGTCACCATGCAACGCTGTTACAATACCATTGACTATATTTCCTATGCAGTGCCTTTTATTCTCTTGCTATAAGTACCCTTTTTTAAAATCCAACTTGGAAAATAGTTTTCATAGGTATTATTTTCTATATCAAAAAAGGTAGCTTTTTTCTCTAAAAACTATAAATACGTGCTAATTTAGCTTAAATATTGTAAATTCTATATTTTGGCTTAATTTTGAAATTTTATTGAGATTTTAAATATTAGCTATTTTGTAAAGGAGATGTTTTAAGTAGAAAAACATCTACAAGACAGGTTTTTTTAATGTAAATCTTGCTTTTCTCAAGATTAAATTTCTTAGCTATTATTAATTTGTGTGCTATTTCTGTTGGTTAAAGGAAAAAATAAGATTATTTTATGTTATAGTTTACAGTTTGTGTATAACAATTCTAGTTAAATGGCTTTTCTTTCAAGCTTTTATAATCATATGCATCTGCTCATATTGTTATTTAATGAATGAGCTACCATTATTCTATTCTAAAAAGTATAAGTTAAATTACAATTTCATTTGAAGTTGTAATATGAAGTATTTTGGTGGATGTTTCTGAACTCTCTTTGATACTTAGTAGTAATAAGATATTTACAAAAAAACAGTGTGAGAATATGTTGCTAAAATAGGTAATACGCATAAAATTAAAATATATTGGCCTTCCTCTTAAGATTTATTCTGCCATTAATTCTAAAATCAGGTAACTCTGAGTAGGCCTCCAGCAATATAATAATTCATTAATGGATCTATTTCAACCCTACATGTGAATCAGCTCAGTAAATGACAATTTAGAACTTTTGCTGAATATCAAAGTGGATAACCAGGAGTGAAACCATATTAAATGATAAATGTGTGTGAGCTAATTTCCCTGTTAGTTTGGGAAGGGCAAAAAGAGGAAAGTGTAGTTAGCAGGGTCTTACTTATTTATCCAATGGGGACAGAATACAATCTAAAATCATATAACTAAACATTAGCTAAAAATAGCACTTTTTCTCTCTCCTGATTGATAAAGGAATAATGAACTCATGTGAGTTTTATCTTTTTTTTTTTTCCATGTAAGTCTTCTATTTTATGTACTTTATATATTTTATGTATATAAAAGTATGTATACTTTATGTACTTCATAAGCATTTTAAATGGTCAAACAGATATGATACTGAACTCAATATTTGAAGCAAAATGCTTTCACTCTATATAGATTTATGCACATTTGAGTTATATTTCACCTAAGAGTGCTTCCTAATGTAAGTGTAAGCTTCACATTCCTGACCATACATGTTAGCTATTCATTGTTACATATTTGTATACCTCTACAGGCCTTTAGGAAATCAACAGAATCTGGGCCATTTCAGTTTTTTGCACATATTGTTATATTAAAGAATTTGGAAATGCCAAACAGGAAAATTGTGCTGTATTTAAAATTTTTCCATTGAACAACTGTCATCAAATTAAACCATCTGTGTGCTATTCCTTCAATCCTTAGTGTGTCTCTCCATCCATAGGTATGATTTCACTTGAAGATAACATCAGAGGTTTGAAGCTATTGATGAGCAGGAGGCCTGGTCTAACTGGCCCCTAGCTCCTCCTATGATAGACCCCAAAGGAACCCTATAGAAATGTACTCACATAGGACAAAGAGAAAAATTGTTAGTACATGAATCCATGGGCTTTGCTTCAGCTCACATCTCAGTATGGGAAAAAATGTCTGGCTTTGTGAAGAAAAATGCTAAGAGAATCCTTCCTTAGCCAAATGTCAAGTGCTGTTGACCAGGACTTGATGATTTCCCCCATCTCATTGTAACAACATTGATGAACTGACCATTTAAATAGTTTGTACTTGTTCTGAAATCTGGAGATTCTTTATCAGTCTCCTTGTTACCCCCTCAATCTCTCCTCTTACGGTCCTGTTATACCCAGGAGTTATTTCTTCACAGATTTTACAAAGGAATAAATAACAACAACACAGATTGTTGCGGGTTTATTTTCCTTCATGGTAGATTCATCAATGGTGACACTCAGAATCTAGAGGACTTGGTATCACACTGTGGATTTAGAAGTCATGTATGCTGTGTGGATGGGGAGTGACCCACTTACCATTCCATGCTTCATCTGCTTTGATCCCATGGCAGCCAGGATGTTGCAGTAGCCCTTTAGAATTTCCCTGACTCTGCACATCTGAAACATCTAGATGCCTAATATATATAGAGTTGCTCATGTTTTTAAATTACCATTGATGCCTTTTAAAATTGGGCAGAGGAAGAGATGGGAAACTTCATGTGAGAAAGGAACATTGCTTTTATTGTGATGCTTTTATTGTACATGATTAGTACTAGCCACCTTCTGCCCTGGAAACTAGTAAACTTTCACTAATCCAGTAAATGTGACTCTAGCTAGTACCCATTAAAACCTCATCCAGTGATGATGGGCAGGCCCATTCTAAACTCAACCGAGTTTCTCTTTAACTCCATTCAGCTTCGACTAAACTAATTTTTGCTGGTACTCATGGAACTCAACATTTGTAACATAGCTACCAGACATGGCTGTATATACCAGCCAAGCTCTTAACAGATTTATTGGCAGCAATGTGAGGGGACAGAGACCTGACATCAAAACTGAACATAGCAAATGGGAAAAAAAAAAAAAAAAAAGGCATGCACACTCACACACTCATTTAAGCAAAGGGAAAGGGAGAAAATCATGTTTCATTTTTGTCTTAGCAGAAGTGTCAGAAATTTTAAGGAATGCCATTTTCTTTCTATAACTTATGTACAATGCGAAAAAATTGGAAAAAGAATTTTCTTAATAAAAATTAATAAAAAGATAAAAAGAAAAATAATAAAAAGACTTTAAAAAGATAAAAAATGAAAAGATAAATAGGCAGGGGAGAAAATGGCCCTTCGTGAATGGCCGTTTGCATTTTTTTTCGTTACACAGATGAATGCTATTTAGTGGACTTAATGCATTGCCTTATACCTCTTTCCACTTAGCAACTTATAAATATTATTTTTTAAAATATTTATTTGAGAGAGATAGCGAGAGAGAGCAGCATAGGAGGGAGGGGCAGACAGAGAAGCAGACTCCCCAATGAGCAGGGAGCCCGATGTGGGGCTTGATCCCAGGACCCCAGGATCATGGCCTGACCTGAAGGCAGATGCTTAACCGACTGAGCCACCCAGGTACTCCTCATGAATGTTATTTTTTATATGTATCATTGTTTGTCCTGAATGAAATAGTTTTCATAAGATTTTGTTCCTCCAAGGTATCTAAAAAATTTTTTACTTTAAAATTTATCGTTTTCCATTTTAAACATTTTATACTTGTCCTTGAGCCAGCTCTGGAATATGTAGGAAGCATCCTATTTTGCAATATGAAGATTAAGGCTGCATTTCCATTCTGCCTTGGCCATGGCGAAAATGTTTCTGTGAACAGCTTTCCCTTCACATCAAATGGAAAACAATTTTCAGTGGCAGCATTTGATACCCAACCAAGGAGAGGAATGAGTCTTTGAGGTCATATTGTAGCTTTGGCTCTACAGACCCTAGAAACCATTATCTTAAAATGATATAAATTCAGTTACAAAATGGAAAGATGATTACATGATTAATGGAAGTTAATAAAGATCCTTGAAATCTTATCCTGGATAAGGCCATCAGAAACTATTTAATTCAATTTCCCCTGGCTCCAGGCAGGCCACATGGGAACCACCTTGTCAGATGGGATCTCTCTTCTCATCACATACCTCTCTAGGGAAGTCAAGTCCCTTTTTTGCATGAAATATGATGCATTCTTGTCCTGACTAAGCATGCACTCTTACCTGGGGTCTCTTGGCTACTTGTGTTGCTTCTTGGAAATTGAGCTCATGGCTTTGGAGTGGGACAGTGCAAGAATTGTAAAACAAAGATCTCATTACACTAATGACATATCCAATTGTCCCGACTGCTTTAGCAAGCACATTTATATGGCTGCTGAGAGAAATGTGGTTAAGTGTGTGGGGTTGACACAACATTGGCTGGTAAATTTTTCTCCACTTTAGTTCAAAATATCTAGGACATACGTACTTGCCTTTAAAAAAAAAAAGCCAGTTTAAAAAGAAAGTTGTGTTTGCTTTATCCGACCTATTCTCACTAATGGAAAAACAACTTAAGACTAATGTATTACTGATTTGGGGTCAGCAACCTTCTTCAAATTCAGTTATAATAAAGCTATTACATCCATTAGTAATTGATGTGTACACTTACAAGGAAGAGATCTAAACTATCGTAGCTTAACCAAGATAGGATTTACTCTGCTTCCATGTAACAGGAGTTCTGGAGGAGGCAGTCCCACTGATGTTGGTGACTCCTGGATATTATCAGAGACTTATACTCCTTTTATCTTCGGTCCCACCATTCTTTTCATAGAGCTTCCATTCTCAAGGTCACTTCAGTGTCACCTCAGGTGACAGTATGGATGAGAGTCTAGGCAGGAAGACGAGGAAGAGAGGAGGGCAAAAGGGTACCTGCCAACTCAGAGACCTTTAAAGCGTTTTCCTGGAAGTCTGTACAATGGCAATGCTTTTAGCTTATAAGTCAATTGCTACCCTACCCCCATCCTCAGATGGGGAATGTTCTTTTACATTTGGGTACATTGTTACCCTTACAATATTGGGGTGTTGCTGCTGAAAAAGGAATAATGAACATTTCACAAGAAAGTCCCCGTCTCGGCTACAGGTTACATCCTTTATTTTTGCTTGTTGTGGGTCCTCACTTGGGATCACAAAGCGATGATTTCATTGCTCATAAAACAATGTTCAGGGAATCAAACAAGATATGGTACACCATCGCTCAATAGATGCAGAGCACGAATGTTTTTTTCTTTTGGATATTGTTTGATTTAATGAACTGTAGCTCCTTCTCAGCTCCTGTGATTGGGGAAGTAAGTTATGATGTGCTTTTGCCTTGAGTGATTCTTACCATGAATTTATTTACATCTACCCATGGCTGATATGAAACTTAATGTTTGCAAATCTTAACTTAGCAGCTTTTTGATTGTCAGGATTTCAAACATTAAAAAGAGGTTTAGGTTCTGCTTTTCCATAAGGAAAAAAATTAACTTGATTTCTCTAAGTGCAAGGACTTTTTCTTTGAGGATTCTTTATGCTCTCATTTCATATTTTCTTTTTTCAGAGGTGGTAAAAAGAGCAGTTGGACATGAAGGCATCTTAGCTTTTGATCATAATTTGTCCAAGCAGAAAAATCCATGAAAGAAAAAACAGAAACAGGTTGTAATTTGGACCAAATTGAAAAAGATCATGCTATAGGACATTCTAGACATAATTATTCCATTAGGTAGAACTTCCTGAGCAGTGGATGTGATATATAGGTCTCAGTGGTGAAAGTATGGGATGGTGGACATCGAATAATAATAAAGACATTGGAAAATTTGTCCCAGGAAAATGACTAAAGCCAGTTGGCTGTAATAAAGCCTAGAAGAGAAAGAAGCCATCATTTTAATATTCATAAAGGCATTTTGAACAATTGACCTTGAATTTAGAGAAGGACAAAATGAACATGAACTGTATTGACATGTGTTGTTTTCTTTTCTTTTGCTGCTGTTGTTGTTGTGGACATGTGTCATTTTAGGCTTTATAAAAAATATCTTAATTGTCAAGACTTTAAGATATTATAAGCATACCAAGAAAAATTGTGGATCCTTTTTCTTTGGACTATCTCTTTAAAGAATACCCTTTTATTTTGGTATTGCTTGAAACAAATCCAGGCTCAATGAAAATTTTGTGGCTAGCAGAAAGCTGTGCTGCATCCAGTATTTTAACAAATTAGCATGAAATAGTTTTTGAAAACAGAGATGTGGAGTTGGATTAATTTGATCTGCAAAATGTCTTGGCTGTCAAGTAACTATTATTACCTCTTGGAGAGTGCAGTCCTTCTATGGGGCTGGGCTTTTTCTCATGGTCTTCGTGCCTCCTTGGATTGCTCTGCATGTAGTCAGTCTCCTGACCCAGTGCAGTTCCATGGATGCAAATATCTTATTAGTCATATTTCTCGTAGAAAATATATTTACACCTTTCCCTTTGAACTCCCAAGAAAGGCTCCTTTGAAATTACTATTTGGCCTTTCTGTCAGATCCAAGTGGAAACTTAATTGCATTTACAATCTGAAGGAATCTGCTCTGTTCAAAAAATGTTTCTATCCAAGCTGAAAATAATACACTAAAACTAAGTGTCACGGTGCATATTTTGCTTGATTCAGGCTTTTTGGATAAAAATATGTGACCATTCTTCCAGATGTTTTGTCTATATGGTAGGTAACATCTCACTGTTTTCATTTTTGATTGGTTACCAGCATAGAAAGAATGTGCTGGGTTGTGCAAACAAGTCTTTATAATTCTAGGTAAAATATTTGGACCCATTAAACAAAAGTTAGGGAAAAGAAAAACATCTCTGAAAGTAGGTAGGTCTACATAACCTGTTTATCCAGACAGTCTTTTTTTTTTTCAAAAATTTTTTTATTATATTATGTTAATTACCATACATTACATCATTAGTTTTTAATTTAATTTAATTTAATTTAATTTTATTTTATTTTTTATTTATTTTTTTTTAAGATTTTATTTATTTATTTGACAGAGAGAGAGATAGTGAGAGCAGGAACACAAGCAGGGGGAATGGGAGAGGGAGAAGCAGGCTTCTTGCCGAGCAGGGAGCCCGATGTGGGACTCGATCCCAGGACCCTGGGATCATGACCTGAGCCGAAGGCAGACGCTTAACAACTGAGCCACCCAGGCGCCCACATCATTAGTTTTTGATGTAGTGTTCCATGATTCATTGTTTGCGTATAACACCCAGTGCTCCGTTCAGTACGTGCCCTCTTTAATACCCATCACCAGGCTAACCCATCCCCCTACACCCCTCCCCTCTAGAACCCTCAGGTAGTTTCTCAGAGTCCATAGTCTCTCATGGTTTGTCTCCCCCTCCGATTTCCCTCCCTTCATTTTTCCCTTCCTGCTATCTTCTTCTTCTTCTTTTTTTTTTTTTAACATATAATGTATTATTTGTTTCAGAGGTTCAGGTCTGTGATTCAGCAGTCTAAGTCAATCAGACAGTCTTGAAAGTTTGCATCAGCTATAGAATGTACAAATGTTTACACTTACCTTCTCTTCACTGGTATGAGAGGTGTGATTATTTTGAAAAATCTCAGCCATGTCAAAAGCATTTCATTTCCTACAGAAGCTGAGATCTGAAATGCTGAACAGACTCTTGTTGGGCAAAGAAGGGCTTGAGATTACAGTATGTTTTTCGATCTACAATGTTGATAGTCAAATGTTGATGCACATGAATGTTGAGAAATATCACATGGTTTGATAAGAGTATTAAGGTGTTCAGAGCACTGTAATAGGTTTCCAAAGTGTTTCTCCATTTTCTGAAGTCCTGTCCCTGATGACCTAATTTAGGCAAAAAACATAATATTTATCAATATCTTTAGTAGTATGTTGAAGTATAATTCAATACCAAATACTGATTTTGAAGGAAGTCAGCAATGCTTTCTATGTAGTAATTACAACATGCAGGGTGGCTAATTTCATTTAAATTATATTACTCACTGTACATACCCTGTGCCCCCCAAAGGCAAATTCTTTCTTTTATTGCAGCTTAAAAGAGAAATTTGAATATGACTAGCTTGATTTCATAGTTTCTACTCATAGATGCCTAATTTCTTAGTTTTATTACTAAAAATGAACATACACTGTCCCTTTCACTGATTTGCAACTGTAGACTAACAAAAAAGCAATTTAATTAACAGAAATGATTGCTGGTTTTAGATAATTATTAAGGTAAATTAGAAATATATGACAAATTTAACATGTAAATAACAGGTTTGAAATTGATTGGAGGTGGTTCTCAAAACCAACTCTTCTATGTCACTTTTTTATTTTCAACTTTGTTTTTCACAATTTATCATTAATATGTTTCTGATTATGAAAATAATACTTGCTTCTTATAAATATATCTATAAATGTTCAAAGAAAGAAAACCCACCTGACATTTTGGCCTGCCTTCCTTTCTTCCTTCCTTGTGAGCATCCATCGGTCTATCTGTCCATCCGTTCATTTATTAGAGCTCACACCAGGTGTTTAATCTTCTGTTTCCTGTTTTCATGAGGGCTGTTTCATCCATGTTTTCCATTAGATTTGTAACATTTGAATTAATATTATTTTTACTGGCTAAATTATATTCCATTTAATGAATGTCAATTTCCAATGGAATTTTCGTCCGTCCTTCCTTTCTTTCCTATCATAAAAATCAGTGAACATCTTTGTTCATAAGGAATTGTCCACATCTATTCCTAATGTCTTAGGAAATTTTATTAGAAATAGAGTTATTTGATCAATGCTGTACAGAATATGTTTCTTCAAATCCTTTAAATCAGGTGAAATTTTCATCTACTGAGATTATTGCCGTTTAAAATTATTGATTTGTTTAAAGAGACAGAGGATTACAGTGTTCTTTATCCTGTAGTTCTATAAATCTTGAAATAGGTAGATAACATATTCGCTTTGGTAATATTTGTTTTTAGGATGTTCTAGTTATCACGTCTGCTGATTGCTGATGACTAGGGAAAATCATCATGTATTGTTTAACTGACGGCTGTTCTTCCTTTAGAGTCAGGTGCTGAAGATGATAAAACACTTCAAGTTCTATTGTTTTTCTGTGAAGTTGAAGCTATTTTTTGATTCATTACTGGATGATTTATTTGGAGATTTTAGATCCCTCCTGCTTTGTGTTTAAATTTACTGATTCAACAATGTATTTATTTATGTAGCAATGGTAGGGACAAGAGGAAAAACCCGAAGGAGAGAGGATCCCTCAAGGAGCTCAGTACCTAGTGATATGAAGAAATATGTTATATTGAATTGTGGTCAGTAGCAATCATATGCATGCTGTTGAAATGTAGCAACACAGGGAATGGCAACACAGGTGCCCCCCCCCCTCCCCTTATGAAGGCAGGGCTTGGTGCTGGGATGACACGGTCAGGGCAGGTACAACTGTGACTCACTTCGATTACTTTTTCTGCATGTGTCACAGCCTAGCTCCTGATGCTTCGATGTTGTTCTGAATGAATTGACAAATTAATTTCACATTGCTTCCTCTAATAGCCTTCTGTCATGTCACCTCCTATGTTTCAGAAATCGTTTAACAAGAGCCAATTGGGGGACTTGTATCCAGGCAGCGAAAGCATCAGCCAGGTCCCCAGCCCCTCCTCCTCACCTCTTCCACTTAGATGCCTGGTTGTGAATGACTTTTCCTAGTGAGAGTTTCCTCGTTCCATTAGCGGCAGCTGTAGGTCTAAATTTATGACACGTGAATTATTCTCCATCAGTGGATTTCCTTATTGGACACATTCCTTTTAAGCAGGGCTTCCCCTGATCCCATATTCCCCTTCACACAGACCGCCTGCCGAACTGCCGGTTGTTTTCCCAGCTACTGAGGCTCTCCCGATAGACTGTATTTCATGCTTATGTTCTTCAAATGGTTCCTTGTCTTGGAAACAGGGATGCCCTTCAGCGTGCCCTGAATTTGCATGAATGAAAAACAGTTTTCTCCAGGAGAGGTAGTTGCATGTGGCACAGTGTTGTTTTTGAGCTAAGCATTGTTTTTTTTGGCCAGTTGGTTGTTTTCTTCTCCATCTTGGAGCACTGAAATATTAATGTGGTGGACTGAGCTGGGTAGCTGTTTCAGAGGACTCATTTGCTAGATCACCTGTCCTAAAGAAAGCTATATGGAATACTTTCCTTTCTATGAAGTTTCTTCTCCAATTTCCTTTGCAATGCACATGTATACACCCCCCCCCCCCCGCCATTACTCAGCATGTGTATGATTGTGTGGGAGGGAAGACCACTTACAGTTCTATTTTAGAAGGGAAATATTTGAAGTTTGCATCACTCCTTTGGGTTAAGAACACTTGTCCTCAGTAGTACCTATTAATCAAATACCAAGTGGCGGAGACACAGGTGCCTTAGCCCAAAAGAAGTCAAAAGTCATAATTCCTTTTCAGGCTGGGATCTCTAAGATTGTGAGGTTACCTGGCATCAGATACCATTAGGGATGCAGGTCATCTGGTTCATAGATACCGATATGGTCACCCTCTCTGCCTTGCTATGGAAAGAGAATGTTTAGCTAAAAAAAAAAAAAAAAAAAAAATCATTGTGTTCTTAGTGAGGTGGATGTGTTACCTCGGCAGGAAAAAAAAAAAAAAAGGCTGTCCCTTTGAGTGATTGTTACATGGCTGTGTGTGGCATTCCAGGGAAAAGATCCATTAGAAGACAGACAAGATAGCACAGCTCACTTTTCAGCAGAAAATGACTTGGCTTTCACTGATGAAATTGATTACGAGGAAGGATACTCATTGAAACTGGGGTATAAGCTTTCTGATATCTGCACATGAATAGGTCCTGGCCCAGCTCACTGAAATGTGGGCCTTCAATTTCTTTGCAATGTGAAATGTGGAGAAGGGTGAGATGAAAGCTGGTTCTCAGTGCACTTGCTTTGCATTTCATGATTGCTGCTGATGAAAAGGAAGTAGTGAGATCCACGAACTTAACACTGGAGTAGAGGATGGCTTCTGGGTCTCACTTAAGTATCCCTGTGTAGGCCCTATAGATCACAAGATTTCCTGCTTGCCTAGCAAGTAGCCCCCTTGATATTGAGCGATCTATGGAAAGCATATTCATATTACAATCACTTTTAGGATAGAGCATTCATATATCCTAGGCTAAAGAAATAACTAAGACTAAGACCACACAAAAAACCAAGAAAGAGGAAAGAAGAGAAAACACATACTATAAAGAATATTCTCTCCAATAAATGAAGAGATTAATTTTAAAATTTACCTTAGTGAAAATTCCTTAAAATATATAACATCTTCTCCCTGTTAACATAACGTATTCTTTAAAAGTGCTATAGTATCTTGCTAATGCTGTTTATCAGAATAAACTCTTCCAACTTTGTCTTAACTGAATTATTTGTTTTCCAGACCTGTTTTCTCATGGTCAGTTGTGTGTGTGCATGTGGTATTGTGTTTACCAACACTGGGCAGAATGGGGTTTTGGTGCTGTAAGCTATACAAAAAGACAAAGTATTAGTCTTACCCTCAATAAGATTATAATCTAATTGGAAGAATAAGAATACTGCTCAAGAAATAATTGTAGAACATTACAGTGAGTCTATTAGTTGCTGCCAAGTTGTGTAGTCCTCATTTTAATGACTGAACAGTGAAAAGAAAGGAGAGATGTATATGGACTTGAAGTAGACTGAGGCAGGGGTTATACTTGATGTGCCTTTAGGATTGGGGCAGGTAGGAGGGAGAAAGTGAGCATGATACACAATGTATTAATTTCCTAGGGCTGCTTGTAACAAATTACTACAAACTATGTGGCTTGGAAAAACAGAAGTTTATTCTCTCAGAGTTCTGGAGGGTAGAGTATAAATCCAAGGTCAGCCTAGCTGCAGTTCCTCTGAAGCCTCTAGGGAAGGTTCCTTCTTTGCCTCTTCTGTCTTCTGGTGGTTGCCAGCAATTTTTGGCTTGTGGCAGCGTAATTCCATTCTCTGCATTCACGTTCACGTGACTGTCTTCCCTCTGTGTCCAAATCTCTGTCTGCTTGTAAGAGTACCAGTCATTGTATAGAGCCCAGTATGACCTCATCTTAACTTGATTACATGTGCAACGACCCTATCTCCAAATAAGGTCACATTCCAGGTTCCGGGTGGACATGAATATTTAACTCAGTACACACACGGTGAGTAATACAATCATAAATTTTTCTCTGTTTTGTTTTTTGGCAAAACATTCTTTTAGTTTCAGCATGTGGAAACCTTTCACGAAGTTTCTCATTTTCCCTTGTGGAAAAAGTGGAGAAATGTGGTCTGGATGCTAATACTATGTGGTGGATTAGATCTTGGTTGAATTATTGCCCCCAGAGGGAGACTGATGTCAACCAGAAGAAGGTTTTTGTGGCATGCTACACATTTTTTTCATGACCCTGGGACTGTTCAAGTTTTTGGTCAGTGATGTGAATAAAGATAATAGAAGTTATATATATCCCATTTGAGGATAGCACACCGTTGAATTTTTTCAAGTTTCAGCCAAAGAAAGTTGTTAAAAGGTAAGAAAAAAAAGACGAAAAGAGTATTTAATAGAAATAAATGTAAAGTCTGGCATGGTTCTAAAATCAAGTGTACATTAGAGTATCAGAGGGCTATCGACTTAGTAATAATATGTATTTAAATAGTCAATGGTAATCTCGGTATGAATGGCTCCTAAAAAAAGTAATAGGCAAGGCAAAGGTTCCATTAATGGAATAAAGAAGGTCATCATCTTCCTCTACTTTGGACTTTTCAAATTATACTGAAAATGATTATATTCAGTGGAGGTTACCAAATACTAATGGAGATTTGTTGGATGTTTTGGAATGTATTCAGAAAAAAATAGCCATGAGAGTAAATGACTCAAGATGACATTACTTAGAGGGTGGCTGGAACTTGGGATGTTGAAGAACAAATGGGAAGAATTGGACTGAAAAACTGAGCTTTCTTTTATTTTATTATTATTATTTTTAAGATTTTATTTATTTATTTGACAGAGAGAGAGCAAGAGCAGGAACACAAGCAGGAGGAGTGGGAGAGGGAGAAGCAGGCTTCCTGCTGAGCAGGGAGCCCGATGCGGGGCTCGATCCCAGGACCCTGGGATCATGACCTGAGCCGAAGGCAGACGCTCAACAACTGAGCCACCCAGGCGCCCCCTTAGCTTTCTTTTAAATCCTCAAGAGTTATTTGTATAAATGTTTATTTGAAAGGACTCAACTTTCTTGTATTGCCCCAAGAGGCTAAATTCTGACAAATCAATGGATATTTCTAGATATATCTTTGATACCTTGTCACAGGACCTCTTTGCAGAGATCCTTGGATTGCCTGAAAGATGGGGAGTTTGAGGTGCTCAAAGCACAGACGCACAGCCATTGACAGAAAGTTGTCAGAACAGCTCAGACAATTGATGGAAATTTTGCTATATGGCTTCTAAGAGTCCTTATGCCTCTGACTTTTATAACTTCTTTTGGAAGAAAATACTATAAAACTCTGTGAGATTTGGATGAGGCATAATGATGTTCATTATATATTTTAACCTCCCTTTATAGTTCAAATCAATATGGCATATAACAGAGAAAAGGTGGTAGAGTCAAGATGATACAATCTCTGATCTCAACTTTGACATGAAATCACTTCAGATTGGACTATAGATTTTGGAGAGGGAATATTTTGAAAATTGGAGAGACTTTATTAAAAGGAACTACTGTGCCTTAGGAAAAACTACTATTTCCTTATTCAGAGAATTCTCAAGGTTGGAAGGGACCTAAAAGTCCAACTATTTCAGATTTCAGAGATATCTGGGTTTACTATTTCTATCTTCGGGAGAACATATATTCCCTGTGATCTATAAAATGCCATTCACCCTTTTTGATAATTTCCCATTTTTCTGATATGTTATAAAATTCCTTTAAATATTCTGAGTATAAAATAGATTACTTTCAATCACTTTTGCCTCAGGCACAAGAGCACTGAATCTTCAAGCTAAAGTTGAAGAAAAAGAGGAACAAAAGCCTGAGGCAGAAATTCAGTTTCTAATATGAATGAGAGCTAAGAGCAGTTTAGGGAACATTCTTTCATTTATTCATTCACTGATCATCCAAAGACTTGCAGAGAAGCTATTTGGTGATAGGCAAGGGGAATGCAGAATGGGTCAGAAACCATCCTTGGCCTTGCACTTTCAGCCTAGCAGGGAGAAATGTTACCCAGTATGATAGGTGCTCTGTCTATACACAGTGCATGGAAGTGTTAAAGCACATCACATCACAGTGGGGGAAAAAGGCCATTAGGAACAGCCTCTGTCTTTGCTCATGTGTACATCTTACATAAGTCTATGTAAACAGAGCACCTTGTCTACCTATGTTATTTTGTAGAAAGAAGAAAGATCATTAGAAAGATTAAGAAGCACATAGACTAAAAGACTAAAATACCTACAGAAATGTGGGTCTTTCTCTTATCATTAGGCTTTTTTAAAGGGTAGGAAATGCTTTAAGGAAAAGCTGCCCAAACATGCACTTCTAGGTATAGTTCAATGTGCAGCCTTTTGGACAAATCTTGAAGAAAACCAAATCAAGCACTTACATGAGCTACTTTTGCTTTAGATTTAACAAGTCTTTCCTCTTGACTGCTCAGGATAAACAGCTGGATTACTTGACATGATTCCATACAGAATGGATTAACTAAATTTGTGCTTGTTCTTCCTCCCAAGTCGATTAAATGCCTGAGCTTCCCCATGTCGGGATGGTTTAAAGGTTTGATTTGTGGCAAAGAGTTTCTGGAAGCTTAAAATTGTGTCTTTTTTCCCACCTATTTAAAATAAATATAAAATTTCTTATGACAAAGAGGAGAATAAATTCAGCAGGAGAATGATACTTGCTTTCATTTCAGAAGTTAATATAAAATACTATGGGAAGAATAAATTAGAAGTATATATTTTAGGTATGTATATGGGCTTAGGATGTTGATCTGCCAGCCCATGTCTTCCTTATTCTGTTACTACGTCTGTTGCTTCATGTACACCTATTTATAATATGTTTAATAGACGTGTTTGTTTTAGTCTGATGAGTTTTCTCAGCAGTGTGTTTAGAGCTGAATAAGACAAGTGGCCCATATGTGTGGATAGGATCGTTGGAAGTACTGTATGTGGAACCCTGTCTCAGCAGGCTGGACACAGACTGGCTATTTTTAAGGGTACCAAGATGAGGGCCACAGAGAGAGGTGTAAGATGACACTGCTTTGAGACTGAATTTTCCTCTATTTAAAGCAAAGAAACAGACTTTGAGAATAAGTTGTTAATCAGATTAACTTTGGGTTAATTATTTACATAAGAAGACTACTTTACTAATAGCACGAGTTCTGGGACCTTGCCATTTATCTCTGAATTCTCATGTAGCTCAGTAAAAGTTGCAGATGGAATTTTCTCTTAAACATTGACCCTCTCTTGGATCTCTGTGGTTTGATTTCGTGCCGCCGATGGCTTGGTTGGGGGGAGGGCAGTGAGTGGATGACGGGTGGAGTTCGATGTGTGTCGTCCATGTCGGCTTCTCATCATGAAGCCATGAACTTCACCCGCTCCCCTCCATGTAGAATCACCTACTCAGCTTTACCAATAGCCCTTGCTTGGTCGGCTCCTTGCCCAACTGGTCTTCCACATTTCATGTTATTGGGATTATGCTTAAAACTCACCTGAAGGTCTTCCTTCATTGACTGCACTCTTTTGTTCTCTTTCCTTGGTTCCTTTCTGAGCCTTTTGCTGATCAGAAATAACATGGAAAGCCTCTCTCAATCTCTCTCTCTCCCCTTCCTCTCCCTTCTCTCCCTTGTGTAATAATCCTACGTACCTTAGAGTTGTGAGAATTGAATGAGTTATTACATGTGAAGAGCTTAGAGATGCCTGGTATATAGTAAGTGTGCAAGGGCATGTTAGCTGTTTTTATTGTTTTACTGTTTTTATTTTCTTTTATCCTTAGAAAACTTCAGCTTCTGAAAGACTCTCTTCTTTAAGATCATATGTATTTGTGACATCAATCAATTTTCCAGTGGCCCAACTTGAACCATAAGACTTGCATTCTTCTCTCACTGTCAACCTTCTATAAATTATGAAGCCTTTTAGATTTTCTAATTATTATGTGTCTTGTTTCTCTGCCTTTTTCTTCCCCTCTCCTATGGTCACTACATTAATTCTTCCTTGAAACCATAGGAGAGCTCCCTACTTTGTTTCCTGCAACTGTTCAGTCCTCACTTCCTCTCTTTGCAGGTCTGTCTTGCATTATCACGAGGCTAATTTCCCTGAAACACAAGCTGAATCATGCCATCTTCATCTGAAACCACCACCACCCTGCCACAAATACACATACCCTGGACACTGAATGATATCTAAATCCTTCAACCCAGTTGAAAGGTCCTGTGCAACCTCTCTTTTTCACTTACTGCTCCTTTGTTGTTTCCTCCAGGGTCTCCGTATTATGGCAATCTGCTCTAATTGCTATTCCCTAAAATTGCTTAGCTTCCTTTTACCTCTGTGCTTCTGTTCACCTCCTCCTCTCTCCCTGAACTATCCCTTACTCACTCTCCCAGGGCTGTCAAGATCTTAATCTTTCCTCTGGGACCAACTGGAATGACAATCCACCCTATTAAGCCTTATTGGATCACTCCAGTGAGAAGTGATTGCTTGCTGGAAGAGCCAAATAGTACTTTGCATTTACTCCTCTGAGGGACACTTATTTACTGCAAACCAAAAGGCTGAGTGTTGTGTAGTGAGAAGGATTTGGAGTTTGAAGTTACAGGAACTGGGATTTTAGTTCAGGGTCTACCAAAGTGAGCCTCCATTTTCTCATTTATAAAATAGCAATAACAATAAGTTTATCACAGATTTTTATGAGAATTAAGTCAGATATATATGAAAAGTATTTTAAAACTAGCATTAAAAAAAGTTTCATTTAAAACTAATTGCTTTGCATTTTTTTCTTTATATCCCCCACAACACTTTACATAATCTAGGCTTTTCAGAATTGGTGTTGAATAAATTATTTGTGAATGAATCCATAAGATTCAACTTGTAAAACATTCTTACTATGACTTTCTTCTTTTCAAAAACCCATCTCTCACCGTAATGGTGGCCAAGCTAGATTTGGGAGCCATTTCAAGGCAGTGAGACATGAGAAAGTTAAATTACCTGATACTTTTACAACTTGCTTTCTTGAATAAGGAGAATGGCCTTTTAATAAATTATTTCCTTTCCCACATAAATCAATCTATCACAAGAAATGTTTAGTGTCCTCCTATAAAAGTAATAAAATGACCTAAGAGATTATTTCTTATCATCATATGGCATCTATTCTGGCCCCTTGAGATCTTAAAAGGCAAAGAATTAGTTAAGACCATTGTTCATGCAGACAGCACGATCCATTGGGAATCATGATGAGTCAAGGTCATAGAAGTCAGCTGAGGAGGGATCATTCAGAGAACAGATGGATTCGAAGGAGCAGTGGGACCGCCTCCTGCCCCGCAGTCAGGCCTCAGATTCAGAGGTGCTGGCAAGCCAGTGACGGGAGAACCCTGACTCTTGTTCTGCCCGAGTCAGTGGAAAGGCAAGGATCCTAGTACAGGGAAAGGAACCACAGGACCCTGACCAATCCCTAGAGATAGCACCCACAGGGAGACTTCTAATAATCCCCCGACTTTAGCTTGATGTCTCACATCTGTCATCTCACTTTATCCTTTTAAAACCCCACTGGGATAAGGAGGGCAAAGTCCATCATCCTCCTGTTCGACAGGAGAGAGTGAGAAAGAGAATAGGTCTCCATTTCCTTCTAGTAGATAAAGAAGGTATTTTCAAGCAATACCCAGAGATGTGTAACTCAAAAAAAAAAAAAAAAAAAATCCTTCTAGTTTTTGTCTTTAGAAGTGCTTTACAGTTTGGCAGTGTCTGGGTCCGTTACATCCTCATGTTAGCACTTTCATTGTGCTTACAGGGCCCTGAATTGCTGTAGATACTTCTCTAGATCCTGTTACCAAGGCTTAAGGGCATTAGTCCTTGGTTCTGTCTGATCTCCTCTTTCCCCATGTGAAGAATGGCTCAAACTGTCTGAATCCTGGATGACTGCTAGCTTTATTTAAAGACCTCAAGCAGGTCAATCATGAGAACCTCAAGCAGGTCAATCATGAGAATGGGGACATTTGGGACAATGAAGTTGACTTAAAAAAAAAAAGAAAGAAAACACTGGCCATTTAAAAAAAAAAACAACTTATCTAAACACTTGAAATGAATTGGAATGTCACAAAATCCTCTACTTGCTAAGTTTTTCTTGTGCATTGATTAATAACCTCACATGCAATTAGGAGTAGCCAGTTACCCTAGGCAGGGGTATGAAATTGTCTGAAACATATTAATGAATAAGTTTGCCAGAATCTTGACTTCTAGGTTCAAAAGTCAGCTACCAAGATCAAAGAGAAGGTTATCAGGAGAATGTAAATAGACTCAACAGGTCCCTGTACTCATTGTTTTCTGCAGTCCCCTATTCCAGCAGAGAAAACAGCTCTGTGGAGGAAGAAGAAAGAGCAGGTTTGAAGTGGAGGCAGGGGACGCACGAGTAAGCTGGGGCAGCGTCAGATGGAAGCCTGCTTGAAGCTTAGGGATCAGAGCCAAATGTGTGACTGTTCAGGGGTCGGTCCAGGAGGGACAGCAGCCGCCTTGGGGCACATGCCCTGGGCTGTGCTGCACGGCAGAAATGGCAGCCGGATGATTCGTGCCCCAGAGGCTGCAGTCAGCTCACAGGTCTCAGGGAGTTTCCGTGTGCAGAATCCAGAATGGAGCTGGAGGAGAGAGAAGGCCCGTGGGTAAGAAGGGCTGATCCCATCATGGAGGAGCATCCGAATGAAGCAAGAGCATTCCTGCCAGGGATGGGCTGAGCCTCAGTGCTTTGCCATACCACCTGAGTGGAGTTGTGGGATTCTGCAGATCAGCCAGTGGCCATCACTGGAGGAGTACTGTTCTGCTCAAATCCAGATGAGAAGAGACACATCTAGAGCAAAGGCCAGCATTGAACAGAGGGAGAACAAGACCAAGCAGCGGACTCACTGTTCCCCCATCTCCTGTAGGAGCTTGTGAGGTTCACAGTGACCCCAGCCAACAAGGCAGGGAGAGACAAGGGAGAGCACTTTAATGCTGAATGTGACAGTCCTTTAAACCTGAATCCCTGAGAAAATTGGCTTGAAAAAACGCTGGAGTGACTAGTTCAAGATTTTGTTTTAGTTTTTGCCATCAGACAGGATAGGTAGAAAAAGAAAAGCTACATCCTGGCAAATGTATGTTTGGAATATGCAATTCATGTCACTTGAAAAAAACTAACATCTGGGGACAGCCTCAAATGCCTTTTACCTTTATCAGAAATGAATGCTCAGAAATTTACATGGAGTTAATGGCAGGGACATTCTAGAATGGGAACTTTGTGGCTGCTTCTTTTTCCCGGATGGGAAAGCCTTCAAGCTTACAGACTTTGTCATTTGAGCAGTGTCTGAGATGTCCTGACCCCACGCTGCCCAGCTTCTCTGCTGCACTGGCTGGGAATTGGCCCTTTAACCAAGGCATGGGCTCATATTAGAGGCACAAGTCTTCCCTTTCAACAGTTCAACGATTGCTGCTTACCGGGCATGTAGGATATACCCGACACTCCACTAGGTGCTAGTGGGCTTCAGCACCAGGGAGCTGGCCCACAGCCCAGCGGGGCAAAAGCTCTGGAACTGTCAGTTATAAAGTGGTACAGGATGAGACCCACACTTGAGGACGGTGGCTGTGGGATGGGGCTTTGGAAGCTTTATGGTGGAGGTGATTGTACTTTTTTTGGACTGATGAGAATGGAGGGAAGGGTATAGAAGGGGAGAGGGAAAAGAAGAGGGGAAGAAGGACAGGGAGAAAGAGAGGGAGAGAGAGAGGAATAGGGTAGGGGGAGAGAAAGGGAGAGAAGGGAGAGGAAGGGGAGAGAGAGAGATTGAGAGAGGCTTTCCATGTTATTTCTGATCAGCAAAAGCCTCAGAAAGCCCAGGTGCATCTGCTTCAGTTCTGTGCAGAGGACTAGCAGAGACCCAGCATACAGATCAATTTTTACCTGGTTTCTACAACATTTGGACTTTTCTCTAAATTATGTCTAAAAACAAATTGAAAAGTTGAAATGCCCATTTTTCAATGTTTTCTTTCGTTGACTATTGGACGTGTTGCTGCAGCCTAGCCCCCACGTCTTCATTCTTAGCTGAGTTATTTCCCGGACTGTCTCCATCACCCAAGCAGCTCACCCCTGGCCCATTGTTCCGATGGGGAAGATGCTTTTGCCATGCCATTCTGTGCCCAGCAAGGTTTGGCAATGACGCTTCCGAGAGGCAACTTCCTTCAATTCTGACTCAGAAAAATGAACACAGCTTGTACTTTTCCTTCTCCACTCATTATATGCTCTACCTACTGTGCGCAGGCTCTGTGCCAGAATGCTGGGCGATGGCATGAAGTACTAAAGGTCCTCCATGCCCCGAAGATACTTATAAGCTGGACTGAGAGTCAAGACATACACCCAGAGCATGGAGCTAACGTTCAAGGCCGAGAGGATTTGGGACCAGATGACAGTGATACAGACCAGAGACTTAACCACAACACTAGTGATGGTCTTTGCTGTGGTGCTGACCTGGGCATCGTAAGACGTTAGCAGCATTCCTGTCTTCTGCCTACTACATGCCAGTCCACCCCCCTGTTGTAACAACCAAAAGTGTCTCTAGACCTTTCCAATGTCCCCTTGCAGGCTAAATCATTCCCAGTTGAGAACCACTGATACAAACCTGAAGGACATTAGGTGTCAAAGGGGAGGGATTGGTGGTTTGCCATTGTTACAGGGACACTGGGTCACAGCAATGACTGAAAAATAGGGTAGGTTTTGATAGGTACTAAGGAGTGCTGGAAGTCTTTCCAGGGGAGGGTTCTCCTTGTCATAGCCCCCCACCTTTTCCTATTTGTATTGCTCTGTCTAGAGTCACCAATTCAGTCTGATTACTGCAACTTGTTCTATTTTACTTCCCCCTCCCTCCTTTGCTTCCTTCCTGCCTTGATTCATGTACCTTACTCCTTCACTGGACACAGCTCAGGTGTGAGGTAATACCTGCCTTCACAGAACACCAAATAGCCGCCTTTGTGTGGATGCCTCTAACAAGGACTCCGGTTTCATTTGGCCTCTACCTGCTGTTACTGCAGAGAACTCTCTGGTAACCTGCCTTCCTCCATGCTCGGCTTAGATTTTCCTATGAAACCACATTTCATCTCTTTCTTCAGTAGATGTTTCTTGTTGTTACATTCCGTTCCATTCTGAAAGCAGTGTGGGCATGGTTCTCTGTGTTTCCCTGATTTGAAGTGCTTTTGAATCATATTTAGGAGTAAGAAAAACAATGATCTCTGGTAGATGTTTTATGATGGATAGACTCAAAGAACAAGACTGATGCAGAGAAGACTCTTAAATATATAAATAAAAATTTTGAGCATGGTATTAATTTCCCCTGAGTTGTCATGGGAAATGCCCAAAGCAACTGGCATAGCCTGTGAAATTACAGTTTAAAAGCCTGGTGATGGAGATGGGGAGGCAGCGAAGCCAGTAACATGAAAACTGTGTGGAATGGTCATTAGTAGATGAGGTCTACTAAGAATTTCAATACAGAATGGGTTACGAAGTTAGTTTATTATTGTAGCTCATTGTTCATTTTGATGGGGAGCTTACTCTGTACCTTCCTTGGAATCCCAAAATTACTTTGCAAACTGCAAATTCACCAATGTGCAACTGTAAGGGCAAATTGTGCCTGGTCTTTTTCTATTTAAATTAATTATTATTTTTTTAAGATTTTATTTATTTGACAGAGAGACAACGAGAGAGGGAACACAAGCAGGGGGAGTGGGAGAGGGAGAAGCAGGCTCTCTGCTGAGCGGAGAGCCCGATGCAGGGCTCAATCCCAGGGCTCTGGGATGATGACCTGAGCCGAAGGCAGACGCTTAACGGCTGAGCCACCCAGGTGCCCCTAAATTAATTAATTTTTATATGCATTTTTAAAAATGTCTGTTCATGTCTTCTGCCCATTAATTGGATTACTGGTTTTCAGGTGTTGAGTTGTATCAGTTCTTTGTATATGTTGGATACTAACCCCTTATCGGATATGTCATTTGCAAATATCTTCTCTTTTTCAGTAGGTTGTTTTTCAGTTTTATTGACTGTTTCCGCCTTTGTGCAGAAGCTTTTTATTTTGATTAGTCCCAATAGGTTATTTTTGCTTTTGTTTCCCTTGCCTCAAGAGACATATTAAGAAAGATGTTGTTATGGCCAGTGTCAGAGAAATTACTGCTATGCTCTCTTCTAGGCCTTTTATGGTTTTAGGTCTTATATTTAGTCCTTAATCAATTTTGAGTTTTTTTTTCTTCCAAATTTTTATTTAAATTCTAGTTAACATACAGTATTTTGAGTTTATTTTTTGTGTATGGTAAAACAAAGTTAGTCCAGTTTCATTCTTTTGCATATCCAGTTTTCCCAACACAATTTGTTGAAGAGACTGTCTTTCCCATTGCATACTCTTTTGTCAAAGATGAATCATATAATTGTGGGCTTATTTCTGGGTTTTCTATTCTGCTCTATTCATCTATGTGTCTATTTTTGTTCCAGTACCATACTGTTTTGATTACAAAAGCTTTGTAACTTTAAGTCTGGAATTGTAATGCCTCTAGTTTTGTTTTTCTTTTTCAGGATTGCTTTGGCTATTCTGGGTCTTTTGTGTTCCATACACATTTTAAAATAGTTTGTTTTGATTCTGTGAAAAAAGCTGTTGGTATTTTGATAGGGATTGCATTAAATGTGTATATTGCTTTGAGTAGTGTGAACATTTTAACAATATTTGTTCTTCCAATCCATGAGGATGGAAAGTCTTTCCATTTCTGTGTGTCATCTTCAATTTCTTTCATCAGCGTTTTATAGTTTTCAGAGTATAGGTCTTTCACCTCTTCTTGGTTAAGTTTATTCCTAGGCATTTTATTATTTTTGATGTAATTATAAATGGGATTATTTTCTTAATTTCTCTTTCTGCTGCTTTATTATTAATGTATATGATGCAATATATTTCCGTACATTGGTTTTGTATACTATTAACTTTACGGGATTCATTTATTAGTTCTAATAGTTTTTTGGTGGATTCTTTAGGGTTTTCTATATATAGTATCATGCCATCTGCAAATAGTGAAGATTTTATTTCTTCTTTACCAATTTGGATGCCTTCTCTTCCTTCCTCCTTCCTTCCTTCCTCCTTTCCTTTCCTTTCTTTTCCTTTCGTTTCCTTTCCTTTCGTTTCCTTTCCTTTCGTTTCCTTTCCTTCCCTTCCCTTCCCTTTCCCGTCCTTTTTCTTTCTTTCTTTCTTTCTTTCTTTCTTTCTTTCTTTCTTTCTTTCTTTCTTTCTTTCTTTCTTTCTTTCTTTCACCTCTCTTCCTTCTTTCCTTCCTTCCCCTTTCCTTTCCCTTTCCTTTACCCCTCCTTTCCCTTTTCCTTTCCTTTCCTTTTTCTTTTCTTTTCTTGTCTTTTCTTTCTCTCTCTCTCTTTCCTTCTTTCCTTCCTTCCCCTCTCTTTTCTCTTCTCTTCTCTTCTCTTCTCTTCTCTTCTCTTCTCTTCTCTTCTCTTCTCTTCTCTTCTCTTCTCTTCTCTTCTCTTCTCTTCGCTGTGGCCAGATTTTGCTCTGGCCAGGACTTCCACTACTATGTTGAATAAAAGTGGTGAGACTGGACATCCTTGTCTTGTTCCTGACCTTAGGGGGAAAGCTCTCAGTTTTTCACCATTGAATATGATGTTCAATGTTATTTTTCCATATGTGGCCTTTATTATGTTGAGGTATGTTCCCTTTAAACCTACTTTGTTGAGGGTTTTTTTTTTTTTTTAAAGATTTTATTTATTTATTTTTTAGAGAGCGAGCGAGAGAGAAACAGCATGAGAGGGGAGAGGGTCAGAGGGAGAAGCAGGCTCCCCGCTGAGCCAGGAGTCCGATGCGGGGCTCGATCCCAGGACCCTGGGATCATGACCTGAGCCGAAGGCAGATGCTTAACCATCTGAGCCACCCAGGCGCCCCTGTTGAGGGTTTTTAATCATGAATGGATGTTGTACTTCATCAAATGCTTTTTCTACATTTATTGAAATTATCATATGTTTTTAAATCTTTTCTCTTGTTGATGTGATGCATCATGTTAATGGATTTGTGGATATTGAACAACCCTTGCATCCCAGGAATAAATCCCACTTGATTGTGGTGAATGATATATTTTTTTCTAAAAGATTTTATTTATTTATTTGACAGAGAGAGACAGCGAGAGAGGGAACACAAGCATGGGGAGTGGGAGAGGGAGAAGCAGGCTTCCCACTGAGCAGGGAGCCCGATGTGGGGCTCAATTCCAAGACCCTGGGATCATGACCTGAGCTGAAGGCAGATGCTTAGCAACGACTGAGCCACCCAGGCACCCCAGTGAATGATATTTTTATTAGATATTTTTATTTATTTATTTATTTATTTATTTATTTATTTATTTATTTGAAAGAGAGCACAGGCAGGGGGAGGGGAAGAGGGAGAGAGAGAATCTGAAGCAGACTCCACACTAAGTATGGAGCCCAACATGGGGCTTGATCTCATAACCCTGAGATCATGACCTGACCTGAAATTAGGAGTTGGACACTTAACATACTGAGCTACCCAGGGACCCCATGAATGATTTTTTTAATGGATTTTTGGATTTGGTTTGCTAATATTTTGTGAGAAGTTTTGCATGTATGTCCATCAGAGATATTGGCCTCTAGTTCTCTTTTCATCTATCTTTGGTATCTTTTATCTCTTTTTGGTGTCTTTATCTGTTTTTTGTTTGTTTGTTTGTTTTTTAATCAGGGTGATACCAGCCTCATAGAATGAATTTGGAAGCTTCTCTTCCTCTTCTATTTTATGGAATAATTTGGGAAGAATAGGTATTAACTCTTCTTTATTTTTTATTTCATTTTATTTTATTTTTATTATGCTATGTTAGTCACCATACAGTACATCATTAGTTTTTGATGTAGTGTTCCATGATTCATGGTTTGCGTATAACACCCAGTGCTCCATGCAATATGTGCCCTCCTTAATACCTATCACTGGGCTAACCCATCCCCCTCTCCTCTAAAACCCTAAGTTTGTTTCTCAGAATCCATAGTCTCTCATGGTTTGTCTCCCCCTCTGATTTCCCCCGCTTCATTTTCCCCTTCCTTCTCCTAATGTCCTCCATGCTATTCCTTATATTCCTCAAATAAGTGAAACCGTATGATAATTGACTTTCTCTGCTTGACTTATTTCACTTAGCATAATCTCTAGTCCCATCCATGTTGATGCAGAAGTTGGGTATTCATCCTTTCTGATGGCTGAATATTATTCCATTGTATATATGGACCACATCTACTTTATCCATTTGTCTGTTGAAGGGCATCTTGGCTCTTTCCACAGTTTGGCTATTGTGGACATTGCTGCTATGAACATTGGGGTGCATATGGCCCTTCTTTAAATGTTTGGCAGAGTCCACCTATGAAGCCATCTGGTCCTAGACTTTTGTTTGTTGGGAGTTTCTGATTATTGATTCAATTTCATTGCTGATAATGAGTCTGTTCAAATTTCCTATTTCTTCCTGATTCAGTTTTGGGAGGTTATATGTTTCTAGAAATTTGTCCATTTCTTCTAAGTTGTCCAGTTTGTTGGCATATAATTCTTCATAATATTCTCTTACAGTTTTTGTATTTCTGTGATGTTGGTTGTTATTTTTCCTCTTTCATTTCTAATTTTGCTCTTTTGAGTCCTCATTCTTTGTTAAACGAGTCTGGCTAAATGTTTATCAATTTTGTTGATATTTTCAAAGAACCAGCTCCGGTTTCATTGATCTGTTCTACTTTATTTATTCATTCATTCATTTATTCATTCATTCTAGTTTCTATTTCATTTATTTCTACTCTAATCTTTATTATTTCCTTTCTTCTACTGGTTTTGGGTTTTATTTGTTCTTTTTTTTTCTGGCTACTTTAGCTGTAAGGTTAAGTTGTTTATTTGAGATTTTTATTGCTCCTTGAGGTGGGCCTGTATTGCTATAAACTTTCCTCTTAGAACAGCTTTGTTGCATCCTAAAGATTTTGAATTGTTGTATTTTCATTTTCATTTGTCTCCATATATTTTTTGTCCTCTTTCATATCTTGGTTGACCCAGTCATTATTTATTAGCATGTTATTAAATATCAGTGTATTTGTGTTCTTCTCAGATTTTTTCTTGTTGATTTCTAGTTTCATAGCATTGTGGTCAGAAAAGATGCATGGTATGACCTCAGTCTTTTTTAATTTGTTGAGATTTATTTTGTGGCCTAATACGTGATCTCTTCTGGAGAATATTCCTGTACACTTGAAATAAATGTGTATTCTGCTGTTTCAGGGTGGAATGTTCTGAATATATCTGTTAGATCCATCCGGTCCAATGTGTCATTCAAAGCCACTCTTTCCTTGTTGATTTTCTGTTTAGATGATCTGTCCATTGATGTAAGTGGGATATCAAAATCCCCTACTTCTGCTGTATTACTATTGATTATTTTCTGCTTTATATATTCAGGTGCTCTCATAGTTGATGCATAAATATTTATAATTGTTAAATCTTTTTGTTGGATTGTTCCCTTTATAATTATACATGTCCTTCTTTGTCTCTTATTTTAGTCTTCTCTTTAAAGTCTATTTTGTATGATGTAAATATGGCTATCTGGCTGTCTTTTCATTTCTATTTGCCTGATAGATGCTTTTCCATTCCTTCACTTTCAGTCTGCATGTGTCTGTAGGTCTAAAACGAGTGTCTTGTAGTGTTTAGTCTTTCTTGGCAAGTGTTTTGTGTCCCGGCCCTGTGAAGACTGCTGGCTAGCTAAGTAATGAAACTTGTGCTGACGTAGCCCTTCTGCTGCAAGGACCTAAATTTTAGACATTGGTGAACTTGATTGAAAGATTCTTTGAAAGTTCAGTTCAGTGCCAGGCTTGGAGTCCAGACCTTTCCTCCTTGCACATCTATCTTAGACAAGTCACTTACAGCTCTCCCTTCAGACCATCTCTACAGAAGACTGATATTCTTTATTTTTTAAAGATTTTATTTATTTATTTGAGAGAGAGAGAAAGAGAGAGCACTAGCAGGAGTGGGGGCTAGGGCAGAGGATGAGGGAGAAGCAGACTCCCTGCTGAGCAGGGAGTCCAGTGCTGGGCTCAATCCCAGGACTCAGAGATCATGACCTGAGCCAAAGAGAGACACTTAACTGACTGAGCCACCCAGGTGCCCTGAGAAGACTGATATTCTAATAAATAACCTTTCAAACTGAATATCAGGTTTGACTTCAGCTTTCCTTTTCACATTCAGCTTCCTAGCTGGTTATGGCAGATCATAAATTGATTAGGCTCACTTACCACAGGTAGCAGATGTGTAAGTTGTAAGAGAGGAAGGAAAAAAAGTTAAACTCAGTTAACTCTGTGTGTGTGTGTATGTTTTCTTCATAGAACAAGACCTTTAAAATTGACCAAGTTCATTTGTATGTCTTGAGTAGGCTCATCCTTAGTGATACTAAAGTCACCTGTTTGTGTCAGGCACTCATAAGGGATATAAAGCACTAACTCATTTAAGCCTCACGTCTACAGGGGTAGATATCATTAGTATCCGTATTTCACAGGTTAAGAAGATCTTAAGCATTTAACCCCAAATCCCATGGCTGAAGGTTTTGAATTGGGCTTGAATTTAGGCAGTCTCGTTCTAGAGTCCACGCTCATGAGTACTATAGTCCATTCCCTCTCACACTTTAAAACCTTTCTTAGGTCAGTGTTTCTGTTCATGAAGGGAGTGTGTATGGATTAAGCCCTTATTACGTGCCAGGCAATGCACAAATGTTACATAATATTATCACGGTGTTGTGTGTTATTATGCCCATTCTATAAATGTGGACTCACTCTGGCTCACACAGATGTCAAGGGTCAGAGATAGAATGATATTCTAGATTCTGTCTTCAAACTTGTACCACCTCTTTCCCCCCACCCTCTACCCCCACAAACCAGCTTTATTTAGAGAAGTACTAATTAAGCACCTATAATGTATTTTGTACTATAAAGACCTTGAAGAATAGAAGAGCTGGTCAGTTTGTCCTGAAAGCACTTACATCATCACTATGTAGGCAATACACAAAGAGAGATATGAGACAATTAGCAAAATATGGCAAGTTCTGCTGTGGTAAAATGCCAGTCTTTAAGACGTAGAAGAAAAATATCCCCAGAAAAGTTTATGGAAGGGAGAGTTTTAGAGAGATTATTATTACAGGAACGGTGTTCCTGGACAGTCCCAGTTTTAAAATATTTGGCCTAATTCTGCTCATTTACCTGTAAGTCTTAAACCTGAGTTGTGGTGCCTGGGAACTGGGGAGGTAGGCTGCAGTGAGCTCCTGACAGGTGTGTACTGAGTTGACAATGATAAGATCATAGTGTTTTGGGTCGATAGGCAGTAGAAGAGGCAAGTCAGAATGGTATGTCTTGATTATTGTTTGTAGCATTTGTAAGTTTATTTTTCCACATAAGTGATGCTCAGTATCACACAGCTTTCCACTCAGTCCTTGAATTGGTCAAGAACAGCAGCCTGCTCCGGAATCATATGGCATCAGAATAGATCTTTGCTTCTGCATATGCCTAGCCCTTTAAGTGTTGAATTGGCATCACTGCCCCCTACATTTTTTTCTAGCTTTGTTAATCTTATTTTCAGCTCCTGAAAAGAACAATATATCCCAAGTACAATCATTAATTGAATATGATTCAATCTGGACCCATCTTTAATAAGAAACCAAAGAAGGAAATTCAATTAGACTCACCTTTTCCATTTCAAAAGATCAAGTCCTCCCGTTTCACAGTTAAAATTATGAAAGATTATCTTCTTAGTGGAAGGCTTCGTGAAAATTTGGATTCCTGTCAAATATTTAGTGTAATATCCCAGGATCGGGATTAATATAGCCTTTCAGCAGCTTGCTCTGAATTACTGTCGACACAATCTCTCTTTTGGAAGCTTTTGAATAAAAGGCATTCTGTACTCTGGCATGACTCAAAGTATTCAGCAGAAAGGGTAACAAGATCAAACAATTTTAGGACAAGTTATCATGCCTTCTGGTCATGAAAATCCAGACACCTCAATCTCATTTCCATAGCTCAGTGTTGATCTGCTCACTTCTAAGAGAAAACTGAAATTATTGAAACCAGGTTTTAAGTCTGCGTGAGTATTTTTGGGGTTGATCTAAAATTACAAATTAATAGCAGCATTAAAAAACAAAATGTGATAGAAAAAATACAACCTAATTACTTGATTGGTAAAATTATGTCAAATGCCCTTAGAGAATAATATTATTAATGATTAGTTTACTATTATTATCAGAGTTAAAATTTACAGTATCTATTTTAGGTTCTAGATGCTCTAAGTGCCTTACTTTTCTCAAACCTGTGTTTGTTTGACCCCAAAGGCATTGACTATAGCCCCTAGACTGTAACCCCAAATTATACTACTTTTTCAACACTAGTTGATGGATGCATTTTGCCAGAAATAAAAAATTTCCTATTATACTTTATGTGAAGTTATCTACAAATCTGTATTGGGAACTATAGTTATATGTGAATAACTGGGATTATTTTGTCCCCCCAAGCTTTATTTTGCAGCCTGATGGTATGATATGTTACAAGTATAATCATAAAAGAGTTTATTTATGCAAAGCTTGCCATGTAGCTTCAATGAGTTCTGCCTCAAAGTACTGTTCAAACAGAAACCCTAGTGTCCCCTGGTATTCCAGCTAAAAAGGTAAATATTTGTAATAGGCATACTGCAGTCATATTCTCAACACTGGCAAGAGCATTCATTTCTTTTTATGCCATCCAGAAGCTGGCACCCACCACCTGTGGCTCACATCGAAATGTGAGTCCTAGGTTGGTGTTTTCTTTTCCACTGACGGGTTCTAGTGAACAGGCAAGGCGTGGACTTCAGTCTCTGAATTGCAGAATAAAGAACACTGGATCCATTAGCAACTCGAATTACTGAGACCCCAAGGGAGAACTAGGTTGGACTCTCTACAGTCAAAACATTCTAGAACAGCGCTTTCACAAAGTATTTTAAAAGCAGGCAAATCCCTTCTTCAAATGAATATTATTATTAACTCCAACAAGGAAAAGACATAAAGTAATATGGGGCTACTATTCATTCAGGGCTTTCTCTGTGACAGGCACCATGTGAACTTCTTGCTTAGTTTTCCTTATGTAATTCTCAGAAGGACTGCATGAGGTAGGCACATCAATGTCCTCCATTATAAGGCTGACTTAGAGAGTTTACATAACTCACCAAAGTCAGTCATCCTCCCAGTGGAAGAGCACAATTCAAATGCAGATAGATTGACCCCAGAGCCCAAGTCTTTGGCCACAAAAAGCAGACCTGCTCTTGTGAGAACAGACATGGGCTGGGGTCATCCCCAGGAATCATCTATACTTTTGTCCTCACTCACCTGTTGACATGTGGAACTTCTCCAGCATCCCCAGAGAACACACAAAAAGTACAATAAGTGATATGAAGCTGAGAGAGAAGACCTAAGTTTAATCTCAAAATCATATTTTTTAAGGAGTGGATATGTGATGATTTGGTTTTGTCTAGTTTTTTTTATCAGATCTTTTATTTTTTCCAGATTTATTGAGGCATAATTGACAAAAATTTTATGTATTTGTGGTAGGCAACATGATGTTTTGACATACAAATATGTTGTGAATGATTTCCACAATCAAGCTAATTTAAATATCACCTCATATAGTTATTTGTGTGCATGTGTACTATAAGAACATTTAAGATTTACTCTTTTAGCAAAGTTCAAGTATACAATGCAGTATTTTTACCTATAGTCACCATGTGTACATTAGAGCTCCAGAAATTATTCATCCTTCATAATTGAAACTTTATATCAACATGTCCCAATTTCTGTCCCTACTTCCAACCCCCCCGCACCCTCCACCAGTACTTGGATGCCACCATCTTACTGTCTGCTTCTATGAGTTTGAGAATGTCAGGACATAAGTAGGAAGGCTAGGGATAGTTAAGGGATTTGGGTTTCATTTTCTAGATGAACATTCTAGAAAGAGCAGCCTGGTGCTTCTCCAGGGTATGGCTGTAGGGGGGACAAAGCTAGAGCCAGAGAGATGAGCAGGAAGAATTATTCTCAAGTCTGTCTGCACAAAGTGATGTGAGGAGCTTTAAAAAATACCATTGCCTGGGCCGCAGCTCATCCTGAGTAAAACCACATCTCTTGGGGTAGATCCAGGCACTGTTCATGTTTTCAATTCCCCTTGTGATTCTAATGTGCAGCCAACACTAAGAGTTCCTGAGCTAGAAGAATGTCAGTTGAAATACAGGAAAGAGTGGATGACCATTTGGAGTGTACAATGGTAGTTGGGGTGCAGAGGGTGGATTTGAAAAATAATTGGAAGGTAAACATAAATATAGCAAGAACCGAGAATCACATCAATGGGGGTGGTGTGAGAGAGATGAGCTGTCAAGAAGAGTTCCCTGTTTGGGGCCTGGGTGGGTGGTAGTGCCTGCAATTGAAGTAACAAATTCATGAAGAGTAGCAATTTTACCTGGGAAGATGAAAAGTTAGATTTTGGTGGTGCAGGATATCAGGTGTCTCAAGGACAGCCAAGGAGAGGGTGCATAGTCACCAAAGCAGCGGGCCAAAGAGGAACCCCAATATGTAAGTAGCAGGCGAGAGAAGAGAACACCATGAAATAGACAGAAAAAGAAAAGAAATGTCCAAGGGACTCATCTAGTCTTCACTGTCCAATATGATAACCAGTAGCCATGTATTAATGTTTAAAATAGAATCCATTCTTTGGCAGATTTGATGAGTGGGGAAGGCCCTGCCTCTTTCTACTAAACTCTTTGGAGGCCAATACCCTCTCTAACTTTATTGTATTTGTTCATTTAATCATTCACTCATTACCTCATTCATATACTTACCCAGCCTCTTATTCCATTTCTGTCCAAGGAGGAAGCTGGTGATGCCACACCCAGAATATGGTGAGTGCTGTAGAGGCTGGCCCTCTTCCAACTTGGTAAAGATGGTCTGTCTCCGTTTTCAATGATGGGAGCTGTGTGTCTAGTCATCTCATTATCTTGTGGTGCCTATTAAAAACATTTCTCTCCCTTACTCTAGAAACAAGAACTGCATTTCATTAATGAGTGATGTGACTGCTAAATACATGGATTAAAAAAAAATGTAAAATTCTCTGGGATTTTCCAGGATAAGAAGTCATTACAGATGTTGTGTTGTTTCAGATGTCTTGGGGATTAAATAGGCCTAAATCAGCTCCTGAGCATTTTATTAGTGAATCTGTGTCATTTGAAAATCTTTCCCTGAAACTTTCCCACCCACTCTCTATCCCCCACTTGAATAAAGGAGTAATCAGGGATGAGCTCAGAATCTCCACTTGGTCTTGACCTATCCCAGACGGTGTTATAGTCACAGCTTTATCTGTAAAGAGTAGAAGGGCAGCCCGGGGCTATGCCAAGAAAATAGTACTTGCATTAATAGAAAGTCATTCGGATTTGCATTAAAACTCTTACTTGTCTCTTATTTAATATTGTTCATTGCTCTCTCATTATTCATTCTGTTGATGCATAGAGGTGCACATATTCTGCACTCTGGAATTGTTTCTGAAAACAGTCTGTCAGTCCTGTATTGAATTGTCATGCCTTGATGGTACAAGGAAATGTTGTCCTTTAAAGAAATTCTATTAGGAAATCCTTTATAGTCAGCTGTTCATTCCGCAATTGTTTATTGATCACCTACTATGTGCTGCAGTAATGTCGAGTATTAGAGAACACAGTTATATAAACTCTACTCTTGAGATAATCGTAATCACGTATTGGAAAATATATGGTTCTATATACTAGGCACTGCTTTGAAGGGTTTTTACACTTTAACCCACTTCCTCTTCACAACAACACTGTGAGGTAGTGTCATTATCAACCTTATTTTGCAGATGAGGAAACTGAGGGATATAGAATTAAATGGCGCATCCCCAATTATACAGTTAAGAAAGGCAGAACTGGGATTATACTGGGGCTGCCTGTCTCCAATCTATGCTCTTCACCATTATACTTTACTTCCTTTCCCCTGCTCAAGGGGATCCCACTGTGATCTCCAATGGGAGACAAAAAGGAACCCCCCTTGAAATTAACTTATTTGTAGAATGTGGTTGACATTTAGCTCTGTTTATTTAAATGATTCTTGAAAAGGAGCACTTTTAAGATAAATGCTCTTTCTCTTCTTATCAAGCATTGTCCAGCCAAATAGAAACAAAGGAAGAGGTAAACATTTAGCTTTACCAAGCATACCTTGGATTAGCTTTGAGAATTTTTGACCTCTGAAATCTAAAATAGTTTTATAGGTATTCTTGGAATCTTTCATTCCAAGTGTTTAAGCAATGGGTGTCTAGAACAATGACAGATTGCTTTGTTTTAGAAGTCATATGTAAATATTTATACAAGAATAGCAACCTTTGCAAGGCTATACAAACCAGATTCCACTTTGAGCCCCATTACCAGTTGTCCCGATTGCCTACACATCAGCAAATGTACCTACTACCAAAACCAAATGTCCTCGAGCCCTAGGAACATGAAGAAGTTAAATAGACCAGTAGCCCCAAAGCACTTTTAGAGCAATTTTATTAAGACTTGGGTTTCTGGGAAGGTTTTATTTTATCACTCAGCTATTATCTTGAATCTGCCATGTACTCAAAGGTTTTTGTTGCCCTTAATTCAGCTCTCTACCTTCTGGGATATCACTGTTTTGTTAAGCACTTTTCTACCCAGATAGATAACAGGATTTGGTGACAGCTTTCAATTGTATTACCACTGAAACTTTTATAGGTATAGGATTTCTTTGCGTAGGCTGGTCCCTGACTATGACTTACTTAGGTTAGTACTTATTGGCCCATAAAACTTGCCTGACTCTGTAAAATAACTCACTAATTCTTCCAGCGTGTGAAACCTCTAATGGTGTTTATCAACACACATGTAAATAATCTAGATGACCACCATGAGGGCCCCAAAAGATGAGCCGGAGCGACTCCTTATCGTATAAGCCCATATAGTAATGAGATCCCTGTCCAATAGAAGTATCACCTAAACTCCAGCTTTCAAGAGTCCTGTTGTATTCTTGAGAAAGAGTATTTAAAGCAAAAGGAATGAAATTGGCAGAAAAGTTATGGTGCCGAAGTTTCTTTAAGTATCTAAGAAAGGCTCCCACACACAGAGAAACAGCCGTGACCCGATCATTCCCTGGCAAATGCACCAAAGAGAAAATACAATTACTTAAATAAACAGAAAAATACTCAATTTGCCAAATTAAGACATTCAAATTACAGCAAAATATGAGCAAGCATTCTAATTTCCCCTTAAGTTATCTAGTACTTTAAAAAAAATTTTTAATGGCTGATATTTATGAGCCAGTGATAAAATTTGTTCTTCCATGTTTTACTTGTGATATGATTCATCCATAAATAATTTGGCATTACATATCAAGAACCATAAAAATGTTCTGATTTTTTGACCCACCAATTCTCCTTTTGGGAACCCAAAATATGAAGAAATCACATGAATAAAGATATTCATCACACCAATGTTTAAAATATTACAATGCCGGGGTGCCTGGGTGGCTCAGTCATTAAGCGTCTGCCTTCGGCTCAGGTCATGATCCCAGGGTCCTGGGATCGAGCCCCACATTGGGCTCTCTGCTCAGCAGGAAGCCTGCTTCTCCCTCTCCTACTCCCCCTGCTTGTGTTCCCTCTCTTGCTGTCTCTCTCTCTGTTGAATAAATAAATTAAAAAAAAAATCTTAAAGTATTACAATGTAAGAAGACACTTAAACGCCCAGCAATGAAGAAATGGTTACAGGAATTATGCCCATCTCATAGGTGCATAAAGTGGAGAGACTCTTATTCTATGATCTAGTCAACATAAGTATTTATTGTCTTCTGTGTGCCAGGCGCTATTCCAGATTCTGAGACTACAGTGATGAGCAGAATGATTCCATCTGCTCCTGAGCCCATGAAGCTTAGAGTCAGGTAGGGGAGTTAGATGTTAATGAAAATAATATGCCACATTCATGGCCAGATATTTAGGAAGGCCAATTTGATTGTTTAAAGATCTGCTTTCAGCATGCTCCTTGACATACGGGTTGGGGCTGAGTCCATCAGCCTACAGGATGGATAACCTTGATGTTGTGTTTCCCTGGGGCTTAAGAGTGACAATAGGTAATGGGAACATTTGACAGCATGTAGGGAAGGAGGTGTGATACTCTCGAGGCACTCAAGCCATCAGTGCTATTAGGAGCTCTGCAATCTGATGTTTTCCAGCTCAGCTGAGTCTTCTGTTGACCTATCTAAATGTTTAGGATAACAGCATTTCTGCTTCTCTTGTGTATTTTTTTTTATTCTATGTACTGGAAACAGACTATGAATAATTAATGAGCAATTTTTATTGTAGCTCATGAAACTATAATGATGCTAAGTTTGTTGCATGATACAGATAATGTGGTAGGATTAGTCCTGCAGTTCCGCTGCAAATGGCCATGTTCCCTTTTCAAAGTTTAATGAGCTCTTGCTGTGACAAAGAACAGTAGGCGCTTAAAGAAAATTCACTTTTCCAACCTAATTTGCAGATATTGAAGCAAAAGCTAAGGAATGACATAGTGATAGATTCCGTGATTTTGATATTTATCGGATCCTAGTGTATGGTGAATGTGTATGTTTCAGAGGGAAACACATTTATTTCTTTTAAACAGGATGATTTTATAGACTTACAAATCACTAACACGCTTTCAGGTCTTGGGTTGTGATTTTTTAATTTTTTTTCACATAAATGGATTTGATTCTTCTCTTCATTCACATGGAACACTGATTCCTTGTTTCTTATTCTGATGGTAAAGGAATAGTGCTCCTCTCCCTTTCCGTCTTTATTAGCATCACCTCCACCCCCGGCCTCCACCCCATCCAATATCAGTATCATGAAGAAGCAATTGCTACTGAGGTTTAGGTATGATTGGTAAAAAATAAAATAAAATCTCATATATATATATATATGAACCCAGATTATGAACCTGCTATCAAAAAGACCACTCACTATCCAGGTCGCCCTGTTTCTCTGTGCCTCTGTGTTTATGCAGACGTCGTAAAGCCGCATGTTATTGCTTACGCTGCAGAGATCTCAACTGATCTTTCAACAACTTCAGCATGTTTTCTCCAGGAATGAGTCAGTGAAACAAAAAGGCCACATCAAAGAGGCAGCCTTCAGGGTTTTTGAGCTGCCTGCGTACCTTGGACATGGATCTCTCTGCCTCTAAAAGGCCAGAGTGGGAGCGGGCGGTGGTTCAAATGTTGCATCAACATACAGTAATTAATCCGATGCTGGAAGGAGATGACACATTTGGAGACAACTTGAAATGACCCACTGAAACATAGGAAACATGGAGAGTGGGACTGACCAACTTGATGGAAAAGCCAAGTTCTGTCGATGTTTGACTTGTGGGGAATTCTTACTGCAAATTCGGAGGCTCTCTCCAATGTAGTACTGGTTTGTTTCATATGCGTCTCATTGGCCATTGGGCACCTCAGCGAAACAGATTCTCTCTCTCAAAAAACAAAAAGAGTTTTGAGATTTTTATTCTACTTTTCTTTCCTGTTAATGTACAGTATAAATAAGCACTATTGTAATTTATGTTTACCTTATATTCAGCTGCCTTAATACAGTCTGAATTTAAAAAGATTTTGTTATATTTCTTGATTGTTCTAGGTATACATAATTCCGTGAGTAATTGTTTTTATATTCCATATTGTTTTCAATATTTGTATCATTTATTTCATTTTCGCATTTTATTTCATCTGCTAGTTGTATTACAACATCTCAAACAATGTTGAAAATTAAACAGAGATAGAGGACGTTCTCTATTTATGACTTTCAATGTGTTTTATATTGGTTCCTGATAAATGCTTTCTCATGCATAGGAAGCTTCCTCTGATGTTTATTTTACTTAAAGTCAAGAAGAGTTCTTACAAAATAGTAGTAAATGATTTTTTTTTGAGAATTTTTTTATTGTTAGGTTAATCACCATACATTACATCATTAGTTTTTGATGTAGTGTTCCATGATTCATTGTTTGTGCATAACACCCAGTGCTCCATGCCGAACGTGCCCTCTTTAATACCAATAACAAGGCTAACCCATCCTCCCACCCCCCTCCCCTATAGAACTCTCCGTTTGTTTTTCAGAGTTCATGATCTCTCATGGTTCATCTCCCCCTCCGATTTCCTCCCCCTTCATTCTTCGCCTCCTGCTATCTTCTTCTTTTTTTTTTTTCTTAACATATATTGCATTATTTGTTTCAGAGGTACAGATCTGTGATTCAACAGTCTTGCACAATTCACAGCGCTCACCATAGCACATACCCTCCCCAATGTCTATCACCCAGCCACCCCATCCCTCCCAGCCCACCCCCCACTCCAGCAACCCTCAGTTTGTTTCCTGAGATTAAGAATTCCTCATATCAGTGAGGTCATATGATACATGTCTTTCTCTGATTGACTTATTTCGCTCAGCATAACACCCTCCAGTTCCATCCACGTCGTTGCAAATGGCAAGATCTCATTCCTTTTGATGGCTGCATAATATTCCATTGTATATATATATACCACCTCTTTATCCATTTATCTGTCAACGGACATCTTGGCTCTTTCCACAGTTTGGCTATTGTGGACATTGCTGCTGTAAACATCAGGGTGCACATACCCCTTCGGATCCTTACATTTGTATCTTTGGGGTAAATACCCAGTAGTGCAATTGCTGGGTCATAGGGTAGCTCTATTTTCAACTTTTGGAGGAACCTCCATACTGTTTTCCAGAGTGGTTGCACCAGCTTGCATTCCCACCAACAGTGTAGGAGGGTTCCCCTTTCTCCGCATCCCCGCCAACATCTGTCGTTTCCTGACTTGTTAATTTTAGCCATTCTGACTGGTGTGAGGTGGTATTTCTTTGAGGTTTTGATTTGGATTTCCCTGATGCTGAGTGATGTTGAACACTTTTTCATGTGTCTGTTGGCCATTTGGATGTCTTCTTTGGAAAAATGTCTGTTCATGTCTTCTGCCCATTTCTTGATTGGATTCTTTGTTCTCTGGGTGTTGAGTTCGATAAGTTCTTTATAGGTTTTGGATACTAGCCCTTTATCTGATATGTTATTTGCAAATATCCTCTCCCATTCTGTTGGTTGTCTTTTGGTTTCGTTGACTGTTTCTTTTGCTGTGCAAAAGCTTTTTATCTTGATGAAGTCCCAATAGTTCATTTTTGCCCTTGCTTCCCTTGCCTTTGGCGATGTTTTTAGGAAGAAGTTGCTGCGGCTGAGGTCGAAGAGGTTTCTGCCTGTGTTCTCCTTTAGGATTTTGATGGACTCCTGTCTCACATTTAGGTCTTTCAGCCATTTGGAGTCTATTTTTGTGTGTGGTGTAAGGAAATGGTCTAGTTTCATTCTTCTGCATGTGGCTATCCAATTTTCCCAACACCATTTGGTGAAGAGACTGTCTTTTTTCCATTGGACTTTCTTTCCTGCTTTGTCAAAGATTAGTTGACCATAGAGTTGAGGATCCATTTCTGGGCTCTCTCTTCTGTTCCATTGATCTATGTGTCTGTTTTTGTGCCAGTACCATACTGTCTTGATGATGACAGCTTTGTAATAGAGCTGGAAGTCCAGAATTGTGATGCCAGCAGCTTTGCTTTTCTTTTTCAACATTCCTCTGTCTATTCGGGGTCTTTTCTGGTTCCATACAAATTTTAGGGTTACTTGTTCCATTTATTTGAAAAAAGTGGATGGTATTTTGATGGGGATTGCACTGAATGTGTAGATTGCTCTAGGTAGCATTGACATCTTCACAATATTTGTTCTTCCAATCCATGAGCATGGAACGTTTTTCCATTTCTTTGTGTCTTCCTCAGTTTCTTTCATGAGTATTTTATAGTTTTCTGAGTACAGATCCTTTGCCTCTTTGGTTAGATTTATTCCTAGGTATCTTATGGTTTTGGGTGCAATTGTAAATGGGATCGACTCCTTAATTTCTCTTTCTTCTGTCTTGTTGTTGGTGTAGAGGAATGCCACTGATTTCTGTGCATTGATTTTATATCCTGCCACTTGACTGAATTCCTGTATGAGTTCTAGCAGTTTTGGGGTGGAGTCTTTTGGGTTTTCCACATAAAGTATCATATCATCTGCAAAGAGTGAGAGTTTGACTTCTTCTTTGCCGATTCGGATGCCTTTTATTTCTTTTTGTTGTCTGATTGCTGTGGCTAGGACTTCTAATACTATGTTGAATAGCAGTGGTGATAGTGGACATCCCTGCTGCGTTCCTGACCTTAGGGGGAAAGCTCTCAGTTTTTCCCCGTTGAGAATGATATTCGCTGTAGGTTTTTCATAGATGGCTTTTATGATATTGAGGTATGTACCCTCTATCCCTATACTCTGCAGAGTTTTGATCAAGAAAGGATGCTGTACTTTGTCAAATGCTTTTTCTGCATCTATTGAGAGGATCATATGATTCTTGTTCTTTCTTTTTTTTTTTTTAAAGATTTTATTTATTTATTTGACAGAGAGAGAGAGATAGCAAGAGCAGGGACACAAGCAGGGGGAGTGGGAGAGGGAGAAGCAGGCTTCCTGCCAAGCAGGGAGCCCGATGTGGGACTCGATCCCAGGACCCTGGGATCATGACCTGAGCCGAAGGCAGACGCTTAACGACTGAGCCACCCAGGCGCCCTTGTTCTTTCTTTTTTTATGTATTGTATCACGTTGATTGATTTGTGGATGTTGAACCAACCTTGCAGCCCAGGGATAAATCCCACTTGGTTGTGGTGAATAATCCTTTTAATGTACTGTAGGATCCTATTGGCTAGTATTTTGGTGAGAATTTTTGCATCCATGTTCATCAAGGATATTGGTCTGTAATTCTCCTTTTTGATGGGGTCTTTGTCTGGTTTGGGGATCAAGGTAATGGTGGCCTCATAAAACGAGTTTGGAAGTTTTCCTTCTATTTCTACGTTTTGGAACAGTTTCAGAAGAATAGCTATTAATTCTTCTTGAAATGTTTGGTAGAATTCCCCTGGGAAGCCATCTGGCCCTGGGCTCTTGTTTGTTGGGAGATTTTTGATGATTGCTTCAATTTCCTTAGTGGTTATAGGTCTGTTCAGGTTTTCTATTTCTTCCTGGTTCAGTTTTGGTAGTTGATACATCTGTAGGAATGCATCCATTTCTTCCAGGTTATTTAATTTGCTGGCATAGAGTTGCTTATAATATGTTCTTATAATTGTTTGTATTTCTTTGGTGTTGGTTGTGATCTCTCCTCTTTCATTCATGATTTTGTTGATTTGGGTGATTTCTCTTTTCTTTTTGATAAGTCTGGCCAGGGGTTTATCAATCTTGTTAATGCTTTCAAAGAACCAGCTCCTAGTTCCGTTGATCTGTTCTACTGTTCTTTTGGTTTCTGTTTCATTGATTTCTGCTCTGATCTTTATTATTTCTCTTCTCCTGCTGGGTTTAGGCTTTATTTGCTGTTTTTTCTCTAGCTCCTTTAGGTGTAGGGTTAGGTTGTGTATTTGAGAACTTTCTTGTTTCTTGACAAAGGCTTGTATTGCTATATACTTTCCTCTTAGGACTGCCTTTGCTGTATCCCAAAGATTTTGAACAGTTTTGTTTTCATTTTCATTGGTTTCCATGAATTTTTTTAATTCTTCTTTAATTTCCTGGTTGACCCATTCATTCTTTAGTAGGATGCTCTTTAGCCTCCATGTATTTGAGTTCTTTCCAACTTTCCTCTTGTGATTGAGTTCTAGTTTCAAAGCATTGTGGTCTGAAAATATGCAGGGAATAATCCCAATATTTTGGTACCAGTTGAGACCTGATTTGTGACCTAGGATGTGATCTATTCTGCAGAATGTTCCATGGGCACTAGAGAAGAATGTGTATTCCGTTGCTTTGGGATGGAATGTTCTGAGTATGTCTGTGAAGTCCATTTGGTCCAGTGTGTCATTTAAAGTCTTTATTTCCTTGTTGATCTTTTGCTTAGATGATCTGTCCATTTCAGTAAGGGGGGTGTTAAAGTCCCCTGCTATTATTGTATTGTCGTCGATGTGTTTCTTTGCTTTTGTTATTAATTGCCTTATATAATTGGCTGCTCCCATGTTAGGGGCATAGATATTTACAATTGTTAGATCTTCTTGTTGGCTAGACCCTTTAAGTAGGATATAGAGTCCTTCCTCATCTCTTATTACAGTCTTTGGTTTAAAATCTAATTTGTCTGATATAAGGATTGCCACCCCAGCTTTCTTTTGGTGTCCATTAGCATGGTAAATGGTTTTCCACCCCCTCACTTTCAATCTGGGGGTGTCTTTGGGTCTAAAATGAGTCTCTTGCAGACAGCATATTGATGGGTCTTGTTTTTTAATCTAATCTGATAGCCTGTGTCTTTTGATTGGGGCATTTAGCCCATTTACATTCAGGGTAACTACTGAAAGATATGAATTTAGTGCCATTGTACTGCCCATAAGGTGAATGTTACTGTATATTGTCTGTGTTCCTTTCTGGTCTGTGTTGCTTTTAGGCTCTCTCTTTGCTTGGAGGACCCCTTTCAAGATTTCTTGTAGGGTTGGTTTCATGTTTGCAAATTCGTTTAGTTTTTGTTTGTCCTGGAAGCTTTTAATCTCTCCTTCTATTTTCAATGACAGCCTAGCTGGATATAGTATTCTTGGCTGCATATTTTTCTCATTTAGTGCTCTGAATAGATCATGCCAGTCCTTTCTGGCCTGCCAGGTCTCTGTGGATAGGTCTGTTGCCCATCTAATGCTTCTACCATTGTAGGTTACAGATCTCTTGTCCCGAGCTGCTTTCAGGATTTTCTATTTGTCTCTGAGACTTGTAAGTTTTACTATTAGATGTCGGGGTGTTGACCTATTTTTATTGATTTTGAGAGGGGTTCTCTGTGCCTCCTGGATTTTGATGCCTGTTTCCTTCACCAAATTAGGGAAGTTCTCTGCTATAATTTGCTCCAATATACCTTCTGCCCCTCTCTCTCTTTCTTCTTCTGGGATCCCAATTATTCTAATTTTGTTTCATCTTATGGTATCACTTATCTCTCGAATTCTGCCCTCATGATCCAGTAGTTGTTTATCTCTCTTTTTCTCAGCTTTATTTTCCATCATTTGGTCTTCTTTATCACTGATTCTCTCTTCTGCCTCATTTATCCTAGCAGTTAGCACCCCCATTTTTGATTGCACCTCATTAATAGCCCTTTTGATTTCTACTTGGTTAGATTTTAGTTCTTTTATTTCTCCAGAAAGGGTTTCTCTAGTAACTTCCATGCTTTTTTCAAGCCCAGCTAGTATCTTTAAAGTCATGATTCTGAACTCTAGGTCCGACATCATACTAATGTCCATATTGAGTAGGTCCCTGGCAGTCGGTACTACCTCTTGTTCTTTTTGTTGAGGTGATTTTTTCCATCTTGTCATTTTGTCCAGAGGAGAATAGATGAATGAGAGAACAAAATGCTAACAGGGTACAACATCCCCAGAAAATATACTCTAAACAAATCAGAAAAGACCTGAAGCCGGGGGAAAAGAAAGGGAAAGAAAGAAAAAAGAGAAAGGAAAAAGATAAAAACAAACAAAAACAGAACAAAATAAAACAAAAAAAACAGAATATGATCAAATATGATCAGGCTGGTGCATAGATCAGTGCCACACACTTGATTTTGGGTGTATTTTGGTCTGTTAAAAGAAAGTGCCTCCCAAAATTTTAAAGAAAGAAAAACTTATATATGTACAAAAATAAGGGTTGATACGATGAAGGGATGGACTATGAGTGTAAAGATGAAAATTATAAAAAATTTTATAAAAGGAATTGATAAGAAGTTGTTTGAAAAAAGAAAGGATTTAAAAGAAAAAAAAAGGGAGAGAATGTGATCAGGCAGGAGACTAAAACAAAGCCATACACTAGAGATTTAGGGTATATTTTGATCTGATAGAAGAAACTGTATCTCAAAATTTTAAAGAGAGAACAACTTATATATATATGCCAAAAATAAGGGTAACTAGTATGAAGGGATAGAATATGACTCTAAAAATGAAAAATAAAAATGTTCTTTAAAAAAGGGATTGATAAGCTGTTGGTTGAAAAAGGGAAAAAGAAAAATTAAAAAAAAAGACAGTTAAAAAAAAAAGTTAACTGTGAAAGAGTAAAGAATCATGGTAAAAAAGCCATGAATTCTATGTGCAGTAGTCCCCTAGCGCTGGAGTTCTGCCGTTCTCATTGATCGGTAAACTTGGTCTTGGCTGGCTGTTCTTGCTGATCTTCTGGGGGAGGGGCCTGTTGCCATGGTTCCCAAATGTCTTTGCGGGAGCCAGAATTGCCCTGCCCTTGCCGGTCCGGGCTAAGTAATCTGCTCGGGTTCGCTCTTGGGAGCTTTTGTTCCCTGCAAGCTTTCTGTACAGCTTTGGAGGCCGAGAGTGAAAATGGTGGCCTCCCAATCTCTTCCCCCAAGGAGCCGAGAACTCGGGGCCCCGCTCCTCAGTGCGCCCCCGGAGAAAAGCAGTCAGTCACTCCAGTCTCCCCGGTCTCCGGCCGCACTACGTGCTCACCCGGCCTGTGACCGAGCATTTCTATCTCTGGCACCCGACTCGGTATGGGTCTCCAAACCCAGCAGATCCCTGTGGTGTGCTCCCGGGCCGCTCCTCCCGGGGGAGGAAGGGGAGTCTCCCCGGATCTGCCGCTTGTTGGGTCCCTGCTGGAAGAGCAGTGGCCCGACTGTGCCGTGGATCATGCCTTATGGCAACCCCGAGCTGAGAGCCCGCGCCTCAGCTCCGTCTCTGTAGCCAGCTTCCCCGCTCCGATACCTGGGAGCTCTGCTGCACTCAGGCACCCCCGGTCTTTCTGTGACCCCGAGGGTCCTGAGACCACACTGTCCCGCGAGGGTTCCACCCCCCGCTTAGCACCGGAGTGACGTCCCTCAGCGGAGCAGACTTCTAAAAGTTCCGATTTTGTGCTCCGTGGCTCTATCGCTTGCCATAAGCAGCTGATGGAGGTCCCCTCCCCCGCCGTCTATCCTCCTGAATATCGCCTCGGATTCACTTCTCCGCACATCCTACCTTCCAGAAAGTGGTCGCTTTTCTGTTCAGAGAGTTGTTGCTATTCTTTTCTTCGATCTCCTGTTGAGTTCGTAGGTGTTCAGAATGGTTTGATCCCTATCCAGCTGAATTCCTAGGACCAGAAGAAATTTAGGTCTCCTTCTTCTCCTCCATCTTGCTCCGCCCCTCAGTAGTAAATGATTTTTAACATCTATTGACATAATCACATTTTTTCTTTTAATTTGTTAATATAGATTTAATTGATAGATTTTTTAAATGTTGATTCATCCTTCTATAACTAAAATAAACTATACTTGGTCATAGTTTGTGTTACTACAAGGCTGAATATAATTTGCTAACATTCCATTTAAAACATGTTTAATTTTATAAATGAAATTCGGGTTTCTTCTTTTATGCCAGTTTTATCCAACTTTCATGTTAAGACATGCTGACTTAATGGGGCACCTGGGTGACTCAGTCGTTAAGCATCTGCCTTTGGCTCAAGTCATGGTCCCAGGGTCCTGGAATCGAGCCCCACATCAGGCTCCCTGTTTGGCGGGAAGCCTGCTTCACCCTCTCCCACTCCCCCTGCTTCTGTTCTCTCTCTCTCTCTGTGTCTCTCTCTTTCAAATAAATAAAATCTTTAAAAAAAAAAAAGACATGCTGACTTAGTAAACTTTATTTCTTAGTCCTTGTGTTGTGTGCTTTTATCTTCTCTTCTTAATCAGGATGCCAAAAGGCTGCTTGTTTTATTTGTCTTTTCGAATAATCAGCTTTCAGTTTAATTTATCCTTTGTTTGCTGGTTTGCTTGATTTTTTGTTTTGATGTTGTCTATCTGGAACAAGTTCCCTGAGATTTTCATATAGTTCTCCCTACCTCATTTTGAAAGTCTCAGCTCAGATGCCTCCAGTGAAACTTTGCTGATGACATTTCATTGTCACCCTCCCATCCTAGGCCATCCTATTGCGTTACCCTATTTTATGTACTGTATTTATAATTTGTATCACTATCTGAAATTATCCACTTATTTTTAGATTTTCAAGTCGATTTTATTTGTTGCAACCATTTTCAATTTACAGAAAAAATGAGAAGATAGTTCAGGGTTACCATGTACCTCACACCTAGTTTCCTCTGTGATTACATCTTACATCAGTATGGTACATTGGTCACAATTAATGATACATTGTTATTAATTAAGATTGTACTTTATTCAGATTTCCTTTTACCTAATGTTCTTCTCCTGTTCCGGGATTCCATCTAGAATGCATTCACATTGAGTTGTAATGTCGCCTTAGGCTCTTCTGGACTACCACAATTTCTTAGTCTTCTTTTGTTGTTGAGGATTCTGACAGTTTTTTAGGAATATTGGTCAGGTAATTTGTAAGATGCCTCTTGATTGAAACTTGTCTGGTTTTGTTTTGGTTTGTTTTTTTTCATGATTATATGGAGGGTTGTGGGTTTGGAGACAAAGACCACAGAAGTAAAGAGCCATTTTCATCACTTTCTATCAAGGGTATGTACTATTAACAGGATATATCACAGATGATGTTGACTTTGATCTCCTGGCTGAGGTAGTGTTTGTCAGGTTTCTTGGACGATGAAATTATTCTTTTCCATCCTGCCCATATTGTATTAAAAGTGTCGGGAGGGGTGCTGGGTGGCTCAGTCAGTTAAGTGGCCAACTCTTGATTTCTGCTCAGGTCATGATCTCAGGGTCGTGGGATCAAGCTCCACATGGCGTTCCGCACTCAACACAGAGTTTGCTTGAGGATTCTCTTTCTCTCTCCCTCTGCCCCTCCCCTGCTCCTGCTCTCTCTGTCTCTCTTTCTCTCAAAAATAAATAAATAAATATATTTTTAAAAAAGTGTAGGGAGTTATGTTTCTTTTCACTGAGTGTGAAATGGCTACATAAATTATTCATTTTTCGTTCATCTATTAATTATCATCAGTCATTTACTGCCATATCCCTGAATCTGGACGAGTAGCAAAACACAAGAACAACAACAACAACAACAAAACAACTCCTAGTCACTGTTCAATGAATGTTTGTCAAATTAATGTATAAATTAATTACTGGCCAATTTATTTTAGGTTTTTTTTCTCTGCTCTTTTATTCAAGTTTATTTTGTTTTCTTAGGTTAACTCCTTAAGTTGAACGTTTAATTCATTTATTTCCAGTCTTTCTTTTTTAAATAAAAACATTTTAAGCTACAGCTTTTCTTCTGAGTTCAGCTGCATCCCAGTCTTGATTGTTGTATTCACATCATATGACTTGTATTTTATATTTTTGTTGCATTTTTAATTCTTGGGTTATTTAGAAGACTATTTTTTAATTTAGATGCACTTAGATTTTTGTGCTTTTTGTGTGTTTTTTTTCCTCATTTGCTTCAAGGAATTTTAGTGTTTTCTTTGTGGCCACATATGTTCACTTTCTGTAAATTTATATCCCATAGGCATAAAAAAAGACTACATTTTCTGTTGTATTGTACAAATTACCCACTTATATACACAAAATAAAAATTTTGTACTTGATCTTTTTCTGGCTCCCCATTTGAAATATTTAGAATTCGGGTTTCAGAATCTCATGTATTGGCCATTATAATATATATCTTCTCTTTCAAAACAGAAAGCTTTTTACCCTTTATATTACTGTAATTCACTATGGTTATTGTTATCTCTTTAGATTTCACTTTAACTTTTAGTTATTCTTTGCATATTACTTTCATTTTGTTTTGCCCTCTTTTTCCTTCTAGCCACAGGACATGAGTTTCCACTGACCTCTAGGCCTGAAATGCGCTCTTCTGTAAAATCCCTTATCCCCTTATTATCTGATACAGTCCCTCTGCTGACAGCTCCCCACAGTATTTTACAAAGATGGGTCATACACTTACTGTTTTGTAACTTGCTTTGCCCTAGACCAGTATGTCCAAATACCAACCTCATCTCTACCCAGGGGATTTTTAGACCCCTTAGACCTTCTGTTCCAAAATAGACCTCTCAACCTGTATGTCAGAAACTTGCTCTTTATGCATTCTTTTGCCCACTGATGTTTCAGTTGTCAACCTACAACCTAGGAGTCATCTCAGGTTTGATGCCCTACTCAAGGGAAGATGCTAGGGGCAGAGGATGGTGAGGACAGACCTGTGCACCCAGGGGCTCCCTATACACCTTGGCTCTACCCTTTGAATTGGATCCTGGCATCCTAAAGGCTTCCTTGTAGGAAAACCATTGAATCATTGGCTTCATTGAGAGTTTAGCTACATTTTATGGCCTCCTGGACTATGAAGTTAAAATTCACAAGACCTAGAAAGCATACATTACAATAACACCTTTCATTTTCTTGGTCAAAATGCTTTGAGTTGCAGGAATGTTTTCATTTTTATAACTCTATTAAATGTTTTTATGGAGGTTTGCTTCTTTTTACCCCAGGCTTAACCAAATTTTAAAAGAGGGCTTCACAAACTGTCTTGTGCCTCCGAGCCACCCAGGGATTTTACAGAAGTGCAGATCCTGACTTAGGAGGTCTAGGAGGGGGGCAGGTTTATACATTTATAACAAGCTTTAGTGCTGCCAATATTGCTAATCCTGCAGACCCCAATTTGTGGAGCAAGGGTATGAAGTCCTTCTGGATGTTTCTTTGAGTTTGATTTTGGATTTAGTTCCTGAGCCCCTCAAAAAAAACCAAAAAACCAAAAAAACAAAAAACCTCTGTGATAGACACATTTCATTTTCTACCTAAAAATTTTAAGCAACTTGAAAATCCATGTCATTTATTAGGGCTGGCTATAAATATTTATTTCAAAAGTCAACTGAATCCTAAAGAATCGGAATCTGTTGGCTCAAACAAGATGCAAAACAATATATCATATAGAAGTCAGTTCCCAGATGAAGTTCTAACATGATCTGAATATTAGCAAGTTGGGTGGCCAACTCATGGCCTGCCCAAGACTTTCCTGGTTTTAGCACTCCTAGTGATGCTTCTTGGGAAATACCCCAGTCTTGGGAAAACTGTGACTGTTAATAGCAGCATGAGGAAGACTCTTCTATGATCTAGAACATGTCCTATGCTCCCAAAGTGGCTGTTTAAAAGGCACAGTACTCCCTGACACACATGAGTGTTGGTATATACCTTGAACAACAAATCATTAACATAATAAAAAATATTAAAAAATTTATTCTTAAACATGAAAAAAATCACTTTTCCTTAATTACTCCTCCTAAGAGATAAGCAGGCTTAGAGCCTTATACTGGGGTTGGAGTGCCTTGCCCAGGGTCCCATAACATTGAGGTTTCAAGTTCTTTATCTATGCTCATGGTGAGTACACAATGCCGCTCGCTCTCTAAACTAGATGAGTATTTATTAAATTGGGTTTTGGGCAATTAGTTTTATTTTGGAACTTCTCATTAAGATGACTTACTAAAAACCAACGAACATGCAAAACGTTCTTTCTTCTATTTTGTATAGCTGCATATGCAAGAGATAAACAGGATATTTTAAATATTCTGTCTTTTGAAAACTGAATTTCTTCAAGGTTTACATCTGGAAATGTTAGTCACATTTGCTAGTTGTTTTCCGTGGAATGTTGGTTATCTTACCAGCCATGATATTAATGATATTGTTTGAAAAGTTTACCTCACATTTGTTAAAATTAACTAAAATTTCCTGTAAAAGCAAACAAGGAAAAAGCATACAGTATCTCATCTTTCTAGTGGGATTGCGAGATAAATGACACAAATCCATTCTAATTAGATCCAGAAATCCATGGGCATTTAACAATTAGTAGTAACAATTGTTCCATTAATAATGTATAATATTCCTAATGCCAAGTATGTTGTGTTATTAAGTGAAAAAAGCTCTGAAAAAGTCTTCATTTAAAAAAGAGCAAGCTTGAGTGTGGCAAAACTTCAGTTTTGTGATGATTCAACATGCGAAGTGGATTTATTAAAGCCTGAAATCAAACCGTGCTTCCAGAATGTGAAAGAGCTGTCTGGAGCGGTGTTCTGCTTAAAATCACTAACTGACTAAAAAATGTCTTCAGCCGCTACCAAGTAATAGGCATTAGATACGGGTCATCAGTTTTCATTGGAATGGTGGCAATATCAGTTAGTATTTGTCAAAACCCTAAATACCTTGTAGTAAAGTATTGCAACAGACTGTAAATGTTCGCCTTAGAAACTCTTGGAGAAGTGGACATGTGGAACTGGAAAATTGCCTGAGAAACTGACTAATAGAACTGCTTCCACACAGAGATGCTCTTGAGCTTGGAACTTATCCCAAATTAGATGTATTGAGATCGCTGAGCTGTGTTTTGCAATTCAAATATTCCAGCACTTCCCACAGCAACCTCCTAGGCTCCCTGATGGTGGGGTCCTTTGAATGTTCACACATATGTGGGGGGCTTTGTTCCCTGGCGTATGAAGCCTCAGTAAGATTAGGTAGAAAAGAGACTGCATGAGGCATATTTGAGAGCTGCGCTTTGATGGTAAACTCAAACTTTGAAAAAAATCCCGAAGTGAATAACTTTTGAGGCTTCTGATCCCAGATGGTGTTAAAGACCGCAGTTTAGTATTACTGCTCAGTGGCTCTTCAAGTCTGTCTATATTATGTAAAAGACACCAACCATTCATTAAATGTCAAGAAATTTTGTGTTGGTAAAAGTCATGGAGACATTAGAAGGGTATGTAGTTCACCTGTGGCCAAGCCATTTGGTCCCAGATTAATTCCTTTGACCAGGGAAGAACGTTACTCTGTTACCTGAATTCTTTCCCTGGTCTTAAAATTGGGTCCCAGGCAATCTCCTGTACTCACTAGATTTATCTGCTATTCCAGAGATCTGAGAAAATCGCCCCTGTTTGCAGCACTAAGGGATCTGCAGGCTGGAGTCATCGCTTCCTGTTAAGACATCTTTGTTCAAGTGTTTAGTCTTAGAAATGGCTGATGATCAGACTCATCAAAACAATATGGGAAATGACTGTCCTGTTTGGTCTGATACCCTGCACCTTCCTGTAGCACTTACGCACATAACTCCAGACTGTAGAGTGACAGATCTCCTTGTGTTGAGTTTAAGCTTCTTGCGGACCGAGGCCAGGTACCCATCATCCTCGTGTCTCCCCAGATCTAACGTGGCCCATCCGAGATGTCACCGTGAGTGCTGCCATGTCTGGGAACTCTCTGGTCCCGGTCATTGCATCTCTCAGCAGCCAGCCTGTAACGGAAGACCCTCCTGCGCTCTGAGCTTCAGCATCATGGCACATACTGCACTGTCTTGTCTGTTTCTCCAACTATATTCTGGGGATCAGATCTTTCATTTTTGTGTCTCCAGTGCCAAATGCAGTAGGTGCTCAATACGTGTTGAGAGAAATGAATGAATGGAAGGCTCTCGATAAAGAATCATTGAGTTGAATTGAATAGAGCAGGCACACCCTCTAGCTATCGCTGCGGTCGGATTTAGTGCAGGTGATGTAATATAACTTGACAGGGTAGTTAAATATTGACAGGCAGGAGAAGCATACTGGGAATGTTCAGAAAGAGGAAAGGAAGGTTTGACTGGGGCTGTCAGATCAGAGAGCTGAGGCCATACGGAGCCATACTGACTGGCTGCAGTGTCCTGATGGCCCAGGAAGGTCATTCGCTGGTGTACTTGGCTTCTGCTTCAGCAGAGGTAAGGTTTGGAGCCTGGCTGGGAAGATAATGGGTTGTGATGTGAGTAAATGCAGACCCCGTGCCTGTGGCTTGGAAATGGCTGGCATCCCAGACACTCTCTGCTGGCTGCCCATTCTTGTACAGCTCAGGCTGATCCTCATTTAAGGCAAGGAACAGGAGTTCTATTTGAGTCTGTCTCCTCTCACCCCATCTTACCACACTCCCAAATGGTTTGTGCTTTAATATAACCTCTTAAAGTGATTGGGGTTGGATGCTGGTGCATGTGTTTGGAATGCTTAGTTGAGGACTTTGTCCATATGAATTCATTTGTAAGTACTCTTTGATGCTAACGATTAGAGACATACATAGCAATAGGATTAGGAGGTCATGAACATGTTCAGTGCTACCTGGGTGCCACTTGGTCTATGCAGGGGTAGAGTGGGGAGGGAGATGTACACTTGAGGTAATGTTTTTAGCTCTCATATCAACTGAGGGAGCAAGCAGAGGTGAGTTCAAGGAGAATATCGGGTAAGTGGGAAAATGCCAACAGACGGCAGGCGGAGCAATGGTTTAAGTAGGTCTAGCACTGCATTTAGAAAGGGATACAGGTCACCTTGAGGGAAAAAAAAAAAAACCACCCCATTTGAGTTGGGAAAGACTGTTTAATTAATTGGCATGTAAGAGGTTAGTTTTTAAGGAGACAAAAGTGGGTGTCCTGCTCATAAGTCAGATGTACCAATAAAAAACAGCCAAGGCAAGTAGTCTCTATTTGGTTCCTTGTCTTTTAGAGAAAGAGAATATGCTGGGTGTCCAACATGGGTTCAGATCTCAGCTTTGCAGATTAGGGCAGCTTAATGTCTGTGAGTCTCTATTTCTTCACCTGTGAAATGGGCAGAATGAGCCTCCTGGCAGGTTGTTGGGAGGCTTGAATAAAATAAGACATAAAAAACCACACTAGAGTCGGCATGGTCTGGAGCTGTTCCCTCCAAAATATTTGCTCCCCTCTCCCAAGTTCCAAAGGCTTATTTTCTTTTATCTCTTTTGAATAACAGCTTTACTGAGATATAATTCACATACCATAATACCCACTCGTTAAAAGTGTACTATTCAGTAGTTTCTAGGATATTCTCAGAGTTGTGCAACATCACCACTACCAATTTTGAAACATTGTCTCATGACAAAAAGAAATCTCATACCCACTAGTGGTCACTCCTCATTTCCTCCCAGTGTCCCCAGTCATAGGCAACAGCAATCTCCTTTCTGTATCTATAGATTTTGCCTATGCTGGACTTTACATACAAGTGGAATTATACAATATGTTATCTTTTGTCACTACCTTCTTTGACTCACCATAATATTTTCAAGGTTCATCCATACAGTAGCATGTATTGGTACTTCATTTTCTTTAGTTGCCAAGTAATATTCCATGGTATGCCTATACAACATTTTATTTATCCGTTTCTCACTTGATGTAAATCTAGATTATTTCTATTGTGGGGCTATTATGAATAGGTGAAACTCATGTAGAAGATTTTGTGTGGACAAATGTGTGTTTTTTTTTAAGATTTTCTTTATTTTAGAGAGAGAGCATGAACATGCATCAGGACAGGGGGTGGGGTGAGGAGCAGAGAGGGAGGAGCAGAAGGGAAGGGAGAGAGAATCCCAAGCAGACTCTGCGCTTAGCGTGGAGCCCGATGCAGGACTCAATCCCACAACCTCAAGATCTGACCTGGGCTGACATCAAGAGTTGGGTGCTTAACCAACTGAGCCACCCCAGTTGCCCCCAAATGTGTCTTTTTAATATAGTTGTAAAACTAGGCTCTTCCACACTATCTTCCTCAGAAATTGTGAGAGCAATAGAAAATACTGGGATATGGGGCACCTGGGTGACTCAGTAGGTTAGCATCCAACTATTGATTTTAGCTCAGGTCATGATCTCAGGGTTGTGAGATCGAGCCCCGCATCAGGCTCTGTGCTGGGCATTCTCTTTCTCCCTCTCCTTCTGTCCCTCCCCACACTCCCTCCCTCTCTCTCTCTTAAAAGAAAAAAAAAAATACTGGGGTAGGCTACCTTTTCCCTGTAGAAGTTGAGGAAAATAGCAAAATGCTCATCTCCTTCACAATATTGTTCTATACCAAATGGGTCTTTGGCATTGTTTAAAGTCTCATGCAAAAGTAGATCAAATAAACCACCTTCCTATACTAGCTTATGTGACCGTATCTTGTCTTGAGTTCTATATACATAATCACTATAGGATCAAGTGTGTGCCATGCATGCATGTAAACATGTTTTTTGTTTGTAGAAAGAAATCATGAATGGTTCTGCAGCTTAGGACAATAGAAGCAGCATATGGAAGTGAAGAGGTTGCAAAATCAAATGTTCGAATGGCCCAGGGAAATGAGATAAATGAATGAAATGCATGGCTGAGATAAGCAACTATGGGAGCATGATGATTCATTCTAAGTCACCCATGGCCTCACCATTGTGGAGACATTAGGGAGTGGGGGTGACTATGGAAAACCAGAGTGCATGTATCCTGTCTAGAATGGGCAGAAATCATTGGAACTCCAGCTGATTGCGCTCCTGTAGGTACATGACCTTACTTGATAATGTCTTCTAACTTTTTCAAAGCAATTAATTTTTATTTTTTTAATCCACTTTGTGGTCCAAATGAAACATGCCTGTGAATCACATTTACCCCACTGAGGATCCATTGGTGGGCTTTTAAGTGGGGTAAGTCATATTGCTTGGTGACCATAATATTTGAGGATTAATTCCTGTATTGCCCCCCACTAATTGCATTATTCTTGGTTTATCCCCATTTCTCTGACCCTCTGTTACCTATTTGGAGGATAAGGGGGATTTGATGAAATGTGCTCAGTTGGTCTTTTCACTTCTAACCTTCTAGGCTGGCATAAGGACAGCCCCAGTTCAGGGTTCTGTCTCTGACAGATTATGTGCAACACATTATGGACAGAAACACAGCCTTCCAACTGATGACAGCCTGAAAAGGCAAGGGGGCACTCTAAACAGCCTCCTTTACCCCTCATGTAGTGTGGATCCACTTGTGACAAGAACTCCCAACTTTTGACTGAAAAGGCCCTTTATTTTGCCTTCATTTTGGAAGGATATTTCCTCCGTAAATAAGATTCTAGGTGGACAAGTGTTATTTCTTTCATTGTGACCAAAACTGTCCTCAGCCTGAACTCACAAGTGTAAAAAAAATAAAATAAATAAAATAAATCCATCACCTTATTACTGTGTCAAACACTTTATTTTTTATTTATATAAAACCTAACTATAACCAGTACCAAGGGCAGTGGAGTTCTCTAGTTTTGATATTTGCGGATTTCATGGCAAAATGTTTCCAGTCATAACGTCCAAATGTTGCAGAGCCCGCAGCCCCAGTAATGAAAGCCCTGTGTGTTTGCCTTGCCCTGGTCTATGCCACCCAGTTGTGCCTTGATGTTGGGCCACAGACCCAGGAAAGCAAGGATGAAATCACAGCCTGGATACCAGCTTGAGCTGTGCTCTTGAGTTCTCTATTAGCTCATAGGATTCTTTGTTTTTCTCACACAGGCTGGTGTGGGAGTAACTTAAAACAATACTAGGAGAGCCACCTATTTTTCTCTTTGAGGGTAGCCCTGAGGTCTGAACAGTCAAATTACCACATACTTATGTTCCGTAGACTTTTCATTCCTTGCATAATTCACTCCTCCAAGCAATCCTGTGAGGTAGGACAGAGCTGTTGTCCCCACTTGACTGTTTAGGAAACTGAGGTGAAGTGCTTGTTCAAAGTCTGAGTTGATGAGTTGCAGAACTGAAATCAGGCTGTCCATCACCGGATATATTTGTCAGTTACTTGGCCACACACATGATTTCTTCCTCCACTGAATAAGTCATTAAAGCAAGGGCTAAGAAATCCCTCATAGTAGCTTCTAACACTGTCCTCTGAGAAAGTGTCAGTTGTAAGGAGTGGTTTGTGGAGGTCCAAATCATATGTTGCCTGTATTTAAGTGAAGTGGGCCTTAAAATTTTTTCCTGTCTGCTCCTTGCATAGAAGCAAGTTTGTCTTTGAAACTCTTGACTGAAAAGTCTTAGTTTTAAAGTAAAAAAGTTATTTCCCGTCACCAAGTTCGGTGTTTATAATAACAGCCCTCGCTGTTTGAATTTTATTTTATTTTTTTTACAAATTTCAAACAGATTTCTCACGTGGCAGTTTACATTTATTTTCTCCTGCTCCTTTTCTTCTCACTGAAAATGCCGAACAGCTGGCCACGTTGACGACATAATAGCCCTCTGCCATGCTGGTCTATTTGACCCATTCCGTCCCCAGCCTTCTCTTCTCCAGGTAAAATAATACCGAGACTATTTAGCCTTTGCTCCCAGGTCCTATTCTGCTGTCCTTTGATCTACATTGTGGTCCTCTGAATCCTCCCATTGAAGGCATGGAGGACAATAGCTCCATCTTGTAAAAAGTGAACTGAGGCCTCTCAAATGAGAGGTCACAAAGCCGGGGGCTCCCATCCCAACCCCTTGGATTAGCATGTTTCCCACATCCTGTGCAGTGGCGTTCGCTCTCTGCTGGAAGGACACCTGCCACTGGTCAGGCTCTTTGCCAGCTGGTTGGCAGACTGACCTCCTGAGCTCACAAAATCAACCTGAGAAAGTGAGTCAGCAGCTGATTCCATGCTGTGACATCTTTAGGAGTGCCTCAGGTTTACCTCATGGGAGAGAAGTGTGTGCCTTTGGTGGGGGGTGGGGGGGTGGGGGGAGGCAATCGGGGGTTAATGGGAAATCGCCATTTGGGGTTGTCACAAATCATGAGATGCTGGGCGAGCTGACCCTTCTGGCTCCTCTGGGGCCAATGTGAGCCAAATGCCAACCGTCGGGGGCCAATAATTGGAAAAATCAGATGAGTCAAGTGGAAGAGAATGTGGTCCTTGAAAGAAACAAAACACACAAAAGAATACTTTTTAAAAAAAATTTTAAAATATACTCTCTAGGGCAAAAAGAAAGATATTTTCTTTATTCACATTAAAGCGTAAGAAGAAAAGTGTTTTTCATTTTAAGCAACATTTTTAAAGCAGAGTTTCTGGCAACGCTTTCATTGAAACTTGTATTTCTTACTGTAATTCTAAGCATTGCCCCACCCTTAGATGCGTGCAAACCCAAATATTTGGCAGGGAAAGGGGTTTTGTAAAATAAAAAGATGCTGCACTTGGAGGCCTGTTGTCTTAAACTTGAGAAGTTGCATGTTGCTTTGGAAATAGAGTTTTCTTCTCCAGGACAAACCCCTTTGATCTGGGGACCTGAGATATTTCTCACACAAAGCATAGAGTGGCTAGTCTGGACTGAGCTGAAATCCTATTGAGTGATAAAAACAAAAAAAAAAAAAAAAAAAAAAAAAACAGCCTATAAACATCCTGCAGAGTGTGGCTGTTTCAATATGATACCAAACTGACTTGTTTGGATAATGCCAAAACCGATTCTTTTCAACGCCAAGTTGGGCACTAGGCCTTCCCCCTGCAAATCCACTTAAACAGTAGAGGGGGAGTTCACATCTTTCTGACAGAGTCAAGTCACTCTCAAGAAGCCCGTGGTGACCATTTGCTATGATCCTTCTCATCCAGGCAGCACAGAATACAGCTTCTCTTCCCTTCTAAAAGGGTCACATTCTCAGATATGAAAAAGTTGTTCCAGAGTACACATTTTTTCTCTATAGTCTGATAGATGATTTCTGATAAACACATCCGAAAGGTGTCTCTCCTGAGCCTGTTTGGAATTTAGAGAACAGAATACCTCTGTTTGCTAGGAGAGGAAGACCAGAATGAAATGGTCACTGGTTTCATTCTGTGAAACAAGGGGCCTCATCTGTCCTGTTCCCTACTGGACCCAGAGTCCCACATGGCCCCTGGCACAGAGGATGGTGGTCCCTGGTTATTTGTTTAATGCATAATAACCTGTCACGTCATGAAGAGGTAGGGGAGACCTGACGTTTATCCCAGCCACGCAGAAACCTGAGACTGCTTAGTAGCAGAGAGGACCGGCAGTAAATGAAAAATAGAAATATTGTATTCGCTGTGACAATTGGTATAACTCACTTATTCTCAAAATCGAACCACGTTGCTTACCGTGTCCCGCTATGGCTCCCAGTGATGTCTTATTTTTGCTTAGATAAACTCGTCTCTGGGAATCAAAACCGTATTTGATTGCTATCTATACTTCTATTACTACATATCCATTCAGCGTTAAGTGCGTAACTTCAAAAATAGAAAAAAGAAAAATAGGATTTTGTTTTTCTTCAAAAGCCTCAAAAAGAGAGTCTGTGTATACAGAGAAGGATGTGGGGCCTGCAACAACATATTCAAATAAGAAATACAAATACCGTTTTGAGGTGGAGCTCTATTTGGGGAATTCGAGTTTCCCTTAATTAACAAAGCTGCAGATTATTTGCATGTTCGGCTGCCCTGTGGTCAGTGGAACCCCTGGTGACCAAACACACTTGTTCAAAGAGCGAGCCAAAGCCCGTTTGACCTTCCCATGTATTGTCTGAGGGAGTGATGGTCAGCTGGCTCCCAAGTAAGGCGGGCCCACAGCTGCTCAGCCAGCTGGCTGTCACACGCATGCAGCAGAACTTGGAGGGGACCCGTGGCCTCACCAGATGCCTTATGGCAGGGTTCAGTTGATGCCCCACATGGTGAAAACCGATTCCATATTTCACATAAAATGCCTGGGTTTGCATGTCATCGCCAATACTTTCCATCTCGCAGAGCGAGCACCTCACGTTCGTAATTTAATTTTCCAAATGCGCGCGCTGTGGTCAGATCCGCAGCCACTGGCCAATGCCAATGCACGGACTTCTGGCATTTTGCAGCGAATTCCAGATATGCAGTCTCTTTGGCTGTGACGCGGTGCACATGGCCGCATTAATAACCCCGCTTCTGCCAGGAGGAGCCGAGGCAGCGTCAGTGGGGTCTACCGGGTTGAATTAACCTGTGTAACCAGACTGAATAAATCTGAGGGCCTGGTGGACAGAAGCAGCTTGGTCTACGTATTTACTGATTTGGGAAACAGCTAAGCATAAAGGGAGCATATTGTGGGTCAAAGTTCAACACCAGAGAGGAATGAGAGAAACCTATCAGTGAATCCTTGACACAACAGGCCACTTGAGGGACCATTAGCCAGGACCTACATCTGCCCCTGAATTTTAAATGCAATTTAACTCTCTCTTTTTTTTTTTTTTTTTTAAAGATTTTTATTTATTTATTTGAGACAGAGAGAATGAGAGAGAGAGAGCACATGAGAGGGGGGAGGGTCAGAGGGAGAAGCAGGCTCCCTGCTGAGCAGGGAGCCCGATGCGGGACTCGATCCAGGGACTCCAGGATCATGACCTGAGCCGAAGGCAGTCGCCTAACCAACTGAGCAACCCAGGCGCCCAATTTAACTCTCTTGATAAGTTAACTCGTGTGTTAAAGAATATGTAAAAATATCAAGCTCTGTCCCCATTACTAGTTGGTGTGCCATAATATTCCAGCCCTAATAGACTCCTTCCAGAGGAAATCTGATTTTTATAGCTAAAATTGTGACAGCATCGTTATTAGAATGGCCTAGCCAGGAAAAACTATGACATTCGAACATGATGTGCATGGTAAGGGGATGGGGATAGAGGGATGGGCCTTATATTGAGCAGACTAAGGATTTGTACAAAGTATCTTTTAATAAACACATAGGTGGACCTAAATATGAATCAATTTCATGCTTTTTTTTGATGCAGCAAGGAATGACCTCAGTTTATCCTTCCCATCTTTACCCACTGGCTCTTTTGCCCTTTGCTGCTTAGTGATAATGGGAGCATTGCTTTGCCTTTGGGGCAAATGATTCCAGTTGAGCAATTTACCATGTGAAAACCAAAGGGGACAGGTTTTTAATGTGGAAAATGCTTTAACCTCAGAAAACCAAAAGGCAGACTCGATTTGGAAGGACACCCTGTCTTTGAATCATGGTGTGCACCTCTGATGAGATCCAATTAAACCGTGTATCCCGATATTCTCAATTTTGGTAAATTAGGCCTTACCTAATTCTTATTTCATAAATAATTTCAGAGCATTTGTGGCTTTAAGAACTCACTATATTTTATATGGCTCCTGAATTATGACAGAAATTGCAATAGCATGACATTTAGTAAGGCATTGATTTTTCTTGGAACCCATCATAAGTAGTTCTGCAACTAGAGAAGTATACTGTAATGATACCTATTATGTGCACAGCCCCAAGGGAAGCAGGATAGTGAAGTGTCCTTGTAGTCTCATTCATGATGCAGTGCTAAACTCCAGACAAATTGTACAAACTCCGATGACCTTTTGAATGACCGACCTTTCAACTCCATCACTCTTTATAGAAGAGTGGGGAAAACCTAGTGTCCGCTGGGACCGGAGAAGTAACATAAGTAAGTGAAGCAGTCTGGGTGCTGAATGGGGCACAGCATAGATTCTAGTGCCCATGTTGGGGAATCTGATGCTACTCTGCTTTCCTCTGATTGTTATGATAGGCTAACGTGTTACTGCAGGAACGTGGTGTGGGCCTGGTGTTGCCAGATCTTCCCACTCTTCAAGAGCAGCTAGGAAATAAGATTTTTATATAAAATCTTCTGATTTATAAAGGTTGGTTCATTTTAAATACCTTTTTGTTTTGAGGTAGTTATAGATTTGTATGCAGGTATGAGAAATTATACAGAAATGTCCCTTACATCTTGCCTCTTATTTCCCCTGATTGTAACATCTTGGGTGCTCTGGAAGCATACAGCACAACCCAGAAACTGACATTGACCCAGTACACTAACCTTATTGGCTCATTCTTTTTAAAGTCTGTGCAGACCAATCACAGCACGTTGGAGGGACAGAGTTGGCAGTCTTCCTACTTCTGCTTGCAGCTTCTGTGAATTACAATCTTGCTGCGTTTAGGAGACCCGCCGATGCCTTTGGGTCCTCATTGCTGAAGCTAGAAAAGCTGTTTAGAACTTTGCTAGAGGGTGAATCTCTCCTAGCTCTTCTTGCCTGAATACTTTCCCAGTCTTCCAGTCTGCATTCCATTCCCTCCTTGCCTATTCATGTTTGCAACTTGGGCTCTCTCTGACACTTGCACCTTCTATCCCCACGGTGTATCCCCACATGCTGGCCTCAAGCTTCCACTTAGATGCGGTCGGCTCTGTATGGATCCTTCAGGCAGGCCTGTCCCTGCAGGCTCTCTGGACTCACAGGCATCTCATATTTGCTATCTTCGAATTCCCTTCCACCTCCTTCTTCTCCCCCACCACCCCCAACACAAACCAAAGGCAAGTACTTCAAGGTGGTGGAAACCTAAAGTATTTGTTTGTGCTGGAATTTTGAAATGTCAAATATTTATTTAAATAAAGTGAGTCATGATTTGGGGATTACAACTATGGAGTCGTTTTGTTTTTATAACATCTGTCATAAAAAGCCGGTTTTTACTGTAATTGGCTTTAAGACCTCTATGATATTTTTTAAAAAATGCTAATAAAGTTTCAGAGTGTTGGGATTTAATATATGCTTCTAGATTTCTCTCTATTCTGTAATAAGGGCAGGAAAGGGCTGGAGTCTGCCCTGAGTGTTTCTTGATTGTTCTCACTGACCTTGGCACCTTTTCCAGCCCAAGTGTAGAAATAGTTCCTGTGACATTCCTGGTCATTGCTGGTCACCATGACAGATGGTGGGAAGAGGCATTACCAGAGAGGAAAGCAGAGTAAGGGAGACCAGAGCCTTCTGAGTACCAGCGCCATGATCAGATTGTGGGGTTCAGCATCAGGAAGAACGTGTCAGGGAAGGAAAGAGGGGCAGAGCCTAGTGCCCCCTCAGCACACGGTGACCATTATAGCCTATGGTGGGTCACAGTCCAGAACCAGCTGCCTTTTCCCCATTGTTTGATCCCCCAATAGTGTGTGTGAACAGGAGTTGGAGGTGGGAGTCGTGAAGCTTAGTTTGAAGCTCCTTCTCAGATGACAATAACCATTCTCATCTAGCAGAGCTGGTGATTCTGAAGTGTGTGCATATTGTGGAGAGGAAGCAGGGGAAGAAGAAAGGGATACAAATAACAGAGTCAATAAGCCCAAAGTAAAATTCCCCTGAAGTAACTATAGTTGATCCTTGAACAAGTGGGGGGTTAGGGGTGCCAACTCCCCCACACAATCAAAAATCTGTACATGACTTTTGACTCCCCAGAACTTAACTGCAGATAGCCTACTGTTGACCAGAAGCCTTACTGAGAACATAAACAGTCGATTAACATGTATTTTATATGTTATATATATTATATGCTATATTTTTACAATAAAATGAGCTAGAGAAAAGAAAACATTAAAATCATAAGGAAGAGAAAATACATTTACAGTACTGTACTCTATCCCAAAAAAATCTACATAGAAGTGGACCCCCACAGTTGAAACCCATGTTGTTCAAGGGTCAACTGTACTTCATTTTGGGTCTCCCACACTGTTGAACTAATGGTTGATTGGGATTATGCTTCCCTTCTAAGCAAAAGAAATCAATTTTAGGAGAAATGAGCTAAATTTTCCTTGGGTCCCACTTCCTTTCTCGCAGTGAAACAAGAGCACACAGAGGCATTTGCCCCGTTCTGTTTTGTACTATCCCTTCAAGTCCTGTCCTCAACTTGACTTTGAAGTCAGAGTCTCCATGGGTCCCAACCAGTGCTGCCTGCCTCTCTCCTGGCCCTAGTGGAAATGAGTGGCGAATCCATCCTTGGGCACGCACAACAATCATTCTTCTTCCTTCTGCTGATCCTTCTCCTTGCCCCTCATGCCTCCCCCTGAGTCCTGCAAGTGCTGTCATCACCTTTCCAGATGGTACATTCTTCAGCCATTACCCGGCAGCCCTGCCTTTCAGTACTTAAGCCAAAAGTGCTATAAAGTTTACCGAAGCCCTCTTCATGACCCCAGGTATGTCTCCTCCTCTCACTTCTATACCTGGCTCCGCAGCAGAGAGGCCATGGCAAAGGCTGGGTCCTGTTCTTCCTGCTCCTGTTATGTGTCACAGGGCAAGTGACAGAGAGTTCGGACTTCGGTTCTCACATCTGCAAACAGCAATGTGCGGTAGGGATTATTACTATCTCCATTTTGTAGGTGAAGAAACTAAGACTAACAGAAGTGGAAGAAACTTGTCCAAGGCCTTCTAGGTGTGTCAGCTCTGCATGCACAGGGGGAAGACTTTATACTGATGGGATTTCCAGTACCCATCACAGACTGCAGGAGGGGAGAGAAGGGGACCTCCCCTAGCGCTTTAAAGTACCTCACTTAAACCCCTGGGGGACCTTTTACTAATGATCAGTGCCCAGGATTCTGATTTAGTCTGGGGTAGATGTGAGGATCAATAGTTTGAAAAAGCATCCAGGGTGATTTTAATATACAGCCGTGATTGAGATTACTTCTCCACATCAGCGGTTCTTCAGTTAATCATCAGAATTGTGTGGAGGGCTTGGTCATATACTCTCACTGGGTTCCAGCCCTGAAGTTTCAGATTCTGGAAGTCTGGGGTGGGCCTGAGAATTTGCATTTCTAACCAGTTCCCATGGAGGCTGCTGCTGCACATCAGAGCTGGGGACCACAGCTTTGCACATATCTGGATGGAAGTTTGGGTGCAGGTAGATCTTTATACTTATTGAGCACTGGCTAAGTATTGGGTAGATGGAGTACGTTCTATGATTTAGCCAATAGGTGACACTTAATCTTCCCAAGAAACTTTTGATTTAGGTATTATTATTCCCATTTAATATATGGGGGAAACTGAACTTCACAGAAGTTAAATCTGTGCTTCTCAAACTGGGTTATATGAGGATGTAGCAGGGATTATGGAAACCACACAATGAATATCACGTAACTTCATGGGCTGTGAATTTCATAGGCATCAGCCATACTCTTTGCTGAACCCCTGTTACCTGTGCACTGATTATCTTAACTTTGATGTATATTCTAGACCAATGGAGCCAACATGGTGCAGTAGATTGTCAAATCATGGCTATAAATTCTGCCCATTCCACTTCATACTTGATGTGAAGAGGCAAATGGAGAGTAAAATGAGGCTTGAGAGTCATTATATTGCCCTGGGTATAGCCACATTTCAAAGCAACCTTGAGCCCTCACTTCACTGGGTCTGTGATTGACTTTTATAATGGAAAAGATGGAGGTGCCTTTATTAAAGCATCTCTAGTACCACTTTTATTAGTCATTAGTTCTGTTATGAGGACATTTCCTAAATAAGCTCTTACCTTATTTCAGTTATTATGTCTAAGGGGTTTTTTGGGCATTTTGATACCAAGTCTAGTTTTATGTGGTCAGCCATATAGGTTGATCTTCCATAGCAAAGTTGGAGTGAATGCATGTATTATAGCGTTTTCTCTTTCAGGCTTCCCCATGGACACACATTTCTTCATCCTTCTTGAGCCACGGGCTCCTTTATGAATCTGATGAACAACATAGACTTTCCTAGACTAGTACACACACACACACAGAGGGCCTTGCTTTTCAGAGCATTCATAGACCACTGAAGCCCATCCATGGATCCTAGCCATGGGCCCCAGATTAAGAGCCCCTGCCCAATTCTGTACATTTCTCCATGACAAGGTCTGTGACTGTCTGAACTTGGATCTGTGGTGTTGTGTCGACTGTCTGGCTAGGAAGGTACTCAGTCAGAGTCAGAGAATGAATGAATTCTATTAAGACTGATGAGGTAGGAAGTGTGTTGGAGCACATGTAGTTATTGTGACATAGATGTTGTGTTTGTACCAGCCTGTCAGAACATTACGGTATGACAAGGTACCCAAGGACCTCTGTTGGCTGCCCAGCAGGAGGAGTAGAGGGAATATTCTATGTGAGTCAGCTGTAGCACAATGTTAATGCACTCTGGTCTCTTCCACAAAGTCTGTGCTATCTGACTACCTCCTGAGGTTTCCTCTGCTTGATTCGGGGCCATGAACACTGACTCTTCGGGCTCAGGTCATCAGATCTGCCTCACACTATTTCTTCTCTTTATTTCATGTTGTTTGCTGTAATCTTGGCTTGAGGTATGAATTTCTGAGCTGGTTTCTGTAGTCAGCTTGGCACGGGCAGGGAACATCCTAACCCTGGGCACAGAAGTCTGGATATCTTTGGGGGACAAAGCAGGGAGAGTAATCTCCATGTTATCATGTCCACAATTTAAAATACTCTAGACCAGTTTGATTTTATATATGTGCTAACTAGTTTAAATTTCAACTTAATGGACAAGCAGATTTCCTAACTGAGAATTTTCATTCCAGGGATGTCAGTCATACTCCAGGGGCAGCTTCTGCAAGCATTTCAGCCAGCTACCTATCTGTTAATACCTGAGGTTTTGTGAATGTCAGAATTTGCTTTTATTTGTGAAATTAGTGAATTGCTAATAAGCTTGACAAAGTTAGACATGATTTCGTTGGTGAGGTTCAAGGTATCGATATTTGATTTCTGTGGATTAGTTGTATGTATATATGTGTATATATATATTAGTTATATGTATATGTGTGTATTTGGTAAGTTATAGATATATGTATATCTATATATATCTATATGTGTCTGTATATATAGATAGATAGATATCTATATGTTTATAGATATATATATATAGATATACATATATAGACAGAGAGAAAGAGAGAAGAAGGAGGAAGAAGAGGAGGAGGAGGGAGGGAGGGGGAGAGAGAGGGAGAGAGAGATTGGTTGATTGTTTGATTCACCACTGAGGCATAAACAGGGTTGAAGAAGAGTAAGGCCTGTGGCTTGCTCTTTGGGGATGGTACTTGAATGTTGTTTCATATAAGTCTTTTGTCCAGGCCTTGTTACAAAGAGTTACAATTGCCCAACTTCCACTCAAAGGATAAAAGCATGCTGCCTCTGGGATGTTTGGTGTCTGCGTCTAGAAAATCTTTCATGACAGGTGGTGAGAGGAACACGAACAGAACCAAGATCTGGGGCTTCCTTGAACTTGCCCAATAGGTTCTAAGGACCATTTTCATGCCTGCTGGCTAATCCATGTTTATTGAATAAATATTTACATATGTGTAGGGACAGCTGATCTAGGTTTGCTTTCATTATAACTCAGTAGCAAGGTCATACTTCTTTGGTAGATGTCATTATCTGCCAAAAAGGACCTCCATGTTTTGTGTGACCAAATTGCCTGAGGACAGTTCATAGCATTCTGGCTCCATGGCAGACTTACTTTCAGGAGAGATTCCATATAATAGTTTTTGCTGTGGTAACAACCCAGAAAAATGTAGTGGGTACAACAAGCAACACTTATTTGTCATTCATGGCTTTCTGGGTCTGCTCTGGCTCTGCTGGGTCCTTGCCAGGCTTAGCTAGGCTTGACTCCACCCTGTAGGATGGGCTGGCTCCTCCTATCTTGTGATCCCAGAGCCCTGACTCCAGGTGCAGCCCTACCTGCTCTTCGGGGGCATGTTGTCCACATGGGGGAGGCAGAAACACAAGAGGGGCAGGCAGAAAGGCTTTGCTTAGAACAGGCACACAGTGACTTCTGCCCACACTTTACTGCTCCAAGCCAGTTCCATGGCAAATTCCAACGTCACTGGCGGTGGGAGGTGCTTTACACTTCTCCCAAGATAGTACATTCTATCGCCCTCCAAGGTAAGTCACAAGTAAGGCCTTTCTTTGTCTCCTTAGTCACCAATGGGATGTCAATGCCAGTACGTTCCTTAGGTATTAACAAGTAGGTGTTAATTGCCATCCATTTGCAGGATGGGAGTGAATCAGAAACGTGGAAAGCAAAGGCCTTGGCCTTGAGGGGCTCTCAGTCTCAGAGAGGAGAAATGATTTCTCCCTCAGAGAGCATATAGGTTTACCATGGAGCAGCATTCAGACTGAGTTGAAAAAATACACATACTACACACAAAGAGAACACAGGCTTTGGGCCACCCCAAATCCATTGTACAAATAGGAATAGTAGGCCCATTGTTGTTCCGGGGTAGCACCAGCTGGGCTCCACACCTCCAGGAGGGGAGAGACCAACAGTTCCATGACTCTCCTCTTTGTGGTCACACCTCCAATCAGATGTTTTGCCCCCACTCAGAGTGAGAAGAAGACAGGAAAGTACACTGGGGGGCAGACCCAGGTCCTAGCTCCCCCATGGGCAGGGCACCCCTAGGCAAACTACTTAAGTTTTCCAGGCCCTCAGATTTTTCACTTATAAAACGGGACCTGTAGGGCTAGCTCATGAAGTCTGTGACCCCAGATAGATAGCTGGGGTATGATCTGCCTTTGGGTTCCCTTTGGCCTAGATCCCCTCCTATTAGGGCAGCTAAGAATTATGAGACTCTAGCCACCTATCCTAATGCTGGCCAGTCCTGAGACCCTGTAATCTTCCGCCTCCCAAATACCACTATCAAATCAGGCTCCCTTGTGTCTGCATACAGTATGTGTGTGTGTGCGTGTGTATTTTAATTTATTGTCTAACAGCAAACTTTGGTTTTATTGTTCCGTGATTTGAAGTTTAAGAAATGGCTGCATTTTCAGGGATGACCCTAATGGGGTACTGTTTCTCAGGATAGTCACAGTTCGATGCATGTGTCACAGCAGTCAGCTCAGGAGCTGGAGGGACACTCAGTCATGGCATTAGACTCTTCCAAAGAAGCCCCAGGCTCAGCTTGTTAAGCGGACTGCCTGAGTCGCCTGTGTTCTGGGGTGCAGGAAATGTGATTGGTTGCCTCCCCTCCCTCTCAACCACCCACCCACCAGGCCCCAGTCCTGGTCCCAGCCCCCAGCGCCACCCCTTGCCAGTCTTCTTCCTAGGCTTGCTAAATTGTTTTGAAGGCTGTGATAGATGGATTTTTCTTCAATGGAAACTGGACAACTCTGGTTTGGACTACAAACCACTCGAGTTTTTAAAAGAAGCCAACAAGGGGGACCAGGATTAGTCTGGTTTCTCTGTTTTCATGGTGTACAGACAAGTCCTAAAGGAAAACAACGTAGTTATCCTGAGAGCAAACACCGGTGCTTCTAAGAAAACTTGAAAGTCTACACTGATGAGCACCTGAACAATAGCATCTCCTTCCTTGCAAGTTAAGGCGAAATTCCTGGAGCCCTATTTCATCTTTAATACCTGGCAGATAAGCATTCCTTATCATAGGACTCAGGCTCCTGCACTTGCCAGATGCCCTCCTATGAATTGACTTCCTTGGCAGAACAGAGTGGCTAGAGTAGAGTATGAACTTGGGGCCCAGAAAAGATCCATTTTCCTTTGTGAGAAGAGTACTCAGTAAGTGTTCTTTATGTTGGATCTGAGACAGGGGAGCTCAAGAGAGTTGTCAGAAAGGTTGGATTCATATTAAAAATGGTGCTGAAGACTGAAGACACCCCTACCCTCAGTGGGAGAGAGAAGAGCCAGGTTGATAAGAACAGTGCAAATCCTCCTGGAGGGCAGGGCCAGGTGGATTTTGAAATGGACTTTGCTTCTTTGCTTAGAGGTTAAGGAGCTACACTGTGGCTTAGGTCAGTGTCTCTGGGAATGCTCCAGTGTCCTCCGTGTATCTGCCCAAGACTGAGTGCCTGAGTTTACTCAGCAGAAAGCTCTATCTGCATTCCTGCCACAAACAGATTCCTAACTTTGATCTTTTAGTAACCTAATTAATCATTAAACTTCTTTTCTCATTGAACTTTTTTTCCTGTTTTTGGTCTCTCTCTCTCTCCCCCCTCCCTCTCTCTGTCCCTTTGTTCCTTCCATCTTTATTAAGAGTTTTTGTTGTTGTTGTTGTTGTTGTTGTTAACAAATTGGTGTCCTACCAAAAGCGCACAAGACAGACCCAGCCTTGAGTAAAAGGGTAAAATGGGGAGGTTCCTTGCGAAGCCCTCCCAACTCCCTCTCTTTCCCTCTGTGTCACAGCTTGCCCCTTCTGACCCAGGAGTCCAGTGCTTTCCTGCTGGATTCCTGCTCCCCACACAACCAGTTCCCCTGCTCCCCGCTTCTCCTTATCTTCCCTCACAAGTGGCCTTTCTCCAGAACCACTCCCCAGGACACATCAAAATGATTCATTCTTTTAGTGCAAATCAATTGAGCTAAGTGAAGGGAAATTGTCTTCATTCATCTGGGAGAGAAAAGAATCACTGTATCAATACTAAGGTTAAACTGCCTAAAATCTCCCTCAGCAGTTCAGCAAGGCTTCTAATTTGAGATGCTGCTGTTGATTTATTGATGACATGTGTGATTAAATAAAATCCCAACATGAGGAGAAAAGATAATATGCCGAAGCTTTGTAGAGGGTGCTTTGTAAAGACAGTGGATCTTCAAAATAGGGATTTGATAGACTTGTAAATCAGTCCCCCGAAGTTTGGGTCCTATCAAAGGGTGGCCTTTTTTCTATTTTACCAAAAAGGACAAGTTATGAAAGCAATTGTCATTAATTAATTAACTCAGTAAAGATGAATTGAGCACCTGCTATGTTATGTTCTGTTGTAGATACTAGGATGCCATATTAAAGAAGAGAGACAAGCCCCTGCTCCCATGGAGCTATACCTCTAAAAGGGGAGACAGCAGCAATATAGGAACACCGGGTAGAGGCAGATGGTAAAAAGAAAATTAAGCAGGGGACCAGGGAGAAATTGGTGGTTTGTTTGGGGTTAGGGGGCAGTTAAGACCTATATGACAATTGAGATACTAATATATTAAGGAGACAGGCCTTCAAAGATCTGGGGGAGGTGTGATCCTGGAAGAGGAAACAGCAAGTGCAAAGGTCCTGGGGTAGGAATTAAGTTGACATGGCTAAGAAACATAGAGGTAAGGGTAACTGGAGTACAACAAACAAGAATATTGGTAGGTGGGGTGCCTGGGTGGCTTAGTTGGTTAAGCATCCGACTCTTGGTTTTGGCTCGGGTCATGATCTGATGGTGGGATCGAGCCCTGAGTCAGGTTCTGCCTATAGCGTGGAGTTGGCTTCAGATATTCTCTCCCTCTCCCTCCTGCTCTCTCTCTCTCTCTGTGTCTCTCTCTCCCTCTCTCTCTCTCAAATAAAGAAAACATTTCTTAAAAAGAATATTGGGGGCACCTGGGTGGCTCAGTCATTAAGCATCTGCCTTCGTCTCAGGTCATGATCCCAGGGTCCTGGGATCGAGCCCCGCGTCAGGCTCCCTGCTCTGTGGGAAGCCTGCTTCTCCCTCTCCCACTCCCCCCTGCTTGTGTTCCCTCTCTCACTGTCTCTCTCTCTGTCAAATAAATAAGTAAAATCTTAAAAAAAAAAAAAAGAAGAATATTGGTAGGAGATGAAGCAAGAAATACAGGCAGGGATCAGTTTGTATTTGGCCTTGTAGTTCATGCTAAAAGAGTTCGAATCTAGTTCTGACTACAGTGGGAAGCCTGAGCATTGGTGGTGATCCCCCAAATGACCTCACTTGCATGATCTAACTGAGCACGTAGATGCTGCTGGAGAATTGATGGAAAAGGGTCAAGTTGAAAGTCAGTTCTGTAATCTGGAAGGAAAAATGATGCTGGAGAGAGAAAGGCAAGGGATCATCTGCTACTAATATCATTTATTTTATTTGTTTAAGGATTTTATTTATTTGGAGAGAGTGAGAGAGAGAGAGAGCAGGAGCAGGGAGGGGCAGGGGGAGGAGAGAGAATCTCAGGCAAACTCCCCTCTGAGCACAGGGCCTGATGCCATGCGATAGGGCTCAATCTCACATGACCTGAGCCTAATTCAGGAATCAGAGGCTTAACCAACTGAGCCACCCAGGCACCCCCATTAACATCATTTATTAAAAGAAAGTATATATGACTATCCCAAAAATCAAGAGAAAAGGACAGTCATTTGCAAGGAAGAACAATCAACAACCTCCCTTGACATAATGCACGCATACAGAGAGGTAGTTTCTCTGCTTATAAAATGAAAATGGTAACAAAGTTTTAATTCCTAGTATTGCTTTTCATTTTACTGTGCTTTTGCTAAAAATTGCTCAACTGGGGGCTCTATTTCAATAGTTCAATAAGACAGGGAGCCCAAATGTCCGTTTTCCTCCCAGTCATGGTCAAAATGTTGACAAAACCAAAGCCAGTCTCTCAACTCATTCATTTCAGAACACTCGGGGTAAGGTGGATCAAGCAGGCCTCAGGCCACCCGGGTGTGCAGAACAGGGAGGCCCCAGGTGGAGGCCAAGTGCAGGACAGTCCACAGCCCAAGTCTGCCAGGGGGAGCTCCCCTCCCCACACACACTGCCGGCCCAGCTGCGGGGCCCCTGTGGGACCCCAGGGACTGAACACGTTGGTTAAACACTCTCATTTTTTTACCCTCTGAAAGGCGACACAGGGTGAACTGAAATGACATGAGCCCTCTTTGATCCATTTTATTCAGAGGGGAATCTGAGGCTGGTGGAGGTGAGGTGGAAGAGATCTCGGAGGATCCCAGACAATGTGCCCAGAGTGGGGATGCCTGAGAGGGCAGCATGTGGCCAAGGGGGCGGCAGGAAGGGCCACACTGATAAAAACTGTTTGCAGAACCCACTGTTTAAGCTAACGTCAGCCTGGAGTTCTTAGAACTACATCAATATATAGACTCTCCTGAAAATCTAATACATTTCACATGGATGTGAAATATAGTCGTTTTGAACCGAGAGTCTCGTGTTAGATGCTAGAGGGTCAGATTTTTAAAAACTCAATAAAACATCAGCGGCTAGCCGAAATACTTTTAGTGACGCATGCAAGAAATAACTCACAACGCCATGTGGTCATACTTGTCTGCCACAGGCCATTTACTTTATTCTTATGAGGTACTGGCTAAAGTAAATTTAATTAAATCAATTTCTGTATTTTTTGAATACTGTGAAAATACCAATTGTCACTAATAATCAGTGATGCATGGCTCTTTAATTATCCATTACTCATTTTCTTTATAAAACAAATGGCTCAATCCTAATGAACTCAGTGTTACATTATTTGTTTTAGAAAGGAATTTTTTTTTTTTTAAAGATTTTATTTATTTATTTGAGAGAGAGAATGAGAGACAGAGAGCATGAGAGGGAGGAGGGTCAGAGGGAGAAGCAGACTCCCTGCTGAGCAGGGAGCCCGATGCGGGACTCGATCCCGGGACTCCAGGATCATGACCTGAGCCGAAGGCAGTCGCTTAACCAACTGAGCCACCCAGGCGCCCTAGAAAGGAATTTTTGCAGAACCACTTTTATTAGTCAAAACCTAGGACTTTTTTAGCTCTCTGAAGCATAATCGACAAATCACGTCACTGTGTGGTTTTTGTCGTATGATTTTATGTTCAAAGCTATTCAAAGATAAGTGGTATGCCACTTTGGGCTTGGAAATCTTCCTCCATTGGCACATACAACGTGACTCTGGTCAGTTACTTCCACAACCAAAAATATTCTTTCTGTTCCTCACAACTCACTCGAAATTCTTAGAGAAATGTGGCCAGGTGAGTAAATAAGGATGCATTGCCGCCGAAGAACTGTGTCTTTTTTTTTTTTTTTTTTAAGATTGTATTTATTTCTTTGAGAGAGAGAAAGGGAGAGAGAGCATGAGCTGGGGGGAGGGGCAGAGGGAGAGGGAGAAGCAGACTCCCTGCTCAGCAGGGAGCTTATTGCAGAGCTCCAGCCCAGGACCCTGAGATCATGATCCGAGCTGAAGGCAGACGCTTAACCGACTGAGCCACCCAGGTGTCCCAAGAGCTGTGTCATTATATTCTACATTGCTGTTAATTTACTGTCCTGGGTGACCTACAGCTCTTCTTTCTTCTTGCAACAGCCCTATCTCTTACAACCTAAAGGGATATCAGTCTTCTCATCAGTTACCAAATCCAGCATCCTAATCCAAGCCCTCACTTTCCATCTAAGCTCCCTTTTCATCTCCTCCCTGCCTCCGGGATGACCCGTTCCTCAGGGCCTACTTCTCAGGAGGCCTTTCTGGATAGATGTGCCTTCAGTATCACCAGAAGGCTTGAGTGCATCTGGTGCCAGTCTTGGACAAAACTGCAAGTTGAGTCCCTCTTTTTTAGCACCGGGGGCCTCCTGAACACCCAGGGTTTCTGCCTTTTCCTCTATCCATCCACCAAAAGTCACCCTCTGGATTGAATCTTGACTAAAATGCTCCAGATTATTAATTTGAAAGACACAAAGCTTTGAAGCATCCCTGAAGAAATGGTGTAGGCCATAGTGGAGGCTGATATCATGGCCCCCCCAGGAAGGCGTACCGGATTTCACAGTCTCTTTCCTTGAGCTGACTTGAGAGATCATGGAAGAAAGGTTTGGAAGCCATGAGTGGAGTAGTGCAGTTGGTCCGAGAGAAGGCTGTAGGAAGAGAGGAGCTTGGGGGAGGTAAGTGAAAGTGAGGCCTTCCTTGCAATGCTGAAGAGTTGAATACATTTCCCCTGTGGGCAACGGAAGCCAATGAAGGTGAGAGGCAAGAAAGAAGTTTTCCTAAGAGCCCAGGTGGAACATTGACTTGAAAACCAGGGTGGCGGGAACACACCAGTTACTGTGTTTCTCTATTCCCAAAGAAATGCTAGCCCAAACCTTCAGAGCTTCCCTATCTCTTCTTTGAGAAATACCTGCTCTTAGCTCTCGCTTGGCCTGACTGATGCTTTTACCACTTAGTAACCTTCCCCAATTTCAACTGAGATTTACTAATAAAAATTTTTCTATTCTCCTATCTCCTTGTCTTAATCCCCACTTCTAAATTCTCCCCATTCTGGCCTATCTCCTCCAGTAAAAAGTCTGGAACTTATTCCTGCCCTACACCTGCACTTAACTCTCATCCCAAATTCCTTTGGTTTTCCCATTTGTTTATCTTACCACGTGCATCATGTATATACCCACACTAAGTGCCTACTCTCCCATCAGGCAGCTGTGTCAGCGGACATTAATATTAATTCACAATGCACCAAAGTTTTAGATGTTCCTGGACCAGCCAAGCTGGAAATCTACTTTGTGAGATGTAGCAGGCCAACGCTGTCACCTTCCAGATCAGAGATCTCACTGCTGACATTTGCATTTTACTTAGAGACAATGGATTGCAACTCTAATAGCGACAGATCATGCATTCATGAACATGATAGTATGCATGGTTCTGGTGTTTTAGCCTTATTTGTGGTATAGATTTGGGGAATTTATAAATTTTTTTTAGGTTCCCTTGAGAACATGGCCCTATTAGTTAAAATTAGGATAGAACTCACTATTTAAAAAAAATGCTAAAATCATTATTGTAGAAATGATGAATAGATATTCAACAACACTTGATTATGTAATAATATGTAACAACCTGTCCAGCATTATTCTAGGTACTACCAGGACCACACATAATATAAATTCCCAGAGATCATCACTATGCGTATTTTTACATGGTTGAGATCATAATGTAGCTAGGTATCCTGATTCTATCACTTAACCTTATTTCATAATTATTTTTCTGTGATTAAAATATATTCATAGACATTATTTTCAACAACTGCAGAATATGCTATAATATGTATAGCTAGATGTTCTCCATGGACATAGAAATCTCCTAAATTTTAAGAGAGTTGCTTTTTATCTACAACTGCTAATTGTATTGCCAAAGGATGCATTCATAGCCCTAAAATAGGTAATAGGATTGTTATTGGTCAAGCAACCCACAACTAATTTCAAATATATATTTTAAATATATATGCAGGATTCTACCAAGGTTACCCAATTCTAAGACATCAGATTTTTAAATCTATAAATATGTTTCACAGATTTTATCAATACATTTTAAGTTTAACCTAGTTATTTTGAGTTTAATTTTTAGTCTCAGAATACAACATGACTCAGAATCAGTAGATAATGCAGTAAAGTTAAGCTATCTCCTAAAACTCCCAGGCATTGTATTCTGAATTTAATTAATTTAGAAACTAGCCAGTTTATTTATATACCTATCCCCACAATAGAGTGGATGCACTTTGAGAGAGGGATGGGACCTTTTTGTGCCCAGCACAGTACCTGACACATACTAGGAATTCAATAGATTGTCTGGAATTGAACTATGTCTGAATTCTGATAGCATTTTATAATGGATCTCATTATATGTTCTGCTTTCTACTGGCTTCATTCCACTCTTACCTTGCAGAATATCTCTTGTGGTATATTAAAACTAGATTTGTGATCTTTTCTCGTGGGTTACAGGTTTCATTCAATTGTTGTGGTAGCTGACAACATAAAAACCAGAAAGTACATAAATATTCAAATACCATTGCCACTTAAAACTGTTTTATGATTTTTTTTTAATAAACAACACTCAAAAATAAACTTTGTCTTGGCTTCTAATTTTATTAATGTTTTGTTCCAATATACTTATTTTTTAATAATGTTAGAGATTATATTGGCAAAAAAAGTCAACTCTTTATGTGATTCACTACTTTACTGAAAAGCAAATAAACAATAAAGAGATCCCATTTAATCATTGTATTAGTTTCCTTAAGGCTGCTGTAACAAGTGACCCTAAACCTGGTTTAAAACAACAGAAATTTTTGTCTCATAACTCTGGAGGCCAGGTACCCGAAATTAGGCAGGGTTGCTCTCTGTCTGAAGGCTGCAGGGAGACTTCTTCCTTGCCTCTTTAGCTTCTGGTGGCTCTGCTCGTTCTTTGGCTGGTGGTTTCGTCTCTCCCGTCTCTGCCTCCTTCTTCAAATGGTCTTCTTCTGAACCTTCTCTTCTCTCTGTATCTGTCCTCTTAGCATCTCTTAAAAAGACATTCACCATTAGAGTTAGGGCCCACCAGATAATATAGGATGATCACAGATGGAGATCCTTAACTTAAAGATATCCACAAAGACTGTTTTTCCAAAGATCACATTCACAGATTCTAGGGGTTTGGATATGGGTGTATCTTTTGGGGGACCACAATTCAACCCACTATAATCATCGCTCGATAATATTTAACTTCAGATGTTGCTCCACTGACAACTGGAAGCTGGATTTTTGGAGACTGGAAATTGCAATCTGTGTTAATCCCAAACTATTTTATGCATGACACTGTAAAAGGAAAGAATGAATAAATTCAAGATGGCAAAAGGGTGGTGGGGTGGGGGAGTGGAGGGCAGATAAGATACTTAAAACCAGAAGTAATTTTAAAATATTTAAGAATACTGAGTAAGGAAGATTGAGATTAAAAATGGAAAGACTCTTGTTTGCCAAAATTATGTTTTTGCAGACATATAGTATTACAGACCTGCTTTATATATTTATGTAGCAATTTAATAGGAGCCAAAAACGTGGTCAATATCAATGGAACTTTTCTGTTTTAAATTGGCATGACTTTATGTGTAAACTGACCGGTTTTCACAGTTACTTAAGTGTATTTAAATTGGGAAAACTACTAAGATCTCTAAATTCCCACTTTTTTTCATTGATTTTGATACACAAAAGTCTATCTGTACTATGCGACGTGGTCAGAAATGGAGCTCACACCAGTTACTGAAAACGTGATGAAGGAATCAAGTTATTTCTCCCACATGTATTTCTAAATATTAGTGAAGGTTTCACACTGTCCCTTTTAATAATCTGCAAAAAGTGTTCTTATTCAAGGGGATTTCTCTTCAGTGGAAAAATTGGGGGTGTGTGTGATTAAAACCTCATATAAAATGCTGAACAAAAATCCTGAAGTAGGCTTCCCCAATTTGAATTCTTGCCTGTCAATATGTACAGAATCTTAAGAGAGCTCTTCTTTCCCTGCTCCTATTGTCCCCCCACCCGCAGCCCTGTAATGATAGCTGGTCTTTTAATCTTAGGGCCAGTGAGTCATTCTTTGTGCAATAAAAACCCTGGGCCTTTTCTGGCTGCACAAACTATAACCTGATTCTCTCCTTGTCCCCCATGGACAACTGCCTCAAGCCCTTCACTGCCCCTTAGACTTTCTCCTCCTGTGCCTGGCATTCCTGAAGTTCTTGTTACAAAGCTGTGACTGTAAGGAGCATAAACTCATGCAGGCTAGCTCAAATAAAGAGTGAGGGCATCTTGCTGCCAGGCTCTGGGGCTCCCTCTGGAAGGAAGTGCCCTTGGCAGGAATTGAACCTGGGGTTCAGGAAGCCCTCAGTGAGCTGGAAGGTGGTCTCTGCGTTGATACTTCTCTGATTGTCTGCGTCTGTTTCTTTATCTCTACTTGGCTCCACCCTTCTCAGATTTTTTTTTCTTCATTACATGTTGAAAAGTGGCCTCTGTAGCTGCATCACGATTGATGTGACTTTTCACACCATTATCTGTGATGCCGGTTCCCAGTCCAACTCCATGTTATAAATGTTCACCTATAATCTCATATTGTGCCTCTGGATGCTTCTGATTGGCTGACTGTAAGTCAGGTGTTCAAAACTTGTTTAGTTCCCCCACCCCCCAAAAAAGCGTTCAGTCCCATCTGCCACATGGTACCCCTTCCCTCTCCTGCTTCAGAGGTTGTTAAACTTGAGTTGCTTCCCTCTCTCCATTCTGCTTTTCACAAACCTCCGTCCACTGGGTTTTGCTATCCATTACTGCATGCATTTTTCTCTAAGCACATCAGTGTTGATGTATCAGATGATTTTGCCTTCCACCCCTGCAAATTTATTGTTGTGATTTTTCTTATACTCCCCACCCAGAATATGAATTTGTTTAAAACAAACGCCATTTCCTTCTACTTCTTATGCTCGTTAGGTTTTTAAAAATATGGTGCAGAGTGATTCCATTGATTGGCCCTATTGTTCAGATTGCTATATTGTACTGAGACAATAAAAACTCTCCTTTTGATGTATTAAAAGGCACCAAGTCCAAAGTCTTTATCACATATCAGTATGCTAGATTTCTACCAGATGTTGCCTTATATCAGTTGTTTCCCAGAAAATTCAACTGTGATGCATATAAAGAAGACATGGTCGTCTGTTCCCCAGGGATCAGGTCTCTATTCCTATGTGGGAACCAGAAGGTGGAGTATTTGCAAAAAAGAAATTCATACTTCAGCTGCTCCATCTCTCTGGTAAGCCACATCAAGGGCTGGCAGAATCACTCAACTAGAAACCCCTCCTGACTAAAATTTTCCTCCATGAGCTGACACTGATACAGGGCTTTTCAGAAGATTCTCTCCAATTCAGCTCCTCACATGATGGGTGCTAGGGATTGCACAGAGCTCTTTTCCTTTGGCTTCGGTCTCCTTGCCTGAGAATCTCTTAAAAGAGTTATATAAGCATTACCAGCAGCAACGTCAGTGTTAGCCCATGCATTGTCTCATGCAAATTTTAAAAAGCATCCTTTCTTGTACAGATTAGAAAATTTTTATAATGTCCACATTTATAGTAGAACAAGATTTTGCAACTATCTGCTAGAGAGTTGTCATAATAAATACAAAAATTTTCAGTGGTTATGTTGGGGCATTCTTGTGCAGTTTACAACCTGCCTGATATTACCCAGCAGCCCCAGAGGACTTTATTATTTAATCCCCCAAAATGTTGTTTTTTTGTAAGCAAATTTTGATAATAAAGGTAGAGGTGTTACTGGTGGGAGAGTCCATGTTGTATGAATGGAAGTCTCGGTCCCTGGATTCCCCACAAGAAGATTTACTTGGGGATCTGTGCTCAGAATAAAGACAGTCATAAGGATGTAACAAGCACAGAGCAGTTTATTAAAGCTAAAATACACTCCCAAGGTGGGATTGCCAGCAAGATTGCTTTGGAATTGGATATTATTGGGTCTCTCTGGGCTGGGAGGAGCTGTGATGTACAGTGGGGTAGTCTCTCACGGGGCTGCTTCAAGTCTTTTGGAGTTTTTGACCCTACAATGTTTGTACCTGAAACTTCGTGTCTTGGCAGCCTTTCTCCATGGGGAGGGGTGCTGTACCCTCAGTGCAGATGCATTATAATGAGTCTAGGGGTTACCCTTGGGCAGAGGTGGAAGAGGAGAGAGCATGTTCTGCACCTGTGGCTCTTGATCTGTCAACCCCGACGTCTTGGATGCCACAAGGTCAGGATGTTGTTCCTCCAGATTTTTAATGTGTAGCTTATTCATCACCATCCTTGCCTCCATCTCCTATCTCTATCATCCCCTTCAAGGACTTGGGACTCTTCCTTGGGGCATTCCGTCCACTGCTCATGTCTAGCTTGTACAGAACAGAGGTAGCAATAATACACTGTTCTTCCATTCCAAGACTTTGCAATGAAATGATCAGAAAAACTCAAATATAAAAAGGCAAACAGAAAGGATCTTTTTAGATTGCTTTCTATAGAGTTGGGTAAACAACAGCCATAAATAAAAACCTTTATTTACTATGGGAAAAAGAAAAGGGTATTTGGAGTCTTGGAGGTAAACAAAGATATTTGAGAAATTTTTAAAAATTATTTTTAAAAGGTTTCATATTGGGAACAAGGAATGAAATAAATAGGTTTCATTTTGTTGTATTATGTTTATTTTATTAGAAGAGTGGTCTGGCCTGACAGGTTATTCTAGCTGGGTATAAACGGTTGTCAGTGATCTGTATTGTGCAAGGTTTGTCCTTACATCTTTATAGAAGTTGCTTTCCCTGTTTTGTCTTCACACCATTCTTGCATAAGGATTTTCTCTCTGTTTCATGGGAAGCTTGGAGAATATGACAGAGCAGAGTCTCAATGTAAGTCCATTTAACTACAGCCTGTGTCTTTCCCATTGTAATTGCTCCTCCATAGACTCACCTGAATAATAATAATGGTAAAGATATTACTGTGTGTTATGGATTGAATTGTATCCTCTAATTTAAAAGGATTTCTCTTTACTTCTATTATTAAATTGAGGTTCTTACTCCCAGTACTTCAAAATACGATCGTGTGTAGAAACAGGGTCTTTACACAAGTAGTCAATTTATTTTTTTTTAAAGATTTTATTTATTTTTGTGAGAGAGAGAGCACACAAGCGGGGGAGTGGGAGAGGAAGAAGCAGGCTGCCCACTGAGCAGGGAGCCTGATGTGGGACTTGATCCCAGGACCCTGGGATCATGACCTGAGCTGAAGGCAGACGCCTAACCAACTGAGCCACCCAGGTGCCCCTACAAAAGTAGTCAATTTAAAATGAGGTCATTAAGGGGGGCACCTGGGTGGCACAGTTGGTTAAGCATCCAACTCTTGATTTCAGCTCCAGTCATAATCTCAGGGTCCTGGGGATCGAGCCCCATGTTGGGCTCCAGACCCATCGCAGAGTCTTCTTAAGACACTCTCTCTGCTCCTCCTCCTCCTCCTCCTCTCTCTCTCTCAAATAAATAAATCTTTAAAAAAAATGAGATCATTAGGATGGGCCCTCCTCCAGTATGAGTGGTGTCCTTATAAAAAGGAGGAATTTGGACAGACACACACAGGGAGAACACCATGTGAAGATAAAAGGAGAGACGGGCGGGGTATGCATGTACAGGCCAAGAAATGCCGAAGATGTCAGCTAACCACTAGAAGCCGGGGGAAAGACCTGGAACACAGTCTCCCTCACAGTCCTCAGAGGGAACCAACCCTGCCTACACCTGGGTCTCGGACTTCTGACCTCCAGAACTGTGAGGAAGTAAATTTCTGTTCTTTAAGCCATTAGTTTGTGGTATTTTGTTACTGCCACCCTAGCAAAATAATATACTCTGTGTCTTAACTCAGATGGTTGGAAGCCAAGGATAAATATGCTGAAACCCATGTTGGATGTCTGAGTATGGTGTGAGAAGCATATGGGGACTGCTGTGGGTTTGGGAAACGGAAGCATTAGTGTGGGATAAGAAATTCCTATTCGGTGAACACCAGCTGGGCTCAGCTCCGCTGGGAGAGCTGAGGCCGGATAAACGGAAGGCCCGGCAAAATAGAGAAAAGCCCTTACAACCCTGTTGTTCATTTAGCTGGAGTTTTGCTTTTTGCTTAGTAATTTTGTTTCTACCTTTTATTGGAATAGACTGAGTTCATTGAACTTGATGTACCTTGATTAAACTCCACCTTGGATGTTTATGACCTTCCTCAGCTTGCCAACTTTGCTGGCCATATCCGTTGGAGTTTGTGTGTCTTGGTGATTCAGTTATTCCTTCATGATACACTCAAGGCAATGAATGGGAAAGGTGAGAGAGAAAGAAAATGTGAGCGGGGCGGATGGACTTAGGAAAATGGTGTGTCGAGTACGGGGATAATTGATCTTTGTTATATATGTGGCAGTTTGGGCCTTAAGGAGAAGAGAGGATGTTTGGATGCAAACAGGATTCTTTCCCTGGAAACTCACAGAAACGACTGCACAATGATCTGATAATACTACAAATCTCTTTGAAACATTTATACACACAACTTAAATAATTACTAGACAGTCAGTCTCTCTCCTGCATGTTAACCACAAAGCCAAATGGTAACCAATGCAATTCAATGCAAAAAATTTACTTGGTCTTATCTGCTGTGATCCAAACAAGGCTTGGATATTTTGTTTTCAAGGAATTCTGCAGCCCCAGCTACTGTAATTCTCCTCATAGTATTGAAGGGTGTTTCTGTGAATAGAAGTTTATGGACGACACTGAGTTAGTTATATAATTCTTCCAATTTTGTCTGTCTCTCTTAGAAGGACAGAGCTGCGGCTCTGGCAGGCAAGCTCCTCGTACCCCAGTCTGGGTGCCCTTATCACCTCTTTAAAAAGCTTTAATATGTTAGTCTGAACTGTTTGTTCCTGAAGTAAGAAATGCCCTTCCTAGCTGAACTAATGTGTTATATAAATTATTAACTGGTCTCTCATAGCCAATAGTAACAATACCAACAGCATATTGCTCAGTATTCATTTCTCTCATTTAGTATTTCCAGAGGAATACTAGGGATGATGCCTTATATTATTTCAAGACCAGGTAAATAAATCTGCCTTTTAAATATTTCTGTCCCAGACCCTGGTTTAGGCATTTTCACATAGGAATTAAAGCTTTGATCCTATCTCCCTGGGCCCACCTTTGAAGCTGAGGATTCATAATTTTTTGGTCTGCTTTCTCCTCGTGCCTTCCTGGTGATTTCTTTGATGAATTGAGTTGCCTTTCCCCTTATATGATCTAATTTTGTTTTATGTTTTCTGAGGTTCCTCCCCCCAAATGGTACCTGGGGTTTCTGTGAAGAAGCTTAAGTGATTCTTATTAATTGGATTCACTTGTAAGTTTTGGATAATCATTTACAAAGCTTACACAGAAGGATTCTACTATTTCTTGTTCCTTTTGCCATGCAAAAGCTCTTTGGGGTAAATACTGTAATCCCAACTTTGCTTTGTGGTTTTTTTTTTTTAAGATTTTATTTATTTACTTATCAGAGAGAGAGAGAGCACAAGCAGGGGGAACAACAGGCAGAGGGAGAAACAGGCTCTCTGCTGAGCAAGGAGCCCAATGCAGGACTCGATCCCAGGACCCTGGGATCATGACCTGAGCTGAAGGCAGATGCTTAATCGACTGAGCCACCCAGGCATTCCCCAACATTAGTCTTTAAATCATTATAGTACATGCTCTTGCTAGCATCCAGGTCCCTTGACCCGCAGTTTCCTCAGCCTGCTGTCTCCACACCCACCTCCTCCACCAGACTAATGCATATTCATTCTTAGCTCTTGTTTTGGATGCTGCATTTTCTCAGAGAGTTTCTTTGACCCCCATGTCTGAATTGGGGGACCTTGGCAGATATTATTGTGCTCCTGGCCTACCCTAGCCCAATCTCACTATTTTGTAATTGTGTATTTACTGTTCTGAACACCTGCTATAAACAGTTCAAAGGCAAGAACTGGATTTAGTTTACTAGTGCCTGATACAGTGTCTGACTTTTTTTTTTAAGATTTATTTATTTTAGAGAGTGCATGCAAGTAGAGGGGGAGGGGCAGAAGGAGAGGGAGAGAGAATCTCAAGCAGATTGTCTACCCGAGCGTGGAGCCTGACCTGAGGCTTGATCTCAGGACCCTGAAATCACAACCTGAGTTGAAACCAAGAGTCGGATGCTCAACTGACTAAGCCACCTAGGTGTCCCCAGGGTCTGACTTCCAAAAATCAAGCCCAAAATATTTTTTATTTTTAAAGATTTTATTTATTTATTTGACAGAGAGACACAGCGAGAGAGGGAACACAAGCAAGGGGAGTGGGAGAGGGAGAAGCAGGCTTCTGCTGAGCAGGGAGCCCGATGCGGGGCTCGATCCCAGGACCCTGGGATCATGACCTGAGCCGAAGGCAGACGCTTAATGACTGAGCCACCCAGGCGCCCCGAGCCCAAAATATTTTTATCGAAAGAGTGAATGAAGGATAATGTCTCCATCCTCACATTTACCCAACTGTGTGATTGCTTATGTGAATCACCGATTATACAGAAAGTATCTCTACAAAGGAGGCAGAGCACTTTCTACCTTGTCTTTGTGGGCTGAGTGTCCAGTACAAGGCCTGGTCACAAATAGGTGGTGAGTGAAGGAATAAGCAAATGGAGACCAAGAGCCCTATAATCTCATACACCATCTTTTGCCTTGTTTCTTGGTCATCAGGGCTCAAAAGGAAGGATAAGCTCTGGTATTTGGTTTTCTTCTTGATTTCATCCTACCCTTAAGGATCTTTGGACAAAGCACAGCAATTTTCCTTCTCAGTATTTATAGCACCAGAGTTGTTCTTAGTAGTCCTTTGTTTAGCTTCATAGATAGGAAGATGACTTAAAAAAAAAAAAAGATCCCTGTGATGGGAAGGATGAGTAAAGTTGTCTATTAATTTCTATTTGTTTTGGAGTCTAAATTACAGAGAATTCCTGAAACAGGTGGTAGAACTAATGTTTTTATGAATATTGAAACCTGCTGACTTTATGTATCAATCTGTGATACTGCACTAACTCAATGTGAAAGATGAATGTAATTTATGTGGGGTTATAAACAACAGCAATTCCCTGGGTATTCCAAATCCATTTTATGGAGTTGAAGCATGCTTGGTTTTTGTTTGTAATTAACACTGGAGGAATTTTTTATTAACTATTGCTCACAGTTCAGTGGTTGCCTGAATATTTCTAGGGCCTCTGGTGACGAGTGCTAGGCAGGTGCAGATAAATGTGAAATAATGTGCATATATAAGCACATTTTTGATAACTGAAAGCTTTCATGTGCTCAACTAAACTGCGAATGACTTGGATTGAAGTAGTAGAAACAACAAGTCCTCAAAATGCTGCTAGATGTAGGATTTTGACAGGGTCAGACTGAGTTTACTACTCAATGGCTCAAATCTCTAATAAAGTAAGCATAATGTATAATTCCTCCTTTGGAAAGCTCTGTTCTACTCCTTTACATCTTTGGTATAACATCTAAAAGTTATACCAAGTTTCTAAGAAGAGCTGGTTGATTTGAACGTGGGACCAGGTCAGTCAATAGCTCTTTATTCGGCAGACCAGCCTCAATATTTGTCAGATTGTGTGACTTGGTTTCTGTGCCCAGATGACTCTGGACTCTGTTCTCTGCTGAAAATTTTTTCTGAAAAACATTCAGATGATGAGAAGCAACAAGGTCAGTTTTAGGCTCTGTTGTTTCCTAAGAGTGTCCTTTTATATCAGTCTTATGATTCAGTAGTATGCATGATCCCTCTATATTCTTGGAAAATTACAGTGAACTTGTTTTAAATTGTCTTATTTATATTTGAGTGTAATGGGCCTTTGGGGTGCATTTTTAGTTGGGGAGCAAAGAAACTATGTCTGGACTTTGATAAATGAACATAAAAGCTAAAATAATGTATATTTTTAAATTTTAAGCTTCCTAAGGGTAGGAAGTTTTCATTCATTTCATAAGTAGCTACTGAATACTTGAGATGTACCAGCCATTGTGCTATATGCTGAAAATAGAAAGAAAAAACAACAAAAACAATGACAATACTGGTGTGGTCACTGTCTTTAGGGAGTTCATCATCTAACGGGGAAGACAAAAACAAAGATAGGCTATTATACCTTTTTTAATGGTATATTGCTTGAGATATGCCGTTAGTATCAGGGCAATATAATTAACCATAGTGTGTGTATGGGGATGGTGCTGAGTTTTCCATCCGTGACTGAACAAAATCATGGGGGTGGGAGTGAGAAAGATCCTAGCTGGTAAAGCAAAGCCATAAGTTATTTCGTGTTGTGGTTAGTAATTGACTGTGGGTTAATAATCCATGCTGGTTGAGGCTGGAGAGTTACATAGGGTCAGATCTTGGAGAGCATTGTATGCCAGGTTAAGGACCTTATGTTTTACTTCTGAGCACTGGAAAACTAGTGGCATGAGTCAGTAGTCCCTTTGGACAGTTTACTTTGGTGATTCTGCTGAAGATGGGACTATAGCTAGCAAAATATAGTCAGGGTGACCCATCAGTAGCCTGAATTAGAGCATCAGGCAATGACAGTGTGGATGGACACAATGTTTTAGAGACAGTAACACCAAATTTAGATGAGGGGTGGGAGTGCGGGAGAGGGGGAGGAATGTGAGACTCCCAGGTTTGAAACTTGGGTGACCAGATGGATGATGGGGCCACCAACTAAGAGGATGCTGAAGGAGGAGTAAATTTAGTGGGAAGTCAAAACATTTTCTTGACATGCTGAATTTGACTTGTCCATGGGTCACTCAAATCAACATGTTCAAAAGGTAGTTAGATACTCTAGTCTGAATATCAGGGTGAATGTCTGGACTAAATATTTAGACTTGGGGGCTCTCAGGAAGTAGAAGGTAGTTGGCAGCATGATAGAGGCAGAGAGCTCTCTGGGGGGATGAGTAGGGAGTACAGGTAAGAAGAACATGGAGGCTGAGGATAGAAATATTCAGAATATCAACATGAAAGAGGGATATCTCTATATATCTAGTCATTCTCAGGGTCCAACAAAACAGTGCATATGAAATGTTCAATAAATAAAAAATAAATTATCGATAAATAAATTCCAAATGTGTAAATGAAACTTAAAAGGTACAATTAGGTAAACAAATTTTAAGATAGTAGTTTTCACACCTGTGTATACAATGGAATCACTGAAGGGCCTAAAAAATCATCAGTGACCAAGTTCTGCCTTCCCCAGAGCTCTGACCTAATTGTTCTGGTGTGGTGCCTAGACATAGGCACATGCACGTGTCTGTATAGTTTACGTCTACAAGTGACTTCAACATGTAGCCAGGATGTAGAACTAGTACTCTGGAGGAAACAACAAGTCATTTGGGAAGGGCAAGGAGGAGGTGGAAGTCCTGGGGAGAATAAGAAAGAGCCAACAAAAAACCAAGGAATGTTACAGTTTCAAAAAAAGGAAAAATCAGAACAAACATATTCCATAAGAAAGAAGGCAAAGATCTTCGAGGAAAACTAATAGATCTGGGGAGGTAGATTAAAAGGAGGCCCGTGTTCCTTGATGCATCAGGCCATGTAGATGTAGCTTTCTGTCCTCTTCAGTATACATGTAATAGGTACATTAATCCAGAAAGTCAAGGATCTAGTCATGACTGACTAGAACCCAGAATAGTCCCAGGGACTAAAATAGTCTCCAGTTGTAAAGTAGAAGCCACTGGAAGCAGTCTTCCCCTCTTAGGGCCTGAAGAGTACCAACATGACTTTTTCTATAAGATACAGGTATGTGTGCAGAAGTATTGACAGCAGCGGACCTGGTTGCCAGGAACTGCACACATAACACCTAATTTCTTCTCATATTTTTCCTAATAGACAAGTGTCACCATGTAAATGGTGCTCCCATTTCTAGTGAGGGTATATGTTGGAGGTGAGGTTGAAGGCTGCTTTGCTGAGGATTTGATTGAGATGCTTCAAGTATTTTCCAAATAAGGGAACTGTTCTCATCAAAACATAACTTAGGTGACCTGGAAGCCATACTATGGGTTCAGTGCATTCTGAAGGCTAATTTCAGTTTCAAGATTCTGTTGTTGCAGGAACAAGTCATTAGGTGTTCACTCAGTAAAAGCAAAGTAATTTTGTATGATATGAATTTAGTTCATTGCTCAACATTAGAGTTCTCTGGCAAATGAGAACAGAGAGAGGGAGAGAGAGAGAGAAAGAGCGCGAGAGAGAGCATGAGGGTAAAGTGTTGGGAGAGAGAGCGCCTACGTGAACCCACATGAATGTATGAGCAGGCACAGAACCATACGTTCTGTTTCAACTCTTTTAAAAACACTTTGTTGGGTCCACTTGGCTGTGGCATAGCTCAGAAATATGTGGATTGTTCAGTATAGTTAATTATTAGCTTTGGGTGTTAGAAACTGCTTCAAGACAATGGTCCAGAGCAGGAGAACCTCGTGTTCTCTATTGACCTTCCGTGGTCTCTCATAAATACCAGAGCATTAGAATCTGCCCTCTGGTATGTTCTTTTGCTGACAGTTCTCAGATTCATCATTATCCCGTACCTGAGACGAATTTGGGGGCCTATGTACTTGACACCTCTGCCTCAAATTATGAGACTGATCCCTGGGCAGGGGAATTAGTCTGAGATGATAGGATATATGAAGTCATGGCAGTGATGTCTGAACTGAGACAAATGGCTTGGCTTGGATCTTATGATATACACCTTTCCCAAAAATAGGACATTTTGCAGAAGAAATATGATTATGAGTTTTATGAATGACTCATATAGCCAAGGAGCTATTTTCCCTCAGAAATCCCAGAATGCCTCACTCTCATATATGCTTGGAAGCTACAAGCGATTGTTATACTGGTTGCTTCATAGTCAGTGGCATAAGCTTAAACCCCAGGCCCTCACCCATTCATTCATTCAGTCCATCAATCTATATTTGTTGGGTGTCTACTCTGTGTCAGTTGCTGATTAATACTGAGGATAAAACGGTGAGTGGAAGAGGACACGAACCTGTTCTCCTGGAGTTTGCAGGCAACTGAGAATAGACTGGTGGGTGAGGAGACAGATACTTATCACATAATACATTCATGAATGTAAAATTGTAAACTCATGCAAGTCTTCCCAAGGAAACACGTACTTACCCATGAGAGTATATTGTAGAGCAGTGACCTACACTGGGGAATCTAAAAGGCTTCTTCAAGGAAGTGAGTCTGGAACTGATGTGTGAAGGATGGAAACTAAAGGGGAGGTAGCATGTATAAAGTCCCTGTGGTAAAAGGAGTAATGAAGAGCCAAGGAACCGAGAGACCAGTGTGTTAGAGTGCAGAGAGTTGGGGAAAATTTAGGGGCGAGGCAGGAGAGACGGATGGGGTCAGATCCTGTAAGGACTTGAGGGTCATGTTAAAACCTATAAGAAGGTATTACATGGTTTTAAGTGGAGGAGAGTGACACAGATTTCTGATTTGAAAAAAATCACGCTGGTGGCTGTGTGGTGAACAGACTAGGGAGAAGAGCATAATAAGCGTGAGACCAGCTAATGAGTTGTTGTGGAAGTCTAGGCAAGAGATGACAGTGTTTAAGATCATCATAGTAATGGGGGAGATAGAAGTGGCTAATTCCTAAGATACCTAGGGATAACATTTATGGTGGTGTTGATTGGATTTAGTTTGGGGAGAAGGAGGATCAGGGATGACCCCTAGTCTTCCAGTTATCCAGCATAACTGTATAAATGGTGGTTTCATTGAGAGAGAACCACCAGAAGAGGGGGACTAGGATGGTTGTTGCTGCTCTGGCGTGGGTACAGAGTACCACCCATGAGTTTTGTTTTGGATGTCTTAAGTTTGAGTATCTTTGGGAGACCAAAGAACAGATGTTCTGCAAGAACAGCCTCAAAGCTGACCTGTGATAATTCCTTCCTGATGCCCTCGCAAACAAAGTTTCCAGAAGTTGCTGTGCAGTGCCCCCTGGTGGAACTCCCCATTTTGCAGCTCATCTCCACTCCACCTGATGGCTGAGGATAGGCTTGTCCTAAGAAGCACCATGTGCCATTCATTACATGAGTTTGGTTCATCCCTAGTTAGGTCTTCTATCTCCAAATATGTATGCATATCATACCCAGTGTATCCTACCAATGGCTGTTGTGCCTTGAGAAGCCATTTGATACCGTGGGAGAAATCCTGGTTAGATAGAATGGATTCCCAGTTGAGCTCTGCCATCACTAGCCGTGTGACTTGGCCAGTGTGATTTCTCTAGATCAGTATTTCCTCCTGTGTGAGAGAAGCTGCTGAGCTAGATAGTCTTTAAGAGTCCTTCTGGGTCTAGAATTTCACTGATTCTAATTTCCAATCTCTATCTCTATCTCCACTAATCGAATAGTTTGGAGAATGGAGATGAATATGTTTCTAGATATAGAGGGTAATCTTCAGCCATTTTGGAATGTCTCATACCTGGTTTGCTTCCCAGGGGGGCTGTGAATTACAGACCCTTCATTTACCATTCCTTAATCGGTTAGTATCATTTCTAGCAAGCAATTTTTAAACAGGGATAGAGAAATATTTCTTCTTAAATGCTAGCATTGATTCATGGTTAGCTGTGGTGGTCTGTTGAGGATTCTTGTGCAGCATCTTGGCTGGGAGGAGAAAGTGCCATAATTGATTGGTAATGTTTGTCATTGGTATGGGCTGGGGGATGGTAGCCTGTTAGTGCCATGGCTTGTGGTCCCACTTCTGAGCTCTGGTATCTGTTTGTTCTGACAATGCACAAGTGTTGGTTAGTGGTTAAAACAAGTAATTACAGGATTATACTTCCCCAAACTTATTCTGGAGCTGAAATTTTCCACTATCTTTTATTGTGTTAAGTTCTAATTTCCAGTAACTTGGTGGAATAACAGGAGGGCTATGACTATGTGTCTAGTTCATTTTGTTTACTGGTTAACACTGTTTAGCACTTCCTGCAGAAAATATGAGATGCCTACTTTTCTGTGTTTAAAAGGACAATCTAATGGAAATAAATACTTCTTTGAGGGTTGAGAATCATGCAAGAACTCAGGGTTTGTCCTCTCTACTACTGCTTGTCAATATCCATGTGCATACCTATGAGCTGGGGATCTTGTTAAAATTCAGATTCCTGGAGTCTACCCCCAGAGATTCTGATTCAGTAGGTCTGGATGGGACCAGAGATTCTGACAAGCTGCTTGTCTGGGAACACACATAGAATAGCAAATGTCTAAACAGCAGTAATAATTGCACAGAAACAAAGATGGAGGTAGATAATTTAGAAGCACTGTATGTTTGATAGTTAGCCATACCCTAAAACTTCTTTTTTTAAACAAGTACTACTACTCCCTAAGTTCTCAATATGAATTCTATGATTTGCTTCTTTTTCCTAAGAGTGTAATGCAGGAAAAAAAATACTAGTTGATTGAGGTCTTTGGTTAATTGCATTCCAGACAATTAACATTTTATTGAGCTCATACAACACTCAATATATACCACAAAGTGTAGTTACTTAATTGCAGCTTTCTTTTAAATTTTTTAGTTGTTTTGTTTAGCTACAAAAATGGTATTTGCTCACTGTTAGAAATTCTAACAATGCAGAAATACATAAAATAGAAAGTGAGAAAATATCCTGTCCCAAACCCTAGCCCTCAATTTAGTAACATCATAAGTCAGTGTGAACAGTTTGGACTTCTCCTGTGCTTGTGTAAATCTTGTCCGTCTGTCTATATATTAACATGAACATACAAATAAAGATTTTAGGGGGGGAAAAATAAATGTCTTTTCATTTCTCAAAGTGGGAATTAGATTTTAAGTCCCCCAGGATGAGATTCAAAGGAGGCAAAAGTGAAGATTTCCTCTCTCCTTTCTCTTCCATATTTCTGTACTTTGCTTCTTGACACTTATAATATTTTAAACATCTTTCCAAAGAAGTGCACAAACAGTGTCTTTGCTTGCCAGTGTTTTAGTTGTGTTGAGCTGGTTCCCTTCATCTGACTATAAATCCCAATTTTGATTTTTTTTACCTCTTACAGAATACCTGACACAGGGACCCATACAAGATCCCTGGTAAATACAGGCCTGATGCATTTACAGACCTTTGAGGTGTCCTGATATCACAGTGGGTTTTTCTCAGGTCTGGGATATTATATTAATAATGCTTGGTCATCTCTTCTGTACGTATTTATTGAGCACCTCCTATCTGCCAGGTATTGATACACATCTCTCTCTACCTGTTCCAGACACTAGGGTTATAAAAATGAATAAATGGAAAGGCCATGGTCCCTGCCATGACAATGCAAGTAAATAAACAGCTTGGACTGCTTTCCTGCAGTTTTTCTGTGGAAAGATGAGACTTGGTCTTTTGTGGGTTTTTAAAGAGAATGAGAAAAGCCTGGTAACTTTCCTCCTTCATTTGACGTGAAAGGATGAGACCATCACTGGCCCTGAGATTTCTTCCCCAGCTTTGGCCAGAATCCAGTTTGGTGAAATACATCTGGAGGTCAGATGCAGGGTGGGGCAGTCCAGAGAATAATTCTCTCTCTGTGAGTGCTTCAGAGGACATGCAAGGGCAAAACTAAGACGTTGTTATTATTTTGAGTCGAGAGGGATACACATATCGGGATTTATAGGAATAGCGGTAAGCTTTATTAATTTATTTGTTAGGGCAATGGAGTGTGAAATAATGTTTCTTGACCAGTGCAGAGGGGGAATATGAATTCATGCTGCAGATTCAACTCAGGTTATATGTAAACCCTGGTTTGCATTAGACACCAATGGCGTATTATGTAAATAGATTTCTATCCTTATACAAAACTACAATTATTGACGAGACAGCTCTTAATAGCATGGCTACTTATCTGGACATTGAGAGCACCGGGATTTATTCTTCTGTGGCATAAGTTACTTTGTTATTTGGATTTCTCATATAGCTCGTTTATTGAAATAATTAGAAACAAATTACTCACATCCGCATTGGTAGGATAAGCTCCTTGACAAATCACCATGCCACAATCATTCCAGACTGGGCTTCTGAAAAAATACACTCACAAACTTTTATCAGGAAGTGTGAAGACCATATAGGTTTTAAATTTAATACTTGATAATCTTCTGACAACGGTTGAGCAGCACTTAATGAGCTTAGGCTCTCTGCAGTTAAGATGTTCTGAATCGGGGTGAGATAGAACGGAGGGAGGTTTTGTTCTTTTCAATTAATTTCCTAGGTGGCACACACTGCTTGCCTCTGATACCCTTTCCCGGCTGTGGGCCACTCCCTATGCTGGCATGAGGAGGCCTGGGGAGGAAGGTCGGCCAGGTTAATTACACCTGCCACTCTTCAGTCCCCAGCCCCCAAGCTGTGATCTGTATGCTTTGGAGGGAAGTCACCCCTTCCGGTCTGACTTTATGCAATTGGATGCAAAAATTGGCAGATGGGAGCTAAGAAGTTGGATTCAGATTCTCCAAACTGGTTATTCTGTGAAAATATGAGAGTTTGCATAAGAATTCAGATTGTTTTGTGTTGGTAATTTATCTAAACAGCAGAAGAAAAATCTCTCCGAGAATATCATTTTAATGCTAGTATTAGATTTTTTTCAATTCTACTGACATGCCTTCTCTCTTTGGTTAAGTTCATATTTTCCCAAACTTCCATCATTTGGGTATAATCTTTATGATTTCTATTCTATAAGACCCGTACTATCATTTATTTTACTTATAATTTTTCTTAATATCTTTTTTAAAAAATTTAGCATAACCATAAGCAAGAATATTAATAAAATAATGAGGTTAGTATCATCATAAAACTATTATAAAAGGTTAGTTTTCTTTATGTATTTTTCTGATATATGCTGAAATAAATACATAGCTCTTAAGATACAAATATATTTTTCTGTGAAGTGCTTGCGGTCATCCCATAAAACCCCAATGGTACGTAGAACACATCTTGAGAAACCCTGCTTTTGCCCAGGCTTGGTTTCCCTGTGATTGCTGACATTCAAGGTGGGTGGTAAAAGCAACCCCTGGTGCTAGCCGATGTCCTGCTCCCTGCCCAGGTCAGAGCTTTCACGTGACCCATGATACCGAGGCTGGTTTGGCGCCGTACCTCTGTTGGCTCCCTCACTAGTCCTAGCCAGTTCTCACCACCCTTTCCATCTTCCTATAGATCAGCTGGCTTCTGATGTCACATGTGCCCTTAGAACACTCAGAATGCCGCCTTCACTCTAAACCTCACGCTGCTTTGCACACAGTAGGTGGTCTGTGAATTATTTCTGGATAAATAAGAAGGGGGGCACTGGATACCTAGCCAGGTGGATGTTGAAGGTGCTCCTTAAACCTATTTTCTAACTTCCTTTGCTCTACCTCAAGGCTCTTTATGTGAAATGCTTTAGTTGAATGCTGTCCTCTTGCTTTTCCTCCCAGTTTTTGATCCCAGTTAAAGGATGGCAATGGGCATAATTTATTTCTTACTTGCCTAGTGAATTTTAAATAGTGTAGTTGGTGGCAAATGCTTTGCTGCAGCATTCTCTAAGAATTTAATAAGGTTATTCTAACATTTTTACTGTATTTACTTAAGCTTGTGTGCTTTTCAAAATTCACTGAGACACTGAATAATTTGAAACTTTGGCTAATTCCAAATAATTTATATTTGGCTTTGGAATTCATGACAATTCTTATTATCAAGAGTATTATTAGTAGTAATAATAGCAATTTGGAATTAATAGTAATGTTGGATTTTGTGGCAGATTTTCCATTTTGATTATTATTTTGGTAGTGTTAAGCTAAAAGAAGGGATATAATAGAGATATCTCAGTTTCCAGTGAATGATTGTAGGTGAATGAGAGAGTCCAGTGTATAGGAGCAGATTTCGGTGACTCAGAAATGCAGGATGAGGCACTCACCTGTAGGATTTTTTAAAAATTTGTTGTATTTCCCTGATATTTTTTATTCAGGAACTATTAAACACGACGTGTGGGATCTAAGGCATTTTTGCCCATGCTGCCAAATAAACAGTCCCCAGAATTGTTTGAGCTGTGAAGTTGTGTGTGCTTGTCCAAAAAGAAATCCGGGTTCTCTACAGGAATGTGATTTGGCCTTTATTTCAGACAGGCGTCCCCAGCGATAACTAGTACAGCTGCTTCCAGTGAAGCCACTGGAAGTTTCGAAGTGGGGGACTGTGGAAATCAGACCTATGTTTTAGAAAGACCACCGCAGCTGCAGTGTGGACGGTGGGTCAGAGGGGGTATGAAGCAGGCGGACTGGCCAGGAAGGGTTTGAAAGGGTCTCGGTGAGGCTCAATGAAGACGGAGCTGGAACACTGGCCATGAGGCCATGAGGACGGAGAGAAGGGGATGTAGTTCAAGAATATTTAGAAGGTAGACCCAAGAGAACTCGGTGGGATAGCACCCTAGCAAATGGAGGCGGAGGAGGAGTTGAAGATGATGCCCAGGGACCTGGTTTGTGTGAGTAGTAAGTAGTGTTACCCGCCCCCGCCCCCCCCCCAGCTCACATGGTTTTAGTTGGGTGTGACCATGCTGAGTTTCAGTTGTCAATCACCATTGATTGGAATTTGTCCCCGCCTGCTAATACCATTACCTTATAGGTCATTCATTTTTGTTAGGTGTGAGTATACTGAATTTGAGGTATCATTTGTAATGTACTGGGGTAATTCACCATTTCTGATACTTACTTCTTTATAAATCCATTCATTCATTTGTCAGATATTTGTGGGTATTTGTTGTTAATGTGTGCCAGACTTACACTGAAAGCAAAACTCTGATGCCTCCTCCTCATCCTTATTGTATCTGTGTATGATTTCATTTTTTTGCCCAGCCCTTTGTGGGGATCACCACACTTGTCTGAATGCCGAGCCAGGCCTTTGGTCCTGGAGAGCCATTGTCTCTGACTTGTTCCTAATGGCCACTCTCTAAAGCGCTCTTTTTCCTGCTTGTGCTGGTGTTTTAGGCGTTAGACTCATTTCCCTTTTTAAATTCCTATTTTAATTTACATGCCTACTCTGGAAAATATTGGCTTTCAGGTTATTATCCTTTTTTTTTTCAGATATTTAAATATATGCTAGATTCATCATCTGGCTCCTTTCAGAGTTCTGGCCACCTGTGACCTACCTTTGTCTTTTTACAACATTACTAATGCCCCAGAAAAATAACATTTTAATGACATTTTGGAACATGAGAAATTAAGGTAGGTAAGCTCTAAAATGATGAAGAGAGCATAAGATCATGAGAGCAGTTTGTTTTTGAATGAGTATCTACCACTTCAAATGACAGCAGGACTTGGAACAGGAGAATTTTCCACGTGAAAACTGGAAAATCCCTCTTAGGTATTTGTCCCACTGCCAGAGAAATACTACTTCTCTTCACCTCCTGCAGGGCTGTGGCAATAATGTAAGAAGGGCATAAGGATGGGGAGTGACTGAATTTATGAATTTAGGGTTGTCCCACTCAGGGGAGTTTGAAACCCAGTTGCTGGAATGCCCTTTGGCTTTGGGGTCCATCCTTGATGGAATTCCAGGAGCCCTCTGAGTATTTCTGAGAAGAGGAAAGACAGTAAATCTGGCCTTAGGCACAAAGTCTAATGAGTGTTTTCCTGAGGCTGATTACTTCTCCAGTTATGTGGATCTTATTGTAATGTATTTTGGAGATGCTTCTCCTTTCCCTAAAGACCAACAGCAGAGAGAAAAGTAGGTTCCATGCTTATTTTGTGATCAGCTTGCCATCTGTGTGACCTGACGTTGGCTGGGGAATAGGATGAACTTGGATGGTGGTGGTAGGAGATGGGGATGGAAAAGAAAAGAAGAATAGACATTTTCAACCATTGGAGGGCAACTAGAATATGCTCAATTAAGAAAGGCTTGAAAGTGTAGAGAAGCTAATCGAGAGGATTCATGTGGTTAGAAGGGGCCTAAGGAGGATGGACTGATGAGAGAATTGTAGGTCAGCTATCGAAGAAGGTGCAAATCTGGAAGAGAAGTGTATTGTTGGGAAGGAAATACCTTCCTGAAACAGGTGGAGCAATGTCTGGATCCAAGCAAAGCAGACTTGTCCTCCCTCGATCTAAGGAGAAGAGTGAGCTCTGAGAATCAAAGGCAAAACCTCGCTGGTGTTTCCTAGCAACATGGTGCCCAACTGGATAGAATATGACAGGTAATTCATCAGTCTGGGTACAGGTCATACACTAAGGCAACTCTCAGTACTGTTTGGGGGAAGGATTTGCTAAGAGGAGGAGGATAACACAAGAGAAGGGAGTGTCAATATTAAGGTCAAAGTCTAGGAAGACAATTCCCCTTTTCTTGGAAAAGAGAATGAACAGGGAATCTCTCTGACCCCTCACAGAGAAGAAGCAAATCCTGCCTCACAGATGAATTTCCTTTATTCCGTATCTGTGATCAGGATCCATGTAAGCTGCTCAGACTTTTTGGTAATGGAGAGGTGTGAGAATGGAAAAACTGAAGCTCCCAAAAGAAAGGAGGGAGTTCGGCCAACGTTGTCGAGTCGCTGCAATTGCACTTGTTGCTGACAAGCCCCTTCCTCGCCTCCCTTGGGTTAGTGACTGATGAGGACAGATGGAAGATGCTTGTGGGGGAGCTTTGTAAGCCTCAGGTACAGGCCAGAACTTGTGAGGTGGGAGAGGCCAGCCCTTCAGGTCCACATGGATTATTCATCCAGGCATCACTGGGCCCCAGCCTTGCCTCAGGGATCGCACCCGACTTCTCACTTTCATATAGGAAACTAAGGCCCACAGGGTTGTAGTAATTTTGTTTAAATTAATAATTTGGCAGGTCCAGGATCAGAGCACTTTCCTCTGTAAACAAATCTCTTTCATTTTGCTTCTAATAATGGCATCACATTTGCTAATTACTGAGATCTCTATGTGAAGTGTTGGGGGGTGATAATCTGTGTGTGAGTCAGTGGTATTATGGGGTGGAAGAAAAGAGAGAGACATATGGTGGAAATACAAGAAAATTTATGTTGGTGAATTTGAGTTTCGTTGTCTGGAAACACAAAGTGTGCTTAATTACTTTTTTACTGCTACATTTTGCTATTCTTTTATTTTCTAGAGGCTGAATGTTATGTTTGGAAAGGGGAAGGCTATATGATAATGTGCAACTTATTCATTTATTTTTCTACCAAGCAAATACAGTGAGTTTCTACAGAGCCTTTGAACCTAAATATTATGTGCCTCTCCCCTCCTGCTGGTGTTTTTAAGGCTATTTGTATGTGATACTCATATGCCTGTAGTCATCTATCTTTACTCCTCCAATAGGACTTAATCCCTTAGCAATAAGAGAATTGTTTGCATTGGTATTGTTAAATATACTACTACATTTTGTGACTTCTAAACTAATTTTTTTGAAAACTAAAAACAATATATTCATCTTCTAAGGAAAGGAAGAATTTTTCTATGAATTCCAGGAAGAGACCTTTGAGAATCTCAAGGGGTCCTCACTTTGTCTTGTGTGTCCTCTCAGCCTGTCTGCACTCATCTTTCTCAGATAAAATCTTGTTTTTCTTAGAAAGTGAATCTGGCTCACATAAGTCATTTCCCAAGGCGGGGCCACTCCTGCCCCAAATTCTGACATAAGCCTGGTCTGGTGTCCATTCTCCCTCTCCTCCCGCCATCTTTCCTGTACATCATTTGACCCTTGACAGTGTCCCTTTATCCTACCTCTGCTGCCTACACCTATAGTTTCTTTCTGCCATTTTCTTTCAACAGTCTGAGTAAGGATTGGATAAATGCCTTTTACAATAATATACAAGCATAAAAACAAAACGGGGTACTAATAATATTAAGATAAGAAAGCATTTACCATGTGCTGGGCCTTTTGGCAAATATGTGCATTAAATGATCTCAACAGCCCTATATTCTAATGGTAACATTTTTATCATTCCCATTTTATCATGAGGAAACTGAGACTTGGAATGTTTGCATAACGTAACCAAAGTCATGCAAAGTAAGCAGAGAATTAGGACTAGAACTCAGGAGAATCTGATTACAGAAACGTTTCTTTCTTTTTTTTTTTAAGATTTTATTTATTTATTTGACAGAAACACAGCGAGAGCAGAAACACAAGCAGGGGGAGTGGGAGAAGGAGAAGCAGGCTTCCGCTGAGCAGGGAGCCCAATGTGGGGCTCGATCCCAGGACCCTGGGATCATGACCTGAGCTGAAGGCAGAGGCTTAACGACTGAGCCACCCAGGCCCCCTGAAACTTTTCTTTTAACTTCTGGTTGACCCTTGAACAACATAGGTTTGACCTACACGGGTCCACTTAATGTGGACTTTTTTTTTTTTTTTTTTGATAAATATAGTACAATACTATAAATTTATCCTCTTTTCCTTATGATTTTCTTAATATTCTTTTCTCTAGCTTTCTTGTAAAATACAGTATATAATAAATATAACACGCAGGGCGCCTGGGTGGCTCAGATGGTTAAGCGTCTGCCTTCGGCTCAGGTCATGATCCCAGGGTCCTGGGATCGAGTCCCGCATCAGGCTACCTGCTAGGCGGGGAGCCTGCTTCTCCCTCTGCCTCTGCCTCTCTCTCTCTCTCTCTCTGACTTTCATGAATAAAAAAAAAAAAAAAAAAAAAAAAAAAAAAATAAATATAACATGCAAAATATTTGTTAAACAAGTGTTTATGTTAACAGTAAGGCTTCTGGTCAACAGTAGGCTGTTAGTAGTTATGTTTTTAGAGAGTCAAAAGTTTGACTCCGCAGGGAATTGGTGCCCTTAAGCCCCATTGTGTTGAAGAGTCAACCATATATTATATTTTAAATAACAGGTCTTAAAAGAGTTTTGGAAAATGTAACATATTTAAAGAGAGCACATCTTAAGTCAATTGAATGAATACCTCATTCGGGAGTGTTGAGCTGAAACCAGTCATGGTTTAGAGATACTTTAGATGCTCATGGGGGTGTGGTAGGTTGGGATGAGCGAGGAGAAGACTTTTGAAATCATAACACGTCTGCTACTCATTGTGTAACTTGCATCGTTCTCAAAACTATGTTGTGAAAGCCACCACAAGAGGGCTGTCCTCAGGAGCTATCTTCATTGAGGAGTTGCTTGGAGAGGGGCTTGCCTAAAGGGTGGGGATTACTACCAAGGGCTGGTAGAATGGCCTATATTCAGATAGAGTGAGTGAGTCATCAGATCCTGATTTGAGCTCCCCAGAAGGTTTTTTCAACTGCCTTCCCACCCTAATGGGGAAGTGTTTGTGTCATCAGTCACCACCACTGAGACATCTGGGCATCACTGGTCTGAACTGCAATTATGTTGGCTTCCCAGAGCCCAAGTGAGTTCTACAAAGAGGATGCTGATATTGCAGGGCAAGATGCAACCCAGAAGGTACCTGTGAGAGTAACTGGCCACAGATGAGGAAGTTCTGAGTTATGGCGATGGCAGTGGGCATAAAGGGAAATGGGGTCGTTGAAAGGAAGAGGAGTAGCCAGATTAAATATTTTATTCATCATATAACAGGTAGTGATCTGGGTCCCCAAATCTGTCCCGATTCAATTGGTCTAGAATAGGGTCAAGGAATATGTACTTACTTAAAGCATCCCCAAGGTGATTTTGGTCATTGATTCTTTACTTGGCGTTGACGTTGGAGACAAACATCAAAGATACTTCCAAGGACATCAGCCTTTGAATCCAAGAAGGATGTTGTTGCTACTAACAGAGATGGCAGTGCCCCTGGACATGGGGAAAGAAATAAGGGTTTTGGAACAAGCATGCAGTGATCAGATACTGAGAAAGTGTTCTTTAGTCAAAGGAAACAGGGGCAGGAGACCATTTTTATTAAGTCTTTTCTGTGCTAAATATCCCACATACTTCCTTTTTTCCTATGAGATTACATCTCATTCCTTAATCTGGCATTTGAAGGACCCCACGGTTGGCTCACCTGCCCACCATCTCCCTCGTTGTTCCTGTAATGAAACCCTCGTGACAGACACAGCAGTCTCCTCCCTGACCCCAAACCAGCCACATACTTTCCCATCCTCATCATTCTTGCTCACAGTAGTTGAGCTTCCTGATAGTCTCTCCTCCCTGAGGTGTCCATACACGAATCTTACTCACCCTTCAGGGCAAACTCAAATCTCAGCTCCTTTGCCGGCAGCAACACAATACTCTTTCCTCTCTGATTATGGCTCTTCTGGGCCCGCTCACTCGTTTGGCCTTAAATCATTAACCTTGAAGTTATGCATTCATTTCCTACTCAACTCCAGTGCATAAACACTGAGGAAAGAGGTTTTAGATTAATTCCACTGTTCGTCCCTTATAAAATCTAGTGGAATGGTGTGTTTGTATTATTTCAGGACAAGGCTGCATAGAGACATTTGTGGAAGCCCTGAAACTCAATAGTCTGTGAATAACTGTAAAAGAAAAGGAACAAGATTGGGACAGCAACAAGTGACAGGAGAGAAGGAAGCCCACCAGAGAAATAGTTAGAGGTTTGGATGCAGAACCTGGGGGATCCAGCACATTAGCAGCCCAGTAGGGGAAAATGTTTGAGGAGGAGAGATTGGCTCTCAGTCTTTATTGACTCAGAGGCTGAGGCAGATGTGCATGAGAACATATATTATTTTTATAGTAAAATCGAGGATGTACAAACTTGATATAGCAGCTTGTATATAAAAGGAGTCACTCTTCCATTCAGATTGGAAGAAATATTTATTGAGCACTCTCTGTGTGCCAGACAGTATGTATATTACCTGGTAATATTATAAACAGGTTCGTTCCAAACTTCTGAAGCAGATATCATTGCCAGCCATCCCCATGCCCCTTGGTGCCATGCGGAAACCATAAGTTATGTTATTTCACAGTGCTTTAAGGAACACATGGTATTCATTTTCATGGAAATCTAACTAAGCACAGATGTCCGATTTGTGTCTTCTTGCCTAGGGATTTAGCTACAAAACAGGGGCTACCTTCTTTCTCACCTCCCACATGCTTGGATTATATGCTTGAGTATTGAGGGTCTTTCTTAAATGATGGTTTAAAAGAATCCTAATGGCTAGAAGTAAGAGCCTGATTTCTAATGCATGACTGATGGTATATTGTACAAATACTTGTTGATGCAAAACCAGCAGATTTTTTTCTTGCATAGGCCCAGGGGTCTTAGCCGATGAGAGACTTCGGTTTTTCTGCTTCTGTTTTGAACTACATACCACGCATAGATGTTTTTAGATCCTTCTTCTTGTTTCCTACCTGAGACTGTAGTGAGAATCAAAAGATTTGTGTTTTCCAGCCTGGTGACTGAGAATCTAATGTGTTCCTATAGTCTCTGCTGGGTTAGGAGGCGTATTATGAGGCTGGGCAAATTTACTTGAATGAATCTCATTTGTTACTTTCAGGTCAATAAGCATCTTAAGCATCGTAGGGCCTGCAACACTCTTTGTCATATCCCAGAACTGCTAAGCAGGGCTCTCCCTGGAGAAGAGTGAACCAAAAGGAATGTGATCCTTTAAGTCCTAAAACAGGACTTACTTGCGTAAAAGAAACTGAAGAATGAATCCATTTTGATGACCTGGCATTTAAAAAAAAAAAATGCTAAAAATACATTAGCCAAACTTTTTAAATTGAGTTCATTAACGTCTTGAAATTGCGTACAATTAATAGGATTTTTATTAATTCTTGTAATTTGTTTATACTAGGCTCTGAAAGGGGTCTTATTATTTTCTTGAGTCTAGCTATGCATTGATGAGACTCATTAAGCATAATGGAATCTGGCAATTTATCACCCAGATTAAAAGCCCTTTCCATGTAACCTCCATTTACCCTTTATATTTAGAGGCACCTCCTTGGCATCAATCAAGGGCTCAGTGTAATTTCCCAGATTCCTCGGTAACAGAATCTCTGTGGTGCTCGGCTTGTCCTTCCTGTCCTGCACTGCCCTTCCTCCTACCCATTAACGTGAATGTGCAGTTCTTTTCATTCAAGCAAAGTTGTAAAAAGTATACAGAGTTAAGCTGTTTGGATAAATGCAACTTTACCTTTTCTGTCTTTTCTTTCCCAAGCCTTTTCTGGTTATATTTCTTCACTTGAGCCTTGTTCTTCAGGGAACTATCAGAAATCAATGCCCTTTACAAATGCTAAACGTCTCTTTCTTGTTATGAATGGAACATTAGCCACCTAAGGTCTCCTGTCTTCCCCCATCATGACTAATAGGATTGTAATTCCATCAAGGTCTCTGATGACATCAAAAACCGTATCAGTGAAATGTTAAGTGGATTTGGATGTGACCTGATCCCTGAGATGAAATTCAAAGCACTGTCTATCTAAAGGTTCAGAGGCGGTAGGATCCCAGCTAAACTGGCCACTCTGACCAGTGGAGGTGTCCCTGCTGGGGCAGACTGGATGAAGATAATAAATCATTTCCTAAAAAACACTTCAAACAAAATATAAAATACCCAAGCAGACAGAGGGAAGACACAACTGCTTACATTTTCGTCCATTCTCTACATTTATAATCTCTCCTTCCTCTTTGACAAATAAATAATAAAAAAAAAAGCCCTCAAATCATATTTGAGCCACATAAGATCCTGTTCCACCATGCAACGGAAGTGCTATTGATTTGTTCTTATTTGGAAGATTTTTGCTTGGTTATTTTTTTTTTCATAATTGTTGTTTTCCTTTAATTGGTGTTGACTTGTGTTCCTTAATTTGGGCTAGCCCTGCCTTTGTGAGAGCTGGGTGGAATGAGAGGAGCATGGTGTAATTTTCAGGACAGAATCAAACTATGTTGCACATTGGAAGTTTGAATGGCCAGTTGGCCTCAGTACTGAAATCCACAAAGCTAAATGGTCAGAGTATAATGTTAATGAACAGGAGCACTTAATGTTTTTTAATTCTTTGTTCTCCCTTCGGAGATAGTGAACCCAACTAACATCATCTGTCTCTGTCAAGGGATCACTGTTCTCAGAGGCATTCATTCAAAACCTCAGCATCTTTGTGGCTCAGCCTTTGACTTCCAGCCCCGATTCTGATCCTTTGTCAATTTGCGTGGCCCATTATCATTTCCACAGCCCTGTACCTGACCCCTTGCACTGCAGTCTCCCCCCCGTCAATCCAGCCTACACACTGCCAGATGACTCACACCAGTTACTTGGCTTTTGTCACACGGTTTTCTTGGTGAAGTTGTCCATGGCTCCCATTTCTTTCCGCATCATATCTAACTATTTACGTGGCTTCCAAAGCCTTTCATGATCTGGCCCCACTCCACCTATATGGTTGGCTCCCCCAGCCCCAGCACAGATGAATCTTAACTCTGCTTTCAGTCATCAGCCATGCAGTTTGGATATGTCCTTGTGGAAATAACCTCCCTGATCTTAACCTTTTCAAAGCGTATCCATCTTTTATCCATGAAGCATTCTCTGGTACTTGTATATCTTCTCCTCCTCTGAATTCAGCGAGGCTTGTGATAGGTGTGGTGTAATGTTATCCTTCATTCTCTTTTTTTTGAGATTTGTATGTGCCCACCCCCCCACCCCCCGGCCGCCGCCACACACACTGATTCCGAAAGGATTTGCAGGAGTTACTTAAGTAGATAGCATCTTGTAATATTTGATCATTGCTTTCTATCTATATTTGTCATCTCCTCTACTCAGTCATTAGCTTTTCTAAGACAGGGACCATACTCATGCCTCATTTTGAAAGGTAGCCTGGGAAAATGGTGAGGACACAGGGCTAGAAGTTAAAGGACTTGAGTCCAAATACAATTTTGCTACAAATTAACACTGTGACTTTAGGTGAATTACTTGAGCCCTGAGGATCTAAATTATATATAAACTGCAAATAATTACATTTTTCACCAAATGTAAGAGAGCTTTTTCTTTCCATAAAAATAACTTTTCATTCTAAAAAAAAAATTAACAATACAGAAACCATGAAAGCAAAAATTAAAAATCAGCTGAATTTGCACTACCCTGAGGTAAAGACTGTTCACATTTTGGCATTTATCATTTTACATAGATTTCTTTTAGTCCATGTGCACTCAGGGGTAAGAGATCTGTCTATCTACCTATCAATCATCTGTTTATCTAATAATGGGGAAAATACTGATTTCTTGTCAGCTTTGCATGCTTAACAATACAAAGTGCATGTATTTGGGGGTGCCTGGCTGGTTTGTTCGTTAAGCATCTGACTCTTGGTTTTGGCTCAGGTCGTGGGATCGAGCCCTGCATTGGGCTCAGGGCTCAGTGTGGAGTCTGCTTGGGACTCTCTCCCTCTCTCTCTCTCTGCCCCTCCCCCCCCCATGCTTTCTCTCTCTCTCTCTCTCTCTCTCTAAATTAAATAAATAAACCTTCCTTTTAAAAAAGTGCACATATTTTCACCTCACCAAATTATTACAGAATTGTATGTATATTAAACCATATATCGTCCCTTTTTAAAAACATATTTTAGAGAATGACATCGGAGTAGCTAGACCTTCTGACTGCTGAAAGAAGTACGTAATCTCCAGTTTGTCATCTCTGATGAGATCTCTCTGCCTTTGGTACAGAACTTTCCATGTGACTCTTTGCCTTTATAAATGAACACTGGTTTGCTGGCTTCAGCTCAGTCAGCTTCTGACTGAGCTGAAGCCTCCTTTTCCAGCTCATCACAAATTCCAGCTTTGTCTCCACACAGTCCCTTTGCCAGAACTCCAACATCCAGGAGCCTCTAGCATTCAAACATTTTCTTTACTTTTTCTTGCTTTTTTTTTTAAAGGTTTGGCCCAACACTCAGTTGGCGGAAGAACCTTATATAAACTGGTGTGAGGCAACTTACGGTTTTTATGTGATTCATTTGGTGCAGACATTTATATGTTTCACTTCCAAAATGTGAAGGTATTTGACTATGAGTGACCACCCCAAGTCCTTCCTGGCAGCGATACATAATATACAATGTATTTCTCTATTAACCACCTGATAAATATAAAATATTCTGACTTTCAAAATTCATCTAGTACAGAGGGTTTTGAATAAGAGATTATAGCCCTGTCCTAAATTTATGAGATCTTCAATCCTGGTGACTAAAATTAGCACTTTGTTTTTCTTGTTAGCCTTCATTAAAAAAAAAAAAAGTAGCAATAGACTCTTAACTTCAGAGAACAAACTGATGGTTACCAGAGGGGATGAGGTGGTGGGGATGAGTGAAACAGGTGTTGGGGATTAAGGAGGGCACTTGTCATGGTGAGCACCAGTGATATATGGAATTGTTGAATCACTATTAATATAACACTGTATGTTAACTAACTGGAATTAAAATAAAAACTTAAAAAAAATAATTAGTAATAATAATAATAGTGTTAGATGTTATAGCAGTGGTTTTCAAACTTGTATTTTCTTTTTGGGCTTCGGAAAGCATCTTCAGATAAAATCCTACCTTGAGGGCGCCTGGGTGGCTCAGTCGGTTAAGCGGCTGCCTTCGGCTCAGGTCATGATCCCAGGGTCCTGGGATCGAGTCCCGCATCGGGCTCCTTCCTCAGCAGGGAGCCTGCTTCTCCCTCTCCCTCTGCCTGCCACTCCACCTGCTTGTGCTCTCCCTCTCTCTATCTCTGTCAAATAAATAAAATCTTTAAAAAAAAAAAAAAAAAAATCCTACCTTGAAAACCAACCCCTTGGCAGAGAAAAAAGTCAAGCCCCTCTTCCTAGAGGGGAACCCAGAGATCGGTCCACCAGGTCCCTCCTCCACTCACTCCAAGGTCACCTCTGCTCTGGTCTTGATAAGGAAAATCTGTGTCCTAAGATGGCCGACCCAGCCAGCAAGGGAGTCTCAGGCCTTGCCCCGGGGCTCTTCCGGGTTCTTCTCCCTGCTCTGCTTCCCATGGGCGCCAATCCGGGTTCCTCTCCCTGCCCTGCTTCACGCAGGTGCCAAGAGTGCCCAGTATGTGGAAGTAGAAGTGTATAAATTGCCCCCTTTGTTTTGTGCTCTGGGCTCAGACCTTTGCAGATCACTCTCCTCTGAGCCCGCCGGCATTAAATAAACCTCCTATCCTCCAAGATCTCCGGGTGCTGCTTGGTTCTTCTGTCGGGCGATCCTGTCCAGGCTCTATAACAGTCTGGTGAAGACAGCTGCAGTAAAGGTTGACGGTTGCTCAGGCTCTGAGATACCAAGGATGGCAGGGCGTCAGCCCTGTGTCCTGGAGAGCACCACCGGCCATGCAGAGAGTACCACCATTCCATGGCTGGGAGGGGTTTGTTGTGGTATTTCTGCTATTGTTTTGTTCTGGGTTTCTTTTCTGGTCAGATGAACAAGAGATCACGTTTAGCATAGAAGGAGAATTAGAAGGAGATTCCTTGGAAGCTCACGTTATTTCAAGATTGAAGGTATAAAAGCTCAGGACCGCTTGTCTTAAAATTTATTAAACAATCCCTATTTGGGTTACTTATGTCATTTTCAATGTTTTTAGACAAAACCATAGTGAACATATATCTATATACATCATTGTATATTTGTGTTAACGCTTCTTTATGATGAATCCTGAGGGTAGAAGGATTGTGTATGTACTTGAAAACTTTTCTACGTAGTGTTGGATTGTTCTCCAGAAAGATCATACCAATTTATACCCCATGTGACCCTTCAAGTCCCTTCATGTCTTGATTTTCAGTGACTTATTAAATCAGTAAGTTGTTTCACATGCTTCCTTAACTGTTTTTAATTTCTGGAATATTATAATTTTTAAAGTGTCATTGGAATTTAATAAGCACCAAAAAAGGAAGTTCCATCAAAATAAGTGTTTATTTAGTTGCTGGTATTTAATTAAAATATTTAAGATTTAATTCATCAATATTATTTTTAAAATCTCTGATATATCTCTGACTTTATCTTCCTTATTCTTTTACTCTTGATAAGCAATTTCTAATGAAGGGGTCTCAGAACGGTAATTGTACTTAAAATGGTTATCAAAAATTGCAAAACATGAACTTTCAAAAAAATTGTTGCTACACTAGTTTTCCTAACTTCTGCAAGTTTTTAAAGTGTTTTTAAGGTGTTTTTAAGATGAACCAATCTTTTTTTTCCCCTCTATTTTTTTTTTTTATTATGTGTTTTAAATGCATGCTATCAGGAAAGTGTCTATAAGTGAAATAATAAGGACATATTGTTGAATAAGGCATTTTCTTTTTTGAATAAGGCATTTTCTGTAGAAATATTGATGGCTTACATCTTACCAGAGTAATTTAGAGCCAGCAGGGTGCACCTTTGCTACTTTAATTATTAAAGGCTTTTTTTTCTCACAGTGACTGAATTGTAGAATGTACACATTTCAAATTGAATGAAGCTGTAGTTTGCAGACAGTATAAATCTAACAGGAAGATGAGATAAAAAAATGTTGAAATGTAGGAAACTTATAGAAATCAGATCAATAAATAAATAGGGAGTCTTCTGCAGCCTCCATAATTATGCCTGTGTGAGTGGAGTGATAGATTTTCAGCATTTTCACAGTGAGCTCTTTTTGTGTTCAGTTGCAATTTTGGAATTGACTATGTGCTGCTAAAGAAGATGTGAGAAAATAAACTCCCCTTGTCTTCAAAGGACTTATATCTTTCCATCGAAATACAGAATCAAGGTATATATTAGTATTATTTGGCCAAGTATAATGGTGGGATTCTGGAAGATTCTTCTTCCTAGGGACCATCGTCCGATAAGGCTGACTCGCAGGTGGGACAGCTGATCCGGGCACTGAGTGAGTATTTGGAGCATGACCCAAGCTGGTCTTATCTTTGAGGCTTAGATGCACACACCAGAGTCCAGTCAATATGCTTCTGTCCATCAACATGCTTCCCCAGCCAGCAGGGATACCGTGAGGCAGAAGAAGTCAACTTGGGGTGCTCCTGGCCTCTGGCAACCCAGCCCTATTCCAATAATCTGGCCACTGGAAAGAAAGGTAGGACTGATAGTAATTTTTTTGCTCATGGTTTTCAAAAGTTTCTTAAGACACAGTTGGAACTATCATGAAATTTGCATGCACATGTGTGTGTTAACAACTAGGCTGCCTGTCTGTCAGCTTACTGAGATTGTAGTCTGTTAAAACAAGTAATAAGACATATTGACATCATGAGCCCCTTGATATGATGCACTGAGGACACAACATTATATCTCGGGTGTTGCCAAAAACAGGTACCCTTGTCTGGTCATGAGGAAAAAAAAGAGTCAGATGAACCCAAATTGAGAGACATCTGAGGAAATGGCTAGTTGATATTCTTCCGAAGTGTCAAAAACATGAAAGACAGGGACTGAAGAATTGTTACTGACTAGAAGAGTCTAAGGAGAGATAGCAACTAGGTATCAGAGTGGGAACCCAGATGGGGTCCGGGCACAGAAGAAGGGCATTTGTGGAAAAACTGGTGAAACTGGAGTAAGATCTTTAGGTAAGAGTACTGTAGCCGTATTAGTTTTCTGGTTCTTACCATCCTGCTGTACTTATACACTATGTTAACATCAGGGGAAGCTGGAATATAATGGGAATTCTGTACTCTTTTTGCCATTCTCCTCTAAGTCCAAAGTTAGTTCCAAAATAAAAAGGTTTTCAAAAACATATTTTTCATAAGAACTGCTTCTAGTTTCCCTTCAGACACTTCAAAGGGTTCATTTTTAAATCATGCTAGTAAGACTTGACATTTATCCTCAATGAACTTAGCCTTGTTAATGTAAATAGGTTGGCCCAGCATATCATGGTTAGAGCATCGGAGTCAGGAAGACAAGGTTTTGAAATTCAGTTCTGCCACCTGCCAGATGTTTGACCTTGAGAAAATAACCTGGCTTTGCTGGGTCTCTGTCTTCTCGTCTCTAAGTATGGAATGATGATGATGATGTTAATGCTAATAGCTGCTTCATGGGAGAGCTGAGAACATTGAGTTAAGTCACATTTAACAAGTACTGAGCACAGTGGCTGGGACATACTAAGTGCTTTATACTTACTGGCTGTTTCTCCTGGTGTTGTTCCTGTTCAAATCTCTGTTCCTTTACTCAGCACTAAAATGTAAATAATGCACCAAGTCTGTTACAAGGATAAAACCAGCTATTGTGTATAAAACAGCTGCTTGGCACACAGTCACTGCCAAATAAGATGTAGTTACTAGTATCATTCATCCAGCCAGCCAGCCATTCTTCTATCCATCCATCCATTCATTCACCTAAAAGCCCATCCAGTACTTGGGGGGAGTCTCCTGTGTACTGGAGATTGGTGAGCCTTTAATGTGCAAAGCACGGCTATTAATCTTTGAATAGGCAGAGCGATCATAATAACACGTGCCTTCTGCATGTATAGCTCATTACAATCCGCGAAAAGCTTTTCCATACATTATTTCCTTACCTACCTCCAGAAGCATTGGCTGCTATCCCTCTCTACTAATGTGGAGGATGAAAATGAGTGTCCAGAGGGTATGCTCCATCCTAGCTTATGTGACTCGGCAGGGGGTTGACAAAGTTTCTCTGTAAAGGGCTCCCTCCGTGTGGGAGGGCGGTCTCTGTAGCTGCTATTCTCCCCTGCCCCTGGAGCGCGAAAGCAACCACAGACAACAGGTAAACAGATGCATGCCACCCTGTTCTGGTAAAGCTTGCTTTACAGAAACAGGCAGTGCCCAGACTCGTGGACCCTTGCACTCATCCAAGGCAAAACAGTTATTTAGTTTTAGATTTCTTGACTCCAAACCCAGGCGTTGCATGATGTTCTGCCGCAGTATTTCCGCACAGGTGTTAGAGGACCTGCAATGTGCAGCTGCGGCTTCGCTTCCCAGAAGTGACCATCTCGTCCCTCTTTCTGTATCCTGCTTCGTGGTCATCAAGCAATATTTTATTAAACACTCAGCAGGAATCCAGGTTCACTTTGCCTCTCGGTCTTGTTGGCCGTTTTTTCCAAAGATGTGAAGGGGAGCTGTTCTTAGGGAGTCCCTGTAACTCCGAGTGACCATTGATTTCTTTTCTAATTGTCACACACCTTCTTTTATTTATTTTTTTAAAAAGACTTATTTATTTATTTGAGAGAAAGAGTGGGCGCATGCCAGTGGGGGGAGGAGCAGAGGAAGAGAATCTCCAAGCAGACTTCCCGCTGAGTGGGGTACCAGACTCTGGGCTCTGATCCCGCCACTCCCAGATCATGACCTGAGCCAAAACCAGGAATCAGATGCTCAATGGACTGAGCCATCCAGGTGCCCCATACGCCCTCTTTTAGAACATTGCATTCTAGAAATGATTTTTTTGAAGGGAGATCAGCCTAGAAACTGATTTGTAGTTTCTAAATGTAGCTTTTTCCTTCGAATTTGAAAATTTAAAAAAAAAATTCTGAAATGTTCTCAAAAAATAAACATATTTCCCGGCTTTTAATATGGGCCCCTCTCTGACTTGTCATGACTCCTCAGAGATTGCCAACAATGCTTCCACCATCCCATCTGAAGTCCATTTATTACCCCGGAATGTAATTTATTGTTGAGACTGGATTTAGGCAGAGAAGCTCGCTGATCTCCCTTGTGATGTCTTCACTTATCTTGGGCTTCATGTTTTCTTCTTCTTTTCAATTTGGAGATCGTTTGCCTTGATAGCAAAGGGACAAGTGATAGAGGAATTGAATGATCCAGCTTTCTCCCTGGCTCCTATATTAGCATGATGTCATCTGCATCAAGCAGTAAGTCAATTCCATCCTTTCCCTCATCTGACTCTAAACAGGGTCGTAACCTAACACCCTGTAGGTTTCACCCATTTTTGTAAGTCATGGCTTACCCTGGACCTTTGACACTGTTTTTACAGATTTGTTTCTTTCTTCCTTGATCATTTGTCTTTCCTTCCACACATCCTGTTACTCATTGGTCTCATTTAATTACAGAACCAAATAAAATTCATGAATTGAATGACAGATGGTGCTGTTTTGCTGAAACATTTGTTAGACCTCTACCTTGACTATGGTCTTCTCTGGTCTTTTCCATGAGGAGTAGGTTCTTTTGCATTTGGTTGCCTTGTGTAGTCTTGTGATGGAAGATGACTGAGCTGTCTTTCCAATTTCTACCCTTCAAGCTACATAATGGTTGTTAGTTTCATGTGTGAATACATCGTCTTTGCCTTTACTTGTGGCAGGAATATCCCATTAAGTCTACCTCTGTTCTTTTTATATTAGCTTTTAATAAGGCCATCATGAACGAAAGTACAAAGAAGACTGGACCACATGGCAATATTCGATAAGAAGTTCTTTATTATTACATTCAGAATACCCTTAATGTTCATTTTTATGCCACTAAACTGAAATACAAAGTTTAAAGGTATTTATTAAAATTTTGTGGGTCCATAAAAAGAGGACTTTGGATACTGAGGAAATCCTGAATCTCTGTTTGCTGCTATGCTTAAGGACTCTTGGCTGAGACAACCAAATCCTCTTGACTTTTTCTAAACTTTCAGGTGTTTGCTCCCCAAATGATCCCCTTTCCTCTTCTAGACATTCTTGAACTGGACATGACTGCTTACATCCTCAGATTCTTTCATTTTCTTTGCTGAGTTTTTTATTTTATTTTATTTTATTATGTTATGTTAATCACCATACATTACATCATTAGTTTTTGATGTAGTGATCCATGATTCATTGTTTGTGTATAACACCCAGTGCTCAATGCAGAACGTGCCCTCCTTAATACCCATCACCAGGCTAACCCATCCCCCCACCCTCTCCCCTCTAGAGCCCTCAGTTTGTTTCTCAGAGTCCATAGTCTCTCATGGCTCGTCTCCCCCTCCGATTTCCCCCCCTTCATTTTTCCTTCCTGCTATCTTCTTCTTTCTAAATATAATGTATTGTTTCAGAGGTATGCTGAGTTTTAAAGCCATCAGAGATCTCACTGTCAGTGTCTCTGCTTTTCTCATTGCTCTATTTGAATTAAGAGTGGGGTATGTGTGTTGGTTGTGTGGTGGGTGAGGCTCTCCCTCTCACCTCAGATCCTTGCTCCCAGAAAAGGCCCACAGCCCCAGTTAGCCATGTGACAGGAGCCTGTCTGCCTCTGAAGCCTTGCGAGAAATCTCAGGTCACCACAGCGGGACCTTGTCGGCTGCTTGGGGTTGACCTTTGCCATGTTGCACCTACCATTAGCAAGATGGTGCTAAATCCTCCCTCTGCACTGGTAATTTTTTCCTTCCATGAGAAGACCCTCAAAACATTTATTAGCCCTAGTTTCTGAGGCTGAGTTTCTTCCTGGCTCGAATTTGATTCACCATGATCTTCTACCCAGCAGCCTTTTGAGATTGGTTATATTTTCTGTTCACATTCTTAACAAAAGCTATCTCCTATTTTCCTCCATGAACGATCTTCTACTGTTTCTGGAAACACTTCTCCCTTCTAATCAATTGGGGCACAGAGAATAGTCCCCCATGGTCTGTCACCTGTCACTTTAAAGACACTAACTGGAATATCCCGCGTGGACAACCCTCAGACTCTGGGAAGAAGGTACTTGACTCACTGTATTACCACCAGGGCAATGAAAGGAGCCCCTTGCTGTCCAGACTCAGCTGATGCTTGACTGATCTGGAGCCATTTATCAGCGCACCTAAATTCCTACAGGAGCCCTGACATGCAGACTTTGTCTCTGCCACACTGCTTACATGGTTTCCTTTTTATTCTTCCTTTATCACAGCCTGAGAGTAGGCAGTTTTGTGATGTCCTTTTTTTTTTTTTTTAAGATTTATTTATTTATTTGAGAGAGAGACATGGGGGTGAAGGGGCAGAAAGAGAGAGAGAATCTCAAGCAGACTCCCTGCTGAGTGTGGAGCTGGACACGGGGCTTGAGCTCAAGACCCTAAGACCATGACTTGAGCCTAAATCAATGGTCAGGCACGTAACCGACTGAGCCCCCCAGGTGCCCCTTGTGATGGCTATGCTTTCCTCTACCTTCCTCTCATTCTTTTCTGTTCTTTCTCCTTTGCCTCAGTCATTTACAGGTTACTCACCAGCCCTGGTTTATACAAAATAATATCAGTGCTACCTTTAAAATAACCACATAAGCATTGGCTCTGATCTAACATGTCCCAGAGCATCTCACTCAGTCCCTCCAGCTGTTCACTCTCCCTCTAGTCTCCTTGCCATCTCTGCTCCTACCTGGGTTTCTGTCTGGGTACCCGTGGTGTCAAATTATCCTGAGTGAAGATCACACATCCTTTCCAGAACTGGTTGTTTGGGAAATTAGTAACTTGGTTATATTTTCAGACAAAGTGTTACCTAGGAATTGTTTCTGTAATTAGTCTGCCTTTGATTTGAAATTTGACTTCTCTAATTTTTGTATTTATCCTCTGGATGCTACTCTCCTGATGGCAAACTGTTGGATTCATCAAAATTCTCTTCCACCTATAGCTGACTTAAGAATGTCAAAGATATCTCCAAAGATCAATCATGATCCTGAAATCAGCTTTGCCAATCGAGAGGCCAGAAGAGAGATTTATGTGAGTTGTCTAATGATAATTGATATGATATTTCAGGACTTCTTCTGTCCAGGGCTGGTGGTGGGGAGGCCAGGCAAGAAAGATAAAATCATGACCTTTGTGGGTGGTGTGAAATTTGCTTTCTGCTGTTCAGATCCCAGCCATTAGTCTGAATTGTCCTTTGATTAATGTCAAGTAATTAGTTTCACCATTGGCTCCCACCTCGAAAATGTCTTCAACCATATAAGAAGGACAAATAAATGATTTTTAATAAGGTTGCTATATTTGTCCTTAATTTTGCACAAACAGTTTAATACGTGCTCTAAGATTACATTTTCTGGGTGCCTGGGTGGTTTAGTCGGTTAAGTGTCTGCCTTCCACTCAGGTCATGATCCCAGGGTCCTGGGATCAAGTCCTGAGCTGGGCTCCCTGCTCAGTGAGGAGCCTGATTCTCCCTCTCCCCCTCCCCCTGCTCATGCTCTCTCTCTCTGTCACGTGCACGCATGCACTCTCTCAAATAAATAAAATCTTTTAAAACAATAAAAAAACAAAATTATATTTTCTAAGTGACGATAGAGCCAATATATGTATCATATAATTAGTGATAGAATTCTAAGAGATGTAACTGTAAAAGAACTCTGCAGGATCTCTTCCTAAAGGAGGCAGGCAGGAATCTAGCTGGTATTCAAAAAAATACTGTAATGGAAGTTTTTCCCAAATCACGAGAAATTGGCCCAGCTGTACTGAAGTGCTTCATATTAGTGAATTCAATAACTTTTCTGGTTGTGTTATTTGTAAAATGACTTTTGCTTATAGATATTCAAATATATACAGTTGGTTATAATCCCAGAGAAAATAAGGGAGGGAGATGGATACCTGAGTCATTAGTATGGAGAATTATCTCAAACACAATAGATTTTCTTCATGACAAATCACACAAAATCTCCATAGCAACTTCAAATAATTATGCATAAGATTTCAGCATAGTAACAAAACTACACTCAGAAGAACTTGCAAAGACTAGTGATACACAGTGACATGGATGTGTGGGTAGATGGCACATGGGAAGATTGAAGGGGGCAGTTTTAAGATGTGAAAAATGCACAAAGGACAAAAAAGATTGCCTGCTTTGTGCTTTGGAGAATACTGATTCAGTCACTGCGTTGTCTGGAAATTGGAGACTGGGGGCCACAATATTTATTGATAATAGGAGGTCCCAGCTAGAACCACCATTGGTTAAAGGAATGTTAGCATTTCTATTATATTTTTCTCTGAGTTTATCACCACTGTAAGAAAATCTTTCTAGGCAATATGTTGGCATACTAGATTGACATAGAAATTGAAGTAGAAAGATGATTTTATAATTATTTTTTGAATTTATAAAACTTGCTTGAGCTCTTAAATCTTATTTATTTTTTATTTATTTTTTTTAAAGATTTTTATTTATATGAGAGAGAGAGACACAGCGAGAGAGGGAACACAAGCAGGGGGAGTGGGAGAGGGAGAAGCAGGCTTCCTGCCGAGCAGGGAGCCCGATGCGGGGCTCGATCCCAGGACCCTGGGATCATGACCCGAGCTGAAGGCAGACGCTTAACGATTGAGCCACCCAGCTGCCCCTATTTTTTATTTTTTTTGGAGATTTTATTTATTTATTTGACAGAGAGAGACAGCAAGAGAGGGAACACAAGCAGGGGGAGCTGGAGAAGGGCATGCAGGCTCCCTGCCACGCAGGGAGTCTGCTGCGGGGCTCTATCACAGGACCCTGGGATCATGACATGAGCCGAAGGCAGACGCTTAACGACTGAGCCACCCAGGTGCCCCGAGCTCTTAAATTTTTTAAAAAGCTGTAGAAGCCCTCCAGATATGCAAATAATATCAAGTTTAGTTACTACAAAACATAACTGAGATGCTTTAATGCAAACATTCCTTGCAATCTAAATAATGATTTTTTGCAAGTGTTAACACACATAGTTTACTCATGCTTGGGTATATTTCCCACCTGAGTCCTCAATATAGCGTTATTTACTAATTGTTCAGTGTCAGTAATATAACTTTTGTTAACACCCATTTATAAAACGTCGCTGCCTTATGTGAAATATATTAGCTTAATTAATCAATTTATATAAGAAAAGAGGTAATTTTTGGAATTATGATATTATGATAATTTCTGGAAACTCCCAGGCCACAACAGAACATTGAAAGATTAGGCAGTGTTGATGGGGAAGAACAAGAGGATGTTACATACTCAATTTGGTGTGGTACATATTAATGTCACGGACCCTGACTTCACAGTGGCTGCTAGAAGCCAAAGGATGACTTTGGCATAGTTTGTGTAATGGGAATACTGAGAATGTAGAGCCAGAAACAGACACGTGGTTAGTTAATTTCAACGTAACGGAACAGATACTGAGATATGCTCAGGCTTATATTGGACTATAACTGAAGGGCTTGTAACCAAGAATCCTTTAGGGGAGACCTGATGCATCTTAAAGGGAAAAAGTGTCACCAAGGTCAAGAAAGGAAAGGACAGCATGCCACACAACGGAAATGATATGAGCAAACGTCCAGAGGTGTGAACTAATGCAGTGTGTCCAGTGAGGTAACAACTACCACTTTGGTGTTATTGGAGCTTAAGGCCAGGGGTGGAGGGAAATGGGCTTGGATCTGGAGGAGGGATACTATTCAAGTCAGGCCTTTTATGACAAGCAAATGACTAAATACAGTGTCTTAAAAAGATAGGAACTCTTGAAGTACTGATGTTTTTTGAGCAAGCTAGTGACTTGACCCAATTTGCATTTTAGAAAGATGCCCAACTCCATTCTGGAGAGTGGAATGAGGCGGGGGGGGGGGGGGGGCAAGACTAAAAATAAGAAGATGGATCAAGAGGTCATTTTCAAAGCACAGACTTTTCCAGTGATCGAACCACTTTGTCTCAAATATGAGGGAGCAAGGACAAGCTGAGGGCCCATTTGTGCCCTCTCTAACTACAAAGATCTTTACTTAAATTCATTATTTTGAAGGTGACTTTAGCTATGTCCTGTTAACATTAAATTGTTAATAAATTGGTTTAATATTGTATTATAAAAACTATTTTCATTTTTAGAATAGATTTAGTCCATTTCTCTGCTTTGAAGCAGAATATCTAAGTGATTATGGACACTTAAGAGTTTCTTTCATTTTAAAGGCTATAAGAAAAATGTATTTTCAGTGTGTGTGTATATGGCCCAACTATTAGGAGTTAAGTGTTGGGTGACTATAGTTTTGGATGAATGGACAAGACATAGTACAATATCCAGGGGTGGGAAAGCATGTACTCAGCTTTTTTCATCTCTCTGTCAAACATTTTTTTAAATATGGAATGCTTCACCAATTTATGTGTCACCCGAATGCAGGGGCCACGCGAATCTTCTCTGCATCATTCTAATTTTAGTGTCTGTGCTGCTGAAGTGAGCACTCTGTCAAACATTTTTGAGGGCTTACTAGGTGACAGGAACTGTTCTGAGCAAGAATAAAGCAGTCACGTGCAAAGCAGACAGGAACCTTGCCCTTAACAGAAATTTCAATCTAGCAAATATGTCCCATAATACCATTTATGCAGGCCTTGCTTTTCAGATTGATCAAGACTCTCAGTTCCTTGGCATTTTCCAGCTGCCCACCAATTGTCCTTGAATAGAGTGAGAAGAAATGTTCACAATCAACATAGATTTCCGGACTCCCTAGAAAATAGCATAAAGCTCTCCCTACCTCTTTCAATTTAATGCAAATACTAACTTTATGCTATCTCCTGTTATCCCTAAGCCCTAATTAAAATAGTATAGTAGACTTTAATAACTTCAGTCATAAAATTTTAGATAATTCTCGAGAAGTATAAATACTGAGTTTTGACTCCTGGATGAATGACTTTCTAGTTTGTGGTAAAAAGGGCTTTCTCCAAATTTCAACAGAAGTAATTAAATTCCCAAATGTGCAATAATGTCTTGATCTGGTAATACAGCCCTGCGATGTCCTCACCTGCATCCTTTCCTTTAGTTCCCCATCAGCTATATGATCCTTTGACATCGGGAGTTCAGTGCATTGGCCAGAAAATCAGAGCTCTGTCTTCGCATTCATGCCACCTGGCTTTCCCATATTCCTTTGACAGCTCTAGGCAAGGACAGCAGAGCTGCAGGGAAAGCGGTAAAAATGGTGATGAAATACTTTGTTCCTTCCTTACATAGTCAGTATTTATTTTATATTGTTAACTCTGCACACATAGGGATAAAATATACATCCTCCAGTTTTTTAAAATAGTTGGTCCCTGGGGCGCCTTAGTGGCTCAGTCAGTTAAGCATCTGCCTTCAGCTCAGGTCTTGATCGCTGGGTCCTGGACCGAATCCTACATCAGGCTCCCCGCTCAGCAGAGTCTGCTTCTCCCTCTCCCTGCCACTCCCCCTGCTTGTGCTCTCTCTCCCTCTCTCTGTCAATTAAATAAATAAAATCTTAAAAAAAAAAAAAAGGTTGTTCCCTAGCACCATGAGAGGTGGCTAATAAAAATATAAGGTACCCGTCCGAGATGGGATTTGAGATACAAAAACATTGCTCCTTCAAATGTGAAAAACAGACTCGTGGCTTTTACCATGGTATTTTGCTCAAAGATCGAATTCAAAGAATATAGATTTTTTTTTAAAGAGAAAATGCAAATATGTGGCCACGAAATGACTATACTCTGTGCAATGTTTGTGGAAATTCTCTGCTTTGCTAGGTTGGATTTAAGAAACCTTCTTGGAAACTCTGGACTCCAAGGTGTCCTGATTTGTTTTCAGGTGTGTGGGTGTTGTAAGAAACGGATTGAAGAGAAGTCAAGGTCAGAAGAAAAGAAAAAAAAAACAAGTTTTGGTAATAAGTAATCACAGGACGGTAAAATCTTTTGACTCAAAATACAACTCAGAATGCAAACCCCAATCTGCTATCTCTGTGAGAAAAGCAAATATTTCCAGCTGTATCTAAACATCTTGAAAGCAAAAATTCAAGGAAAGAATTGCCTCTTGTATGTGATATTAGCATCTCCCGTCTTGAAAAGTTCTGTTAATATGAATCATAATAAGATGATCTGTGAGTAGATAGACGCAGAACTTTTTATTCACATCTCCATACATTTTATTTGCATATAAAGTGGCATATTTGTACTCAACAATAACTAGCCCTGGAGGAGTGATATTTAATAGGAGAATATAATTATCCCATCAGGCCATAAACATTTTCTTTAGGGAAATGACTACAGTTTAAGATAGTTTCATAATGACTCTTGTAAAGTACCACACTCTTACCAATTGAGCCAAAGAAAAAATTTAAGCTACAAAAATATTATGATTTCATTTGGATAAAATATCTGTTTTCACTTATCCACAGTTTTAGGAGTGATACACATAAAGGTCAATGAGCTATTAAATGTTTAATTTTGATTCTGTGTGAAGACCTCAAGCAATTATTTTAAGTACAAATATTAGGAACTGAAAATATTTTATTGTATACCATGTTAACCACCCAAAATTGTTTTATTCTTCGTCTCAGATAATGACATTATTATAGAAGCTAGATAGAATATATGTAGTTAATACTTCTGGTCACTAAAAGTGGCCTCTTCAGGATGTCTGATTGTATGCCTTGCATTCATTGGTGCTCTTTAGACCAAGCATTGTTTTCTAAGCTTTTAGAATGTGTCACCTAGATAGCTATAATGTCTCAATATTTTAAAAAGTTACATATATAGTCCTGCACACAAACTAGAAAAACTAGAAGCTAACTTATTTGTTTGCTCTTCTAATATTGGTAGAGGTATTCTCTTAGGAATCAGCAGGCTTGCACCATCACATTGCTTTTAGCATTAATAAAGCCAGGTGACGATTCAGTTATCTTCCATAGAACTTTCTTGTTATTAGTTGATGCATCAGACCAACTGCTGAGAATTCCCCAGGCCCGAACTGCTGGAGAATTTGTTCCTTACCCCAACCTGATGTGTAATGATGACATCAAGGGGGCCCCAGTGCTTGGGTAGGGAAGGGAGTCGGAACAGGTAATGAAGGAGCCTGAGGTTAAGTGTTACATACTGAGCCTAAGGAAGAATTGAGAAGTCAGTGAGATGTGAGAATAGTCAGAGCAAATGCCCGGATATTACCATGTCTGGCCAACTGCCTTCCAGCCTTAAAGACTGTGGCAATGTCTCCTCCCTTAGGATATTAGGCAATATTCCAGTTTGTTCCTTCTGCAACTGCTTCATACTGAATTTGCTGACTGGAGTGCCTAAGTCACACTTTGTATTTGTAGGCTGATTTTACAAGGTCTCAGTACTACAGCTCTTGGATATTTGTCATATCAAAGTTCAGTTCCCTTGAGTTTGTGAATAACTGCCTTCAAAGTCCACCCGGAGCCTTGGCTCAGTCTTGAGCTTCCAGCAAGCCAAGCTTGTTTGGCCAAAAGCTGTGGAGTCACAAGACTTTAAATATTAGATATTTCTTTTTTTGGCTTCTATTTTGCCAACATCTGGACAATGGATATGGAGACCGTTTCTCAGCCTATGTTCTTCTGGAAATCCCATATGTATTGACAAAGGGAAATTAATTTGGATAGTATAAAAATGGCCTCATTTTGGCCCCCAAGCCGGTGGGATTTCTGGCCGGAGTCTTCCGCGTCAGACATCTTCCTGAGTTGGGGCAATCCACGTAAATCACTGGTGGGCCCACCAGATCAGATCACGGTCTGAATGTGAACACTTGCTTCCCTTTGTGTGGGTAGAGAGCACCCAGTCTCATCCTTCTACCCTCAGCCACTCAGCTGCCCCAACGTGGTGAGGCAGGCCCTGCCACTACCAAGCTATCAGCAGCGTCCCTGCAAAGGCTGGGACAAGAGCTGCGCCAGCCATCAGCATGTGCTTAGGTGTGCCCTCACCTTCCTCCTCTTCCTAGACCCCTGCCCAACACACTCTTGACGCAGGTTTGGTGTTTTCGTCTGTGCCTCGTAACTTATGCCATACTGGGTCTGGGACAGCTCTTGCCTTGGGAGCAGTGGTGCCTCATTCATTCATTGACTCGCCCATGTATTCATTCAAGATATATTCACTGAGCACCTAATACAGGTCAGGCCCAGTGTTAGATGCTAGGGGAGAAGGCAGGGACAGAGCAGACAAAACTCCCTGCCATCATGGACTTGCCATCCTCGCGGGGAAGACAGATCATAAAGAAAACAAATAAGCAAAAAGTATAGAAAGTGATGAGCACTGTGAGGAAATACAAGCAGGGAGCAGATAGAGTGTTGAGCTTGTGACTTTAAGTAAGGTGTTTGGGGAAGACTCTCCTTTGAGAAAAGATCTGAAAGAGGGAATGCAAGAGAAGACAGAGGCTTCACGAAGCATGTCATACTTTACTCCACTTTACTCGATGGGGTCCTGGGAAGCCCTGAAGGGTTTGAGCAGGAGAATGAGCTGACGTGACTTGCATTTTGATGGTGTCACTCTGGCTGTTCTGCAGGGCAAGGGCAGAGGCAGGGAGACCTGTTTGGAGGCCGATGCAGTCATCCAGGTAGATGGGGATGGTGGCGGGGGGGCAGCAGGTGGGGTGGGGAGCAGCAGGGTTCTGCCTGTATTTCAAAGAGGAAGTGACCAGCAGTGTTCTTGATGGATTTGGTGTGTGGTGGAGAGAAGGGAAGAGTCAAAGATGCCAGGTTTGGCCCCCGGGTTGGATAGCCAAGGATAGCCTTGCATGTCTGAAGGGGAGGAGACCAAAGGGGAGCAGGTGATGGGGAGGCAGCTCCAGGTGAGGAGCACTAAGTCCCCTCTGCACTTTTTCTATGAAACAAGGAAATCATCTTAGACACGGGGGGGGGGGGGGGGGGGGGGGGAATGATACACCTAAAACAACTTTATAATAGAGTTCACATTCACTTAATAATGCCCAACTCTTAAGCACTGTACATTTTTTCATTCAACCTTCACAAAAGTGTGATGACTATTATTATTTATAATAATAATTGCTATATACTTAATGATTGTTATAATTATATAATTGTCACATTATTATAATAATTGCACTTGTCATTATAGAGTAGATGACTTTCGTGTCATTATAACTACTACTGCTATTTACAGATGAAAAAAAATTAAGGCTCAAAGAAGGTAAATTGCTTGCATAAAGTTCCTCAGCTTATGAACACCAAGTTTTAAACTTGGGTCTGTCTCATTCCAAAGTTGGGTTTTTTAAATGACTAAATGAGCCACATGGGCAGCAACCTACAAAGGTGATGCAAGAGATTTTTGTTTTTGCTTTTTCCTGAAGCTATTAACCACTTTGTTTCTGTTGCCCATGAAGCTGTGAATTGAGCTTTTATTCATTCAGTCCTCAGCTACAAAGTAATCATCTCCCATACAGCAAGCTCCTGCTGGTCCTGGGGATACATATTGTGCAAATATGCCCCCGCCTTCTTACAGCTTTTATATCTGTAGAAACAGATATAAAATTTTCACTGTGACAAACAGTTCAAAGGAAAGGTCCAGGGCATGGTGAGGGCATTTAATAGAAAATGTGACCTAGTCTGGGGATGGAATGATGATTTAGCTGAGCTGATACAAGTAGGAGCTATCCAGGCAAATGGGGGTGGGGAGGGAAAGTGTTTCAGGCAGAGAGAACAGGTGCAAAGGCCCTGTGGCGGGAAGAAACATTGCACATCCTGCATCATGTCCTAGGAACTTCAAGAAGGTCTGTGTCACAGGGGCTCAGGAGCCAGAAGTGAGGGGGCGGGGGGCACAAGACAAAAGCTGGAGGTCTCCACAGGCCAATCAGACACAGAACTCTGAGCGGCTTGACGACATAATTTATCATCCAAACTGCCATACTTTTGAGTGCACTAAAATGTTAAATTGGATAGTTTGTTGGCACTACATGTGTGAACCAGGTCTGTCCGGACCAACCTGGAATGATAATCCCACTATTTATGGGCCAATATAAGAATTTTAGTCCTTATTCTAAGAGTTGATGGGAAGCCAGTAACAGGTTTGGCAAAGAGGGGAGAGTTGGCACAATCAGGTTTGCATTTTTAAAAGATCACCCCGAATTTAGTGAACAGTACTGACCAACATCTATTTTCTGGATGTTGTGTTTATGGTTACATAAAAAGTTATCATTGGGAAAGCTAAATGAAGGGTGCAAGGAACTCTCTGTTCTAATTTTGCACTTCTTGTGAGTTTTAATTTATTTCAAAATGTGAAAAAAAATTAAGCTTACTCTGGTTGCTGAGAAGATAAGAGCTAGGCCAGTTGGAAACACAGGATTCAGAGGGGAGGCTAGTTCTGTAGACCATGCAAGAGTTGAGGGCAAAATAGTATGACGGCACTGGAAAGAAGTGAACTGATTCAAGAGATACTTAAAATGCAAAGACAGCAGGTTACTCTGAACTTCTCATCTCTTTATGGTCACTGAGATTTCTACCAGGAGAAATACCTGAAGAAGAGCAGGCAGGGGGCATTGGGGCTGTTCTTATTCTTCAATCTCTCTTTTTTTTTTTAAAGATTATTTATTTGAGAGAGAGAGAGGGAGGGAGGGAGAGAAAGAATGAGAGAGCACAAGCGGGGGGAGGGAGAAGCAGACTCCCCCTGAACAAGGAGCCTGATCCGGGGCTCGATCCCAGGACCCCAGGATCATGACCTGAGCTGAAGGCAGCCGCTTAACCAACTGAGCCACCCAGGCACCCCCAGGCTGCACTTCTAACAACCATTTCCCTCTTGGTCTTCTGAGGGCAGTCAAAATACTGCCAGGAAAAGCAAATTCATTTATCACACTATGATCTCTTCACTTATTTCTAGGGAAACAAACATCTCCCCAAACCAAAAGCCACAGAATGGTGATAACAGGGTTTGAATTTACCACATACAAATAATTAAAATATACCCTTTCCCTTTTTTGTGGATAGAGAGAAAGCAGGGGAAAGGAAAGAGTTGATAGGAAATTTTTAGACTAGGGAATGAGAGGTAGAGAAGGAAATGTGCTCAAAATAAACTGCTTTTGAAAAAATAATGTGCTTGAGAGTTATTTTGGGGAGAGCATATTTTATACTACTCAGAACCAGAGAAAGCCACCAGTCCTGAAAAACATCTAATAAGAAATATTTTGGTATTTACTTATTTTTTATTTGCTTACACATCTTTGGTGATTTTCTAAACTTTAGCTCTTCTTTGTTATGTGTCTTCTTATTTCTCCTAAGTCCTTTCCAGTTGGGCAGGAGGTTACGGTCTTGATAACATGAATCACCTTTGCCGGATATTGAACTTCATTCATTAACCATCATCAGGAGATTGTTGTTTGCGTTGTTTTTTTACAGTATGAAGGTGGCAGGCGTCAGGAAGAGAAAGAAGTGTCTTTGCGTTTAGCAGTCTCTGGGCCTGTATTGCTCATGATCAAGAGAATACAAATTGCAGACAGCATGCATCGTTCTCCGTGGTAGTGCTGGGCATTTGGGAATGTAGGGAAGTGATTGATATTGGCACAGTATGGCGGTAACGTTGTTCTTCAAAGTTTCCAAGAACTACTCCCACCCCAAACCAGGAAATGCGGATTTTGTGTTTTGTCACACTAGGTAGATTAATAAAATAAATGGATGGGGATTTAGATATTGGGATGATTTCTAAACAGTATTCTCCAAATAAAACTTTAGGTAAGAATGGACCCCTGCTTACCAAATAGTTATATTCTAGAAGGCACTTGTTTGAAACTTGGAATGGATTTCTTTCAGGTTTATTGAGGCATAATTGGCAAATACAAATTATGTGTGTGTCTGTGTGTATGTACACTAGAGATCTACCTTCCCAACAAATTTCAAGGAAATCTTGCCATTTGCAACAGCATGGATGGACTGGAAGATATAATGCTAAGTAAAATAAGCCAGACACAAGGGCTCAGTCAGTTAAGTCAACTCTTGATTTTGGCTCCGGTCATGATCTCAGGGCTGTGGGATCAAGCCCTATGTCTGGCTCTGTGCTGGGCGTCAAGCCTGTTTAAGATTCTCTCTCTCCATCTCCCTTTGCCACTCACCTCTCTCTGTCCTTCTCTTTAAAAACAAAACAAAACAAAACAAAACAAAACAGACAAAAAAAAAAAAAAACAAGACACAGAAAGACAAACATTGCATGATTCCACTTATATGTAGAACCTAAAAAAGTTAAGCCTCACACCAACGTCCCAAGGATTTTTCCAGCACGCTTCCTGCCTTCAGTTACTTCACTTCCTTTATCCCCAGTGATCTTTTTGGTCTACTTCATCTCAACTCCCATGCCACATCCCGACCACCTTCAAAGTCACAGTGTGATCATCCCACCCCAGACCACATCCTTTTGTCCTCCCAGATGACTTTGAAAAGCATCCCCAACTTTATGGAGGACTTCAGTTCTTTGGTTCTATCACTGCCTTTCCTATCCCTTGTCCAATTTAACTCCTTTAAAAATAAAGCCATACCACCTACGCCCATGCCACAATTGAATTAGAATCACTTGGGGTGGGACCCAGGTGTTCATATTTTTCAAAGCTCCGTGGTGAGTATGATGGGTAGCCAGGGTTGAGAACTGGTGCTCCATCTTCTGAACATCAACACATCCAGTTCTCTAGTTGATAGGTAAGAAATCTCTTTTGGTTTCTTAATAAGTATTGATATGGATTTTAACAGGGTCAGTCTGTAAATGGATTATTCCTTAATAACTGTAGCTTCAGGAACATGAATGGCTTTAACAGGGGAGAGATTTTTGGTCTGTTCTTCACACATCTCCCTGTAACGGTTGCCTCCTCCCCAGGGGCTCCTTAAAGGCCCGAGTCCCTGTCATTCTAAGCGAGTGGTTCTCTAACGATGCCTCAATGGCACAATCACTAAGATCATCTAGAGCAGGTGACCTCCACATCTGTATCTCCCTTACTGACCTGTCCCCTGACTTTTATATATCCTGCTGCCTACTTGATGTCTCCACTCGGATGTCAATAAATCTCACCTAAAATGCCCAAAACTAAACTTGTGATTTTCCCTCTACCCCTGCTCTTGTCTCGGTGTTCTTCATTTCAGCTAATGGCCCCACATGGTAGCTAAGCCTGTTATTCACGTAGTAGCTAAGTTTCAGAAATTCTTGAGGTCGTCTTTGACTTATCACTTCCTCTCTTATCCAAGCCATCAGTGACTTCCGGTAGATTTACCTATCAGTTATATTCCAAACCTGAGCGTTTCTTCCAACATCTACCTCTACCACTCCACTCTGAGCCCTTTCATTCTTACCTAGATACCCTCCTCTGTGGTCATCACGTTTTCACCTTTGCAGGGGGCACATTTACTGCAGTGCACTCTTTCCTATTCTTTCCCCAGCAGCCAGACTGATTCTTTAAGAAGGTAAATCAGGTCACATCATTGCCTGCTCAGAACTCTTCATTGAATCCCAACTCTTGCATAAAGAGTTCACATTCCTCCCAGTGCCAACAAAGCCATCGATGATCTAGCCCCTGCCTGTCTGTCCTCATACAGTGGCCTTTCTGTTCCTCAGACATATGAGATATATTTCCTGCCTCAGGGCCTTTGTGCTTACTGTTTCTGCCCCACTCCCCCAATTCTTTACTTCATGACTTCATGGCTTCTTTCCTCTTCATTTAGGTCACTGTTCAAATGTCATTAGCCCAAGAATGATTCCAGCCGCTTGCCTAAAAGATCCACCCTTCCCTCTAATATCTGGCCACTTAACATGATTTGTTTCTTTATATCATGTCCAGGCGTGAGCTGGAGGGGGCTTATCCTGCTGCTCTATAGTCCTGACTGTACACATCACATTGTCACATTGATTGTGACATTGCACTGGTAGTTTGAGATTGTCCCAGGTGGGAGTATTTACACTATGGCAAAAGCTACAAATCAAGTGATCCCTCGCCAATGCTTGTTGAACATTTATACCACTGTTAATGACTACATGAATGCAGATTATGAACTTATGTGTTTTGGATGGTCTCCCGCAATAGGACTTAAGCTCCGTGAGCACAGAGACTTAGTATGACTTTTGCATATGATCACATTTTAACTGTCTATGATGGTACCTGGACATAGTTGGCATGCAGTCAATGTTTACTGAGTCGATGGATGGAGAGATGTGTGGTTGTGTGAATGAATGAATGAATGAAAAGTCAGATTTTGGTGGTCTCATCGCAATACTCAGAAAAAATTTTTCAAAGGGTCGAATTTCTTTCTTCTTCCTTATATCTTCCTTAATGATCGGTCTCTGCAATATTTCTCTGCTCTAAACACAAGTACACAGGTTTTCTTTCTTTCTTTCATCCTTTCTTTCCTTTTTTTTACATGTGATTTCTTTTTGCAGGCATATTGTGTTTGTCATTTTCTGCTAATAACATTTTTCTTCCTTTCATGTCTGTCTAAATTAAACATACCAATATTTTTTGGTATCGTTCAGCCATACAGCCTGGAAACCCAGGCAAAGGTACGTGATGGCTAGTACGTTGTTACTACATCACATCACGTGCTATGTCTGGTGACATAACATGATGAGTTTAACGTGTTGGTCCTCATGAGTAGTGCCTGGCTCAGAGCACCGCCGAAGTTCTGAGGCGTGCAGTCATCAGCACCCACATCTGCGATGCATGGCCGCGGAGGATCTGTGTCTCTGAGTTCTACTGAATAAACCTTCACCTTCAGTACTCCTCAGAAGATGGCATCGAGGGAGTTTACATCTGGTGAGCCTGCAGCCCCCTTTACAGGGTCACTTCCTGCCATCTAGCTTTGGAGATCGTCTTCTCACCCGCCTCCCAATGTTCCGTCATGAAGAGATGGTGTGTGTCCTGTGGGAACCACTGTGGTGACCTTCTCTTAGCCTGTCAAGTGTGGGCACTAATTAATCACAACAGGATGAAATCTGTCCAAACATCCCCAGTGTTCTCAGCCTTTCAGGCCTTCTGAACAAAGAACACAGTGACCTCTGGGTGCTTTGGTCTCTGAGCACATTACAGAAATCTTTTCCTAAAAGAGGCACAACTCAGAGTTGCAGGACTAAATGATCCCACCCAGTGCATGCGCAGTGCAGATTGGGAGGGGGATGCATGGAGAGGCATTATTGTGCAACAATCACAAAGCTGTCGGTGATTTTCTAAAGGACAAAATATCTTTGAGAAAAGCATAGTAGCAGAAGGCTGGATGAGGACAGCCATCCAAGCTGTCCTGGGCTCTCTGAGTCTGGCTTGCACAGCTGGTTCTGGGTGGGCAGAGGATGATTAGCATGGAAAGGGGTGGGAGGCAGGCTTATCTCTTGTCTCCTCCTAATTGATCAGAAGCACATTCTACTTACTCCCTTTATGTCCCCAAGAGCCGTCCGCATTTATCACAACATGGTTCACGCATCCTCTGCATAAGATCATCTGTAATACTAGCTATAATGTAGGCTCCTGGGTTCCACCCCAGACCTACTGCATCAGAATCTCAGTAGATGTTGGTTTTCTTCTCCTCTCCATTTCTTTTCCCTGAGGCCCTCAAGAATGTGTTGGCTCATGTTTTATTTTCCCATGCATCAGTAAATGCTTACAATAATTAAATTGAAGCTTATGAAATTGCTGATATGTGGCCATGTTTGAGTGGCAAAACTGGCAACTTAATGTGGTGGTTCTAAGTAATGCTAAATTCCAGGCCCTGTCTCAGGTGCTGGAAATGCAAAGACCAAAAAAAAAAAAAGAAAAAGATCCTTGACCACAAGGTGTTCAGAATGTGGGTGGAGAGACACACAGGTGGAGATCATCTAGGGTGGTTGTGTGGTGGGTGCTGTGCTAATGAACAGCTGGTAATTTTGTCTGTCTGTTTTTGTTTTCAGCTAGTAAGTTTTTACAGGACATTTGAACACCAGAGTTATGAAATATAGATTATTTAAAAATTATTTAAATAAATTTTCAGATGACAGATCCATAACAGGCTCTCAAGGGAAGTTAGCATGGCACTCCTCGAGCTTGATGTTAAGGAAAAAACATATATCCAGTAAAGTGATGATTTTCAATGGCGGGTCCCAGGATGGGGAGAATAAGAATATCAAGGTCACTTGAAGGTCTCTTTTGAATTACATACTTCTCTTCCCATGGGAGCATCTGCTGTATTGCTGTGAGCAAGGAAGCCCATCCCCTCACTCCTTAGAGGCACTGCCTGAAGAAGTAACTGTCTGTGAGCAGAGAGATCCATAGCCTTCAGCTGTAGGGACTCAAAAAAAAAAAAAAAATTGAGAGTTGCTGCTCACTTTCAGAGTGACAAGTCAGAGATAGGTGCTAGGTCTGGCCCAGGTGGTAACTTCTTATGCTGTTATATTTTGACATTTTTACAGCCATGTAAAAATTGTAAGAAATATTGATCTTATGGGATAAATGAGTGTAGTTGTAGGAGATAACAAGGATAGATTTGATCCGATGGTCTTTATCATTCATTCAGAAGTGGCTGGCAATTCAAGGAATTGACAATGGTAAAGAAAAAAAAAAAAGCTAGGAAAGAAAGACCTGTGAAAACCTGTGACCACACCTAGCATGGCTCGGATGAATCCAATGACATGGAATGGTATCTAAATAAAACCATTTGGTCATGTTCTTTGGGAAGTCTGGAAACAATGATGCTCCTTGAGGCTATGAGCTGGCTGCTGGGATAGAGAAGAAAACAGGAGCTCAGTCAGGCCTAAGAAGTGAAATGCTTAGTTGCTAGAATGCCTTCTCTTTTTCAAAATATGCTTGTAGAATCCCACTTAATCCCATCCTTCCACAAATAAATCTTGTCTACTCTACCAGTGGGGACTATCACCATCACTGAACTCTTATTGCCTTCACTATTTTATGTCACTCAACTTATGTTTATTAAGGTCTCTTGTTGTGAGTCATTCATTACCTCTTTCTTGGCTTTGTCAACCAGATTGTAAAGCTCTTTGAGGGCAGGTGTTATATCTTCCTTGTCTCTGCTTTTCGCACATTTCGTTAAGGGGTATCGAGAGACATTTTTGTAAGTCAAAACAATTGCATTATATAGGATCCAACTTAAGGAGAATAAAGTCTTAATAAATATTTGTAGAATGTAGAGCGAGGAGGAAGAAAAGAAGAAGATTGAGACTCCCAACGTTTAAAATACCATGAGTTGTTTTTTGGTTTTTTAATTTTTTGAGGGGTTTGTTTGGGTTTTTTTGGTAAAACGTAGTTTAGCCAGAGAAAAGGGCTTTTGAGGGGAAATGGGTTCTTTGAACATTCCTTAAGATGAAGAAAACTGTTTCTCATTCCTAAAGTGATAACTAGAATTTATTATCCTCAATTTAAGCAAGAAGTCATTTACCTCCAAGCTATAAAAATATTGCAGTCAACTCCAAATAATTATGAATAAGTTGCTATTACTATGATCTGATGTAATTCTCAAATGCTTGACCTTTGCTTCATGAAAAGCCAGCCTTTGTGTGCATGTCAGCTGGTATAATTAAAAAACATAATAATTGGCTTGCCAGGGAATATTTATTTTGGGAAGTTCAGTGAAGACCAAGTGTGCAGGGCATGGGGTTGGGATTGGCTTTCTAACCCCAGGAAGCTAAAATAACCAGAAGACTGCCAGCAGTGGTCACTGCATTTGCTTCTGAAACCAAACTTTTAAATATAATTTTATTTATATATATATATATTTTAAATAAGCTCTACATCCAATGTGTGGGGCTTGAACTCACAACCCTGAGATTAAGAGCTACACGTCTACTGAGTGAGCCAGCCAGCTGCCCCCTGAAAACCAAACTTTTAAAACCAAAGACCATGTGAATGTTTCTGGAACTGTAGCTGGTATGATGCTTTTTAAATTGACTTGTTTTCCATAAAGCATATGGCCTACTTATAGGATGGCACAAAATAGGGCAAATATCAGTGAAAGGTAGTTTAGAAAGTAAATGAGATTAGTATTTTAAATAACTAGCTGTTCTTCCCCAAAGTTAACATGCATAGCACTTTATCAGTTGCTAATTACAAACTGAAGAATCACCTTGTCAAAAGACACCCTATCTTTTTCACTCTGGCTCTAGATTTTCTTAATTATTTCCCCTTATTGGTATCAAACAGAAGCCTATCTGTTTTAGTAGAAATAAATTAATGGCTGCCACTGAGCATATTAATGATGTTTGGTTAAAATATGGCTCCTTCGTCTCTGATCCTAGCAGCCCAGCCCACTTGTTCAGTTCGCTCCCCTTCACACAACACATAAAGATTCTTAAATGTCAAAAGTCATGAAATTCTTCATTCTTCCTTGTTTCAAAGTCCAAGCCTTCAAAGACCAAAGCAACCCACTGTTTATATGCTTTATTAAAAATAGCTCAGAGGCATGGATTCACAGCCCAAGGGATCTATTTCATAAAACTTTTTTTTTTCTCCCCTAACTTAACCTTGTGTTCTTTTTAAAGATCAAAAGAGAAAATGTTTCATAACTTCTCATTATTTCTAGAAGATTCTTTCCTCTGGCAGATTCACTTTAAAAAATGTATACAATGCAACATTTCTCTCTGTGGCAGAAGTGACTTAGGAGAGAGAAACAAGATGAATAATTAAATTCTCAAGAATTTATGTTATATTAGCAACTTTGATTTTTTTCTTAGCATGTCACAATAGCTGGGTCATACAGCAAGGGGAAAGTGGCCTTGTATGTTGAAGCATATGTGTCACAGAACCTTCTCTTGGAAAGGAGGAATACTTGTCTACAGTAAAACAGGGAATTCTTGGGTTCTAGTCTTGCTGGCACCACCAAACACTTAATAGTTCTTTTGCTTCAGCAAATCTCTTATCAGTACCTCAGCATATCAAATAGAGCTTGATACTCATTATCTCTGCTGGAATGCTGTAGGAATGAACATAATTGATCAGTGATGGTGCAGTAGGATTTAATCTTTCAGAATGAGAGCTGCACTGTAGGACAGGGGTGCGTTATCCGGTTGCTGGTATATGGGTCAAGGCCTTCTTAGGCTGTGGATGCTTGTGTAATTTACTCTATTGCTAATGAGCCGGAATGCAGTGGTAAACCATGCGTGTACATTTTTTCCTAGCAGAATTTCATTCTCATTAGTAGTAACTGGCATGTTTTTATAGGACTCTAGCATCTTTGAACATTTATTGGTATCCCTGGACAATAGCACGTTGCTATCACTGTGCAGGACTTCAGTCCTTCACACCATTAGAAACCAAGTGCCTGGGATGATAAACTGATGTGTTTTTTTTGTCCTAACCAAATTATTAAATTTAGAAATTTGACTTAAGCAAAAACCTCAAGAAACCAATCAGTTTTCCTTTAATCGTGCCCTTTAAATTTTCTGAGAATCTTTACTATTACTTGCTAACATTTAAATCCACACTGCTTAAAAATTTGATTCGAACATGTATACTTGATGGAATAAAACATGTTTAAATGTCTGAGGATAGCACATATCATAGCATTTGTTTATAGTCTAAAGAATCAGTTGCTAACTTTGAAGGCAAGTTTGCTTAGGCTTATGTGTTCTTTGCTATCGCATGATATTATCATGAGGATGCTCCATCTTTTCCAAGGAGATTGATTATTGTATAATGAGGATATTAGTTTACTACGGCTGCCATAATAACATACCTCACACTGAGTGGCTTAAACAGCAGAAATTTATTTTCTCACCGTCCTGGAGGCTGGAAGTCTGAGATTAAGATGGCGGCAGATCTGGTTCCTTCTGCGGCCTCTCTTCTTGGCTCGCAGATGGCCACCGTCTCACTGTGTGTTCATGTGGTTGTCTCTCTGTGTGTGCCTGTGGCTGATGTCTCTCTCTGTGTCCCAATCTTCTCTTCTTAGGGGGACACCAGTCATATTGGATTAGGCACCACTCTAACGATCCCATTTTAATTCAATCACCTCTTTAAAGGCCCTATCTTCAAACACAGTTCTGTTTTGAGGTACTGAGGGTTGGTGTGAATTTTGGTGGGATGCAATTCAGCCCCAAACAATGAGGCAAATTCTACATCAGTCTGGTTTGAACCCATTCCTGTAACAAAGATGTTTAGCAGAGCATTAATGCAGAGCTCCAGTTTATCAACCCGCATCTTAAGTTTGCCCTGAATTTGGAGCACCCAGGACATGAGCAATTTCAAGCCAGTGAAGACTCGAGGGCCAGAGAAGTTCAGATGAAGGTCAAGGAGTGCTAAACAGTGGCAGAGCTAAATTTAAAACCCAGGTATGCTACGTGTGGACTGAATATGTCCTGTAGGAAATAAAAATTGTCCATTGTCATGACATATGATTCTTCATAACAATACAATGAAGAAGACGGGGCAGGGCTGGGAGGGGAGCAGAAAGCACAGTGGCTGAGCAGCCTGACTTCTAATACAGCCACAAGGGGTTCGCTGATTTATGACAGGAGCCTCCAAAGGATCTGATGCGTTTCCTTGTCTAGTATTTACTATAACAACCTCATTTATGTGTCTCTGCTAAACACCTAGGATCCTGGGGCCAAATCAGGGTGACATTATGTAATGAATGCCTACTGTGTTCTTGAAGCAGTGAGATGTAGTTGGGGACACAGGCTGACCACATGTCACTTTCAGAGGTGGACTCATTCTTCATCATTTTGGCAGCAAAAGAGAAGTCGTTACCTAAAAACCATAACCCTTCATTCTACAAATGAGATAATTCAAGGCCACAGTGATGGGGGAACTTAATCCAATATCCCAGCTTATTCCGGGTTCATCTACAATTAGGGCTACTGTCTTGTCATCCTGAGTGCCTCTCCCTCTCACTTCAACTCACTGACTCCATTGATCTTTGAAATGATTATTCATGCCTTTGCTTTTAAGACGTTTTCAACCTGGGGTTTCATGCATTTCCCTCGACAGTTCACCATAATGAAAAGCCAGGTGTGGGCATTCTCTTCAATTGGAGACATAACCGAGACAGTCATATCAAAAGGCAAAATCGTCATGAAGTTCAGTCCTTGTGTTAAAGCATGTTTGCTGGTGCTGTTTGCACGTGGCAGGGTTAAAGAAAAGAAGAAACTTAGCCTTTGACCCAGCAGACCTGGGTTTGAGTCCCAGGTCAGCCACTTGCTTGCTGTTGGATAGAACACAAACGACATTCTTTGTCTGCATTTGTTTGCTTATCTGTATGGATGCTAACAATAATTGCCTGCCCACATATGGTAAGGAATTGCAAAAATACATGTTTTATTGAACTTAATGTCAGGTACACCCAAGACAGTCAGTAAATGGTATCTATCTCTTCCCTGTTTTTCTCTCAGAGCTCTAAGAAATTATGGCTATTTTAGTAGACAGAAGGTGTGATTTTTCAACCCTCTCTATTGGTAGAAGACCTCTACCCCTTTATTCTTGGAATATCAGATACTTAAGACCATAAAATAGAGAAATTTCTACCTACTTCAGTGCTGACATATAATAATCAGCAATGTCTTAAGAGCAAAATGCCTTGAAAACCTCCAAATACAATATAAAGTGTCAAATGTGAAGCCTGACTAGCCATTCATTTTGCTTTAAGAAATTTATACCCCACTTTTTATACAAAGATTAACATAAAAAATCAATTTGGGGAACTGAAATAGAAAATAAAATATCAGTTCTAATTACTTCACTTAACAAAGTAACTCTTAAAGATGGCAATAATTTTCATAATAGGCAATTGATTATAATAGTAATGTGAGAAGTGAATAATTATTTAAACTCAGCTTTTAATGGGTTTTTTTATGACAACACAGAATATGTAAAAATTAAGATATGTATGCACAATCAATATATCATTAGGCTAAAATTTTTATTTGACTTTTTTATGGTTTCTTATTCTATGCATTTTTATAGAGTGAGTGACAGATTTAAAATGAAGGAGATTTACAGTAAAGGTAAAATATATACAGGATTAAGGAGCTTTTTCTTTTGGTGATACCCAGCCCTCAAACAATAGACTGATTTTTAGCTTTCTCCCTACATAAATGATAATATCCAGTCTTTGCTTGTATGTGTTTGTTCAACTAAAGGAAGGGGAAAAGGTGAATTCATTCCAGCTCAAGTACCAATTAGTGGCCAGATAGGAAGAATTACCAGAAATCTAGGAACTAAGATCTGGGTTATTTTTCTGTTGTGAAGGATGGCGTTTTGCTTGTTTGAAGCAAAAAAAAAAAAAAAAAAAAGCTTTGATTAGTAGGAGTGGGAAGGGAAGGAACTCTAACACAGTAACTATAGATCAGAGAGCAGATCTCCCAGCTCCATTGAGATATCCTACAGATATGCAACAGCTAGATAAGTTACCTTTCCCCTCTGCGCCTACATTCGGGCATCCGTCAAATGTGGATGACAATAAGGCTCCCACCACTGGGCGGCACAGAACTTAAGGAAGATAGCTTATGTAAAACACTTAGCATGATGCATGCCATGCAATTAGCACTCAGCAAATGTTTGCCTTTATTAAGGAAGGTAGTGAACAACCACAAGAAAATGAGCATGTGCTTGGATTTCTATACATCCTCGATTCACAGGAAAGACCCAACTCAGCCAGGGTTTAGAGGAGCTGGTTCCCCTTCTCAAGATGAAAAATCTAACATCAGTAAGCTGTTTTCTGCCCTGCGCCAGTGTGAGGAGCACCGTAATTCAGGAATTTTACTGATTACTTTCTGGCAAAGCATCTGGTGCTCCACACTTTAATTAGCATGCACTGCTATTTCTCCTGTGAGAGATGCAGCAGTCCTCTTGAAGGGGACAGTTATGAATGGGGAACAGCTTGATAACAAAGCCAAATCTACATGCACTCCATTGAGGGAAATTCCTTTTATGTGCAAATGTGGAGAAATAGTAATGGGCAGTGTAGAGTGAGAGAAGTAGTGTGGACTTGGGAGCTGAACAGTTATAGGGCTGATCTCTACACGGCCACTCACCGCCTCTGTGATCTCAGACACGTTGTCCAACTCTCGTGAGCGATCACTTATGAAATAAGGGAAATGATAGCTACTTGCTGGGAAGATTCAATGAAATAAGATTGTGAACGTAACGTGCCTGAGGTGACATCTGTCCCATGGCATGCCCTCCACGACAGATCATTTTAACCACCACTATCATGAGCGTTGCTGTGCCAACTCACTGCTGAGGAGGTGCAGCTAAGCTTTACATAGCACCAGCTTTACAAATATTCATTAATTCATGCGATCCTCTTAAAATCCATATGAAGTAGCAATCATATTCGTATAATTCCCATTTTACAGATAAGGAAACTGAGGCACAAAGCAGCTGAAGGACTTGCCTGAGGTTAAAAAGCCAGTGAATTACAGAACTAGGCCTGACCCCAAGCCAGGGTCCACACTCATACCACTGAAATAAGCCATCTCTGAAGGATGATAACTGGCTTTCCTTCCTCCTCTGCTCCTCCTTCTCATAGGAAATTGAGTCCCTCCCATAGCACTTATCACACTGCCTTGTACTAGATTCACGTATGCACGTGGCTCCCTTGGGAGACTGCAAGATCCTTCCCCGTCTTTGTCACTTTCAGTTCCACGAGGTACCCTATGCTGTCCCTCACCAGGTAGGTGAGCCACAAATAGTATAAAAATTGAGGCAAAGAAGATTGGAGAAGTTTTCTCTGATAGGACAGTCTTGTCACATGGTGTTTAGCAATGCAGTCTGATTGACTCTCAGGGCGTTTTCAGACATGACGATGGTAAAGTCTTCGAAGGAAGAAGAGAAGGTGGTAGATCACCACCACTCCCAACGCTACTAATTCAGAGATGTTGAAAAGGTGACAGCATGTGACTTACATGGATAGTAGTTGTAGGAATGAATGGCCATTAAGCATTTCTGTGTGATTTCACTTCCACACTATATTTGTTGATTTCGCCAAGGCCATGGCTTTTCCTAGTTGTGGGAGGAAGGGGAGAGCATTGGTTACATATTAAGGGCTGAGCAGGCTTCAAACTCAGACCAAGGGACCCTGTAGCCTGTGCTTTTCCAACATACTATGTGCTCATCCATGACTTCTTCAAATTCCAGGACCCAGGTTTTATGTAAAAATAAATAAATATATAACTATCTACACATTATCACCCCCCCTTTTTTTTTTGTCTAAAATGACTCAAAAATGAATTAGCCACCTATGGCCTGTAAAACTCTTGGGGCTGTAAATCAGAGCAGTAGAAATTGTACTTTCTGCACCAACTCTGTGAAGATTTCATTTGTAGAGGCTTTGTATTCATTCTCATAGTTAATATTAAGGGACAAGTCAGAGAACCAGTGGCAAATTTTAGACTCATAATGAATTATTCTAAAAAAGAACTAGCAAGGAGTCCCATTGTTGGGTAATAGAAACTCTTTTTATTTTTTTTACCAGAATTTTCTCTCAAAAGGGAACCTTTTAGAGAAGTGGTATCAAGTGGTCCACCTCTGCAGTGATGGATTTACTCACGAAATGCTCAGCCCACAGCTCATGCATCTAACCTGCTTTGGCTATCGACACGCCGTCTGACTCTGAGCATGTCATTTAACCTCCCACCTCGGGTGACCCATCTGTGAAGTGAGAGAAAGGTTACAAATGACAGAGTGAAACAAATGGCAGAGTAGAAGAGTAGAAGAAGTACTTAAATTTTTTACTGTGGAATACTAGAGGCCTAGGGGTACATGCATGAATATACATTTCTATTTACTTTATCATTAACCCCCAAATCCTTTAAAATTTTTTTTGTTCAATTGCATGGAAAATATTTCTAAAATGTTCAAGTCTTAAGCACAGGCATGCCAATAATTCCATCTTTCTGTGCTGACTAGATGATTATTGCCTCTGGGTCAATATTCTAAAAATCCTTTCTCTGTGTAAGACATTGGGAACTTGACCACTCAGTCAGCTGGCTCCAGGAAAAGTAATGCCATTTGTTTCTTTGGCTGAAATGAGCATATCCTCTTGAGCTTTGATTCTTTCTTCTAAAAAAAATGGGATATTAGACCTGAATCTGGTTAATGAGGTGCCTCAGTTCATTGGATTCTGGTTAATAGGGGCTTGCAGTATTTGTTTAGGATGGAATGTTTCATTTGATGCTTGATAGTGTTTAGAAGGCAATTTCTTTAGCCCAGAGAGGCAAAGTTGCGTTAAAAAAATAATTCAAGAGGAAATGTTACATTGAACATGTTTTGTCAGGGCACTTGGTTCTTGAGCTTAGAAATAATTAAGTGTCCCCATTAGATGCAAAGCTCTGAGGTGATGCTCTTGAAGTTTCCCTGAAGGCACGCTTCTTTATCACATGGAACCGCCTTTCTTGACTATTCAGAAATGGCAGAGTTAGACAGGATTTGACACATATGTGACACATACGTGAGCTAAATATAGCTGCCTGGGGGAAGGAGGAGACGTAATTCCTGACAGTTGTGTAAATAGCCTCCACTCCTACCAGCTGGAGAACCATCTGAGAAACAGCCCAACCTCCACTCCGGGTCACCGTCCTCAAACTAAGGGAGCAGGAAAGGGAAGTCAATATGTTATCTTCCCAGCCATTGCTTGTCACTTTGCATGTGGGAACGTGGCGTGCTCCCTTCCTAGCTACTGGATGGGCACTCTTGTCTGGCAGCTTCCCACACCCTCAGGTAACATCAGCCTGCAGCCCAGCTGCCCTCGCTAAGGCTCAGCCACTTAAAACAGGTTCTGGGTTGGCTGGTTATGCACTGAAGTGGAAAAGCAGTACCCAAGTCATCCCCAAGATTTAGCGAGGACACAATAATTGCTTTCCTTTCAAGCGTAGGTGATGCATTTGCCACCATGGAGTATAACATGTGCTGTTCTCAGTCATAACAGGAGCGACGGGAGAGAAACGCAGGAGGAAATAGAAAATGTCAAAGAGCTCGGGGTTGGAAATTGCATTTTGCAGATGCCATTAAGCTCTGTCAGGAGAGAAGATGAAAATGCTAATTGACAGATTTAGTTGTGTTTTATTGTCTGCGAGCTGCTGAGTAAGTCATCAGATGATGCTGTTTAATCATTAATGTAAAACTTCCGAGAAATTCGTCAGGCATTTGCTATTCATCTTATACCCTTTCCACAGAGGTGTCTTAAACCACTCTACCCTGGCAGCAAGGAGAGGAGAAAGAGTATAAATATTTATATTCAGCCCCAGAACTGATAAAAGTTTATCTGTGCAGCACAAGAATATTAATTATAGTGTAAAAAATTCAGTATCAGTCAAGGACAACTAGAATATCTCTTATATTTCACCTAAAATTACACGCACATTCACTTACACACACATATTCACCCAGAGTTTCTTCACTCGTATGGTCATAGCAAGTGCATGGCACGTTGGTGTGTGTGTGTACGTGTGTGTCTGTGTATGCGTGCCTCCATGTGTGAATTAAATAACATGTTCATTGTCCAGAGCGTATGCTCAGTATTTTTGGCTGTCATGAACACTATATGATGCAGTAAGTTAAAATAAATTAATGGACTTAGAAATTATTTTTCTTTTTGTTAATAGATGCTTTATGCCATAAACCTGTCTTTTTAAAAGGCAATATACAACACATCCTTTTTTTAAAAAAAAATTATTGATATATTTAATAAGAAACAAAACACTTATTTTCTTGCCCACATTCCCTTCTAATTCTGGAAAATAATGCCCAATATTACATCCTCTGTCATTTTCATAACATCCGTGCCCCTCAGGTTAGAGGCTACTGCTCAAGGGGAATTGGAGAACACTGAAACCACACAGATTCCTCAGACTTGTCCCAAACCCACATATCAGAAGACCAGAATTCATGTTGTGAGACTTCATATTGTCAGATTTTGTGAAGCTGGGCAGAGCAGTGGTGAGCACTCCTTTCCTGCCCATTTGGAGGACAGTGTGTGAAGGTCTGTCTTTGCATCCGGCGCCACCATTAACAAGGAACCAGTACCACAGACTGGGGGCTTAAACAACAGATACCTATTCTCTCACAGTTCTGGAGGCTGAAAGTCCAAGATAAAGGTGTTGGCAAGGTCAGTTTCATTGTGAGGCTTCTCTCCTGGGCTTGTAGATGGCTGTCTTTTCCTGAGATGTCCACGTGGTCTTTCTTCTGTGCCTCTCTATGTCCTAACTGCCTCTTCTTATAGGGACACCAGCCATGTTGGATCAGAGCCCACCCTAATGATCTTATTTCATATTAGTCACCTCTTTAAAGGCCATATCTTCAAACACAGTCACATTCTGAGATTCTGGGGATTAGGACTTAAAACATGTGAAGTTGGGGGGTACACAATTCAGCTCACAGTACAGTCCTTTGTCTTCTTTAGTGTATCTAAAATTCTGGAGCATTCAGGAGTTATAAAATTCATGTGATCTGTCCCAGCATTAGCTCTGATGAATAAATTAATTAATAGAGTAATCACTGGAGGTATCATAGTGCAAATACTCCCCCTCATATGTAACCTGAATTTCATAATTCAAGTGAGTTTACATTACAGCCACTGTTGAGTCCATCCTCCCCTCCCATTTCTCTCCAAGGCCTTGCCCCCACATCTGATTTTATCAGATTTTCTCTTTCTCTCTCTGTCTCTCTCTCTTTTTTTTTTTTTTTTAAGGCTTGACTCTTTACTAAAACTGATGGTGTCTTTGGTAGGTAAATTCCACCTTGAGCTCCTCTGCTTCCATCTCTATTTTTTTTTTTTTTTCGCTTTTGCTAGGTTAACTGGAAAACTGTGAAGTATTTGAAGCATACCTGGAAGTCCCTCTTCTTTTTAGGTGCTATCCCTAGCACCTGCTCCCTTGTCCACTGGCCACTTTGCTATCCCCTGCTTGCTTCTTGTCCATCATGGGCCTGGGCACTGCAAAGTAGGAGTAGCCAATGAAGCAAGACAGGAAGGCCGAGCCACTCCTGATGGCTCTCTCAGTGTAGCCTCTATCTTAAAACAGCCCAGTGGTCTCCTTCTCAGACTTCTTCAATAATTATTCTTCAATAACTTGGTGGAAAACCTAATTCCATCTTCTGAAGGCTTAATAGAGAAGGTTTAATAGCTAATGTATATGGGTAAAGGAAATAGTTAAATGAAACTCTAAATGTTTCCTTAAATGAATTCCTTTTTATTGTCTTACTTTTTCTTTATAATAAGAGGTTCATAGTAACTACAGGGCATTTACACATAAAGGGTATATTTAATCATTTGTCTTATGATTATGGACACCCAAGGGGAATAAAAATCTAATATTATGATTGCTATAAGTTTTTCTTTCCCTGAAAGTTTCCAGCATTTAATGATATTTCAGCACTGCTCATCCAAGGTTGAAATGCAAGTTCATTTTAAATTATACATGAGGCATGCACTAGTCTACCTTTCAAATAAAATTTATATATATATATATATATATATATATATATATATTTTCATTTGTAGATGGGTTGGTTGCTTTCACTCCTTGTTACCAGCACATCATAATTGAGTTCACAGTGTTTGATTTTTTCCTCCATGTTTATATTATGTGTTCATTATTTAATGATCTTAAATTTTTAACACTTTGGCTGTCAAAGTATGTCAAGTACTATCCAGGCAGTGGAGACTCTAGGAGCTGTATCTGGTGGCAAGAGAAGTCAGAAAGTGTTAATCACTTTTGGCTTCTACTTCTGCCTCTGTCTTGTGTCTCGACTTTTTCCTCTTAAAATATATTACGTTTTAAATATCTTGATTCTCGTAAGAGCTCAGCTGCTCTGTTTAAGACAAAATAGGTAAAAAGAAAATACCAGTCTACCCCAAGCCTCTGCATCTTGTGCTTTGTCCCTTTCCCCAAATCTCCATTTGCTATTTTCCACGTGAAACTGGCATAATGAAAGCAACGTGCAATGAATTTGAGGACTGAGTATAGGATTTCCAATTTGCAGGACCTCCTAAAATCAACATGAGAAGATCACCATAGTCTGTTCTATAGTAAGAGACAGCATGTTGGAATGGGAGAACACAGCTTTGGTGGTATAGGGACATGATTTCAATTCTGGGTTCTACCAGTTAGGTAAGTGTGGGCTGAACAGAGGTAGGTGGGGAGGAGATTGATGGTCATTGATTGAGCTCTGAGGATGTGGACAGTGCCTGGTCTGCGTCAGAGTTTTTCAGCCTTTATACCATTGATATCTTGGACAGGAAAATTCTTCATTGTGGGGACGGTCCTGAACATTTGTAGGATGCTTAGCAGCATCCCTGGCTTCTACCCACTCCCTGGCAGTATCACCTCCCTTCTTTCCCAGGTATGACAACCAAACCAAAAATGTCTCCTGTGTTCAAAGTCATCCCTCCCTCCCCCTGCAGTGAGAAGCACTGGTCTACATGTTCCCTTTTAGACTCATCACAGGAGGAACCCTTCAGGTATGAATATCCTATTGTCATATGAAGAATCTGCAGCTAAAGAAGGAAAAATATTTAAGGATTTTTCCAACTCCTTAAGAATTTTAGCAACTGTATTAAATGTATTTAGCCGTTTTTAAACACTATAAAAATCTTAACAAACACTGCTTTCCTAGATCCTAGAGGGAGAGAGTTATTATTTCTATCCATTTCCTTCATTGCTAACAGTGAGGCTGCATTTTCTAAGTCCTCAAAAAAATTGTTATTTATTTAGCTGAAGCAATTTATTTGGTCTACAACCTGCAAAACAATCAGGGCCAAGAATCTGTATCGTGTCTTAGGAACACTAAGGCCATTCAATAGCCATGCCACTTGGCCATGACTACGAAATATCATCCTATCTTTGCATAGAATTGGGATTTTTAATGTTTCTGAGGTCCTTTCTAATATAACAATGTAAAGAAAAGGTAAAAAAAAAATCAAAACAAAAAACACTTGCAGATGCTAAAGATGGAGCATTTGGTAACAAGCTTTCTGGAGGAAAAAAAAGGGGTGGGGGGAGAAATAATCCAAGTGGGAACAGTCCTGGGTTTCCATCTGCTAAGCACCAGATTCAGACAGGATAAGAGGTAGCTGCTAAGGGCATGGCCCGGCACTCGAAATCTGATCCCCAGTGTCTCTCATTTTTGCCTGCCCCAAAGAATCATCTTGGCTGCCTGGTAAATGCCCAAGTCTCTTTCCTGGAGATTCTAATTCAGAAGGTTTGAGGTTGTGCCCAGAAATAGGTATTTTTAAGACGCTCCCCAGGTGAATGTTATGATCAAGCAGGATTAAGAAACACTGAAGTCTAAACCCTTGCTACTCAGAACATGGCCCATGGGCCAGTAGCTGCAACTGGGAGTTTGTTAGAATCAGATTCTGAGTCCATAGGGCTGAGGCAGGACCTGGAACTCTGCATTTCTAACAAGTACCCAGGGGATGCTGATGCTTCAGGTTTGTGCACTCCATTTGAGGAGCAAGGATCCTGATGGCTTTAGAGGAGCAAAGAAGGATGAGCCATCATTAAATCCTGCTCTGTGGGTGCTCTTAGAGCTGTCACGGGCAGGTCATTAAAATGGGACAGAGGTCCGTCGATATGGCAGCGTGGAAGGATACGAATCTTTATATTAATAAGGGTAATGTCCAGAATTTCAGGTTTCTAGAAAGTATTTCACATGAGAAGCTGGAAAAGTATCTCGGAGGGCAGGTAGAACTGCTATCTGTGGTTTCAGGACTCTCGTTCTCATGGTTACCATCTTACCAACCCGGTGGTGGGTTTTGTTGTTCCTCAGTCAGGGGTATACCAAGTCGCTGCCATTCGTCTGCCAGAAATGCAGAGCCATTCATCCCAGAAGCCGCCCACCCTCCTGAATGAGTATAAAAGAGAGCTACGTGATTGTATTTATTTAGTAACCGTAACTGCTGAGAGGCAGAATCATGACCTTGTCAATAGTGACATTTGTTGGATGGTTTCACCTTCTCGGCAGCTCTCACTGCCAGCAGCTTTTTGTCGATGAAGTCTGGTAAAAGTGTACATTTCAGGCATGTTGAAAAGGGGATTGGTAGCCAAAAGGCAACACGTGATGGGCGCAGGTAGTGATGATCACCGTAACCAGTGCTGAAGCTGGTCACCCCGAGGCCAGCAAAGGGAAGATGCCCTTCACACCTTAGTTCCAGTAAAACCTCATTGGCTCTGATTGGATCCAGTGCCCATCCTTGAACAAAGTAGCATCTCCAGGGGAATGGGATTGCTGACTGCCTCTAATTCAGGTCACAGGTTCTGCCCTGGGAGCAGGAATAGAGGGCCACAGGGTAGAGGAGGAGTGGTTCTCCCAAAGAAGAGGGCTTCACGCTCTCCAAAATCACAAATATGTGCTGCATGCACCCACCACTAACTTCGAGTACTGCAGTGCCCCTTAAACCAGGGCAGAGCGGGGCTACAGAAACTAGAGATGCCAGTGCTTAGGGAAGGCTAGGGTTGAAATAATAAAAATGAATTATAGCACATGAAAATCCCTCAGGAACCATCATTTCAAAGGCCCTGTGCTAAGAAGGAAAGCCAGTTTCTGTTAGAAGAGTACCTTATCGTTAGGCTTATGTAGGTGTTCCGGAGATTGTATAAATGCAATCTTTGCAGACTGTAGTCATCTAGTAGTGTTCCTACAGGATTTGGACCCATCCTTCCCCAGAGGCTAGAGCGCACACTGTGGAGACAGAAAGTCCTGATTGTAATTTCTGGCTCTCCCTCACATGCTGTGTACAGTTGGGAAAGTGGCTTACCACGTTAAAGCTTTAGCTCCTCATTTATAAAGTAAGCTAACAGTGCCTCCTCCATCCCAGGTGGTTGGAAAGATTATGTATGGCAGTGATGAAGGGGAGCCTGTCTATTTTTATCACCATTATATTCGACGCTCAGCAGAGTTTGTTGAGTGAATAAATAAATACATGAATTCTGAAAATCCACGGCATACAGTGTGTACTCTAAAATATGTGTTTTCTTTTTTTCTTACTTGATTGCAATGGATGCTCATGTGTGACCTGGTAACACGTTCCTTCTGTCTGGCTAAAACCAGGGCTTCTTTGTGAAGCCCACATGAAGTCTCTGAAGAAATCCTGGGGATTTCTCTCTGTGCCTTACTTAGCATCAGAAGCACATCTCCAGGCCACACCACTAGGAAGCCCCAGCACAGCTGAAATTTTCCAGAAGTCTTCCCGTAGTTCCGTCTGACTCAGCCGGCTGTGAAACAGACTTTCCTACTTCCTAAAAATCCTTGAAAATATTTTTTTGTGCAAGTCCAAGTAAATATTTTTAAAGGATTTTTTTCAGTGAGTCAGTTTTCCTGTCCCCAATAAGTTCAGAGAAACTGAAATGCCACTCAGGCCTTCTGCACTCCCACAGGAGGGTACTTCTTACTCCCTTGAGCCATCCTGGGAGGTGGAGTTTATCTGCTTGCTAAGTAAGCCTAGTTTACCCCTCTCCCACTCTGGTTTGTAGCAGGATAGGGAAGTTAAATTTAATGCAGTCCAGCCTTCTTAAAGTTGTAATTTCAAATGTTGGTTGTAGCTTAGAAACCCAGTAGAAGTTAAAGGATGTGTATGAGGGCTGGTGTTTTTATTTTTATTTTTTTATTTTTTAAAGATTTTATTTCTTAGAGAGACAGAGCTCGGGGAGGAGCAGAGGGAGAAGGACAAGCAGACTCCCAGCTGAGCACAGAACTCCATGCTGGGCTTGATCGCCTGACCCCCAGATCATGACCTGAGCCAAAACCAAGAGTCTGAGCTCAACCAACTGAGCCACCCAGGCGCCCCAGGGCTGGTGTTTTTACAAGACCTACTTAGAAATGGAGATTTCTCTCTGGAGCTCAGGATCTATCTCACACAGTGTGGGAGACTTTGGACCACTCCCAGAGGAGTTTCTGGAAGTTTCCTTGGGCACAATTTCAAATTGTTGGTGCCAGGCTCCTGGTGGGACAAATACTTCTTGCAGTAAGAAGCTGAGAGCACCTGAGTGCTCAGGACTTACAAAAAAGCATCAGGGATGTTATGATATTGTTATTATTTAAATGTGTCCACAGAGCCTCCACCCATTAAAAATGTGATTGGACCTGGGACCGTGATTCGGTTTAACATACCTCTGTCAGATTCCACAGTTATGCTGGGTTCGCCCATTCATTCTGCTGCTACCAGTGCTGCCTGCCTCTTCCTGGTCCCGCCCCCAACTACGTGCCCAGGAGTGAGGTGGCAGACAGCACATTTGTGCCTCGAGGCACAGTCGGCCCTCGTGAATGCTAGGACACCACATGTAAGCCAGGGATTTTGTTTTTAATTGGGTAACTCGTGTTCGGAATCAGTTATATTGTTTGTATGTGATTATCCTCCCCTTCTCTTAACCCAGCACCTCCCTTTCTCAGCATGGTCTTGATCTTTGGTTTCTTAACCTTGGTCTTTGCTTACTTAACCTTCAGCAGTAAAGGATAGGGAGGAAATCCCGCACATGCTGAAGTAGGAGGGATTTGAGCAGCTCTAGCAAAAATGTGAGAAAAGAAAGTGAAATATGATACATCGATTGTCTGTGTGTCAATGATCCGTGCAGCTCATGTTTGCTGAGTTCATCTTTTGTGGCAGATACTATTTTAATCATTTTTACATGCTTTTCCTGATTTAATTCATTTTTCCTGGTTTTACATGATTACCAGAATGAAGTTAAAGAGCATTGTCAAATACCCATAAATGATATAAATTATTTTCTTTACTAAATAATTTTCTCCACTTTTAACCCAAACTGGGATCTATGAAAACCCACTTATAATAAATGTTCAGAACAATTCGTTGAATAAATAGATGGAAGGATGGATGGGTGGGTGGGTGGATAAATGAAAACCTATTTGCAACTGGTCTAGATGTAAGAATATGAACTGAATCTTTCTTCCACACTCAAAATCTTACAGGTCTTCCAGGTGATCTAGTCCAGTGGTTCTTAAAGTGAGCCCCTAGACCAGCTGCATCACCATCACCTGGGAACTGGTTAGATATGCAGATTCTCAGGTCTACTGAATCAGAAACTCTGTGGGGTTGCAGGGGGAGAGGTGGGCAGCAATCTGTGTTATAATGAGCCCTCCAGGTGATTCTGATGTTCCCTGAAGTTTGCTCACCACTGATCTGGCTGTACTTCCTCATTTTTTTAAGGATGTACTGATTTATTTGAGAGAGAGCGAGCACGTGTGCACACCAGCATGATGGGGGGAAGGGGCAGAGGGAGAGGAGAGAGAGAATCTCAAGCAGACTCCCTGCTGAGCCAGGAGCCTGATCAAGGCTTGATTCCAGGACCCTGAGACCATGACTTGAACCGAAATCAAGAGTCGGACACTTAACTGACAGCCACCCAGGCCCCCTGCACCCCCTCATTTTATAAATAAGGAAAATGAGGCCCAGAGGACTCTCGGGTCTGTGTAGCTTCTATGTGTCCTAGGTTCTCATCCCAGGACAGATTTTGAAATGCCATTTTTTGAAGAATATTCTGTATGGGCTAGGAAAACTTCTGGAAAGCAAGTTTTTTTTTTTTTACTTTCATTTTTGATGATTAAACTAGCATTTTGTGTTCAACTACTCAATCAGATATTATTGTTGGAACCTTATGGGTCCATGTTTCTCATCAGTAAAATGGAGCTAGAAGTACTTGCCTTATTGGTATGTTGTGAAAGATAATTTAACTTGATGGTGTTGTGTTGAAAGTAAAGCTTTATGTAAAATGTGGTTTTTATGAGTTATTTTCCCACAAGTTCAGTTTTAAATAAGCCTTGATCTTACCTCTGGATCTCAGCCGTGGGTAGAATGATAGCCTTTTGTTATAAAATATGTCCGTACAATTTACTGTATGTAACTTTCCTGCATCTTGCTTTGTCCCATTCTCAGAGGCCAATGGTGATGCATTTAGCCGAGCACCATGTGCACAGTGGGTACTAAAATATTTGTTTTAACTACTGGCGTCTTTACGGATGAGAAGGATTCTGTCTAATCAAATCTATTGACTTTCTGCTAAGGAAACTTAGTATATGTAAAATAGGCTTTACAAAAATAATGAACTAAAGGATGATACTTTACAAATGATTTATTGTGAGGTCAAGTAGCTATAAAATGTTTAAAAATTAGATACATAAATTTTACAAAAACAACTTTCATGTCAAGTAAATGCATAAACATTCAATATTTTAAGAGTTAGATAATTAAGTTGAATATCGGGCAAAGACAAGGCATGGTTAAAATATCGTTTCACTTATTTGTGGAACATAACGAATAGCATGGAGGACATTAAGAGAAGGAAGGGAAGAATGAAGAGGGGGAAATCAGAGGGGGTATGAACCATGAGAGACTGTAGACTCCGGGAATCAGACTGAGGGTTTTTAGAGGGGAGGGGGGTGGGAGGATGGGTTAGCCTGGTGATGGGTATTAAGGAGGGCACGTATTGCATGGAGCACTGGGTGTTATACACAATGAATCCTGGAACACTAAAAAAAAAAAAAATCTGGAGTAAATGTTATTACATTTGATAATTAAAACCAATGACATACTACATTTATTTAAAAAAATACAAGTTGAGAAGGCAATACTGTCAAACTAGACCGAATGAAATAGCTATTGCTTTGGAATCAGGACTCAATCTGGTTATTGTCCTGTTTTTGGTTTTTTAGTTTAAGAGGGATGGAGGGGGAAGGGGTCGAATACACTGCAAGTGGCGAGGGAGTAGTTCATTTTTAAGCTTGGAATGTGGCAAGAAGTAGGTAATTGAGGTCTTGAAACCAAAGAAGTCAGGTGCTCTTAACAGCCAACTTTAGCAGGAAACTAGAAGTCTCTATGTGTGGGCAGCCAGACAGACATAGTGCCGTTATCATTCACTTCCCCCTTTTCATAAAATAGCTCTACCATTGTTGTCTGATCTGTCTAAGGGATAAATGTAGCTTTCAAACACTGGCATATCCTTCTCACTTCAGGATGGCTTTAGGTTCCTCTTTTTGCCAAAAAGTATGGTAGGAAAATCTGTTATTGTCATTATATACTCTCCACTAATGTGGCAAATGTGGCAAAGCCCTTGACCGCTCTTGATTCTAAAGCAACAGTATTACGCCCAGTGCTGCGTGATCCCCTAAGACAGCATGAATGTTCAAAAAGTATACAAATCACTTCTATAAGAGATAGCAAAATATATTTAAAGTAATAAAATGGGAGCATCAATAATCAACCAGTATGGACTAGATGTAAACCAAGAGTGTAAATGAGTCTACTCTAGTTGAAGGACTGGTCCCAGTGAAGAACATGAACAGAAATTGATTTCAAAGCACAGTATCCAAGGTGGGGGCATGACTGTGATACAGACAGACCTGTCTTTGGGGCTCTGATCTGGGGGAGGTAGAGCAGGAGCCCTCTGAGAGTGAACCTCAGGCAGATGGTGACCCCTTGGTTTCAGAGCAGTGCACCAGGGATGAAGCAAGCCCTGGGCTCACTCGCAGTCAGTGGATGGTGGATGGGCAAAAGCATGTTCTGGAGTTAGCGCCGGTCTGTAGCACTGAACTTCAGGGCTGAGCCCATTCTCATGTCATTTTTAGAAAAATGGAAGCCCGGCAATGAGGAATGGGCAAAGAGGTTGTGAGTAATAGAGGAAAATGTGATCATGGGAGAGTGTCCAGCTTGTCCCCATTTGCTCAAGACCTCCCCAATATTAGCACTGAAAGTTTGACATCCTGAGAAACTTCCCAGCCCCGGGCAAGCAGGGATGCGCTACAGCCTATGTGGCCTGGATGTGTTTAGAGCCCAGGTCCCATATTTTTTAGCAAGGATAGAAGACACAGAGCTTTGGCAGCAAGAGGAGGTCCAGAGCCCACCTACCAGAGGGGATGGTGGCTAGTGAGTCAGGGAGAGCTAATATGCATGAAGTCCAACTTCTCCCCAGCCTGTCAGCCTGGAGCAGGCAGGAACTGGGCAGTCGTGAGATCTTAGAAATAGTCCAAAATAGAAATTTGACTTTGTTTTTCTGGTGAACAAAACCATAGCACTGAGTCTTTCTAATATAATTATAGGCTACAAGGCTAAAAGATCCTCTATCTGGCTAATGATTGCTGAGACAGCCTAGTCCCAAAGCAGAGGCTCCATTGCTTTTACTTCCTGTGATTCCCCATGTGCATCCAAGTGCTGCCCAGAGTCCTCCAAATCCTCCCACCTCTTGTTGCAGTAGATTTGTTTGACTACAACGAACAACACCGGAGGCTGGAATTAGACTCACCTGCAGTGTACCCTCAATTTGCAGCTTTTCAGTCATAAGAATGAGGGGCCTTTTCATGTTAACTAGCCTTATTCTTAAGTGTGATTTGTTATTATAGCAAATTTAATTTTGCATGAAAAGCGTGATAACTAATTATGTAGCATTTGCATACTCAGAACAAATTCCCCAAAATATTTGCATAAATTTCCTGATGTTCTTTTTGACTCAGTAACAACCTCATCACAGTAAATTGCCTTCCTAAATCGATTTAGCACATCTGGCTTGTCTAAGTGTGGCTGATTTTCATCAAAACTAAGGATTAGGATAGTTAAATTATTATCCACTGGTAAGTGAACTGTCTGCATTGCTACCCTCTACATGCATTTTTTAAAATGGAGTTCCTGTCTTGGATGATGGTCCCAGTATAAAGCACTTCCCTGAAGCTTCAGATCCCAAATGCTGTGAAGTCCATTCATTTAATGGTTTTGGCAATTTAAGACTTTTGGAGGAAATACTTGAAGAAAAAAAAAAAATGTATGTAAGAGCACAGGTGCACCTGCTACCATTTTATTTATCACGGGTGCTGATCTCCTGCTGTTTTTTAAAATGGCACCTATATCATTGGTAGAAACATGGCCTTCATAGTAGTGCAGCTATTGCTGGTTTTACATTTTAATTAAACTTAGATTTTTCACCTGATGCAATTAAGTAAGTCACTTAATGATTCCCCAGCCCCCTACCCTCAAAAATAAGATATTTTAGAAAGAAGGGGCACTGGGGTGGTTCAGTCGGTTGAGCAGCTGCCTTCGGCTCGGGTCATGATCCCGGGATCCTGGGATTGAGCCCCGCATCAGGCTCCCTGCTCATCTGGGAGCCTGCTTCTCCCTCTCCCACTCTCCCTGCTTGTGTTCCCTCTCTCGCTGTATCTCTCTCTGTCAAATAAATAAAATCTTTAAAAAAAAAAAAAGATATTTTAGAAAGAAACCTCGAATTGTTACTCAGTGCTGAGGGCAACTCAAGAAACGAATAATAGGCTTACGTGATTAGTTACTCTTAAATTTGGAGAGGGGGAACATGTGGGTTATGAATGTAATGGTGATGGGTGATTAATTTTTTAGCTGTTGATTGAGCAGTGGTTCGAAAAGTTGAGTGGGATCAGTGTCATCTGGGGACTTGCTAAAATCATATTGCTGGACCTTACCTGGAGAATTTCTGATTCTTGGATCTGGAGAAAGGCCCCAGAATTTATGTTCTTAACAAGTTTGCAGGTGATGGGAATGCTGCTGGTCAGGAGAACGCAAGGGGTTACCAGCCTGCTTCTCTTCTTTCTGCCTTGGCAGAGATGAACTGGCACAGAGATAGAGGCTCTGGGCATGATGTCTTGCTCTAAATTAAAAGTTTCTATGTGTTACAGTACTTCTCTCCAGATTTTCCAGGGGCAGCATTACAGACTTGCGTCACCAGGTAACACATACTTAATTTGTCTTGCCCTTCAAGAGAGAAGAAACTTCTTTTCTCCTGTATCAGAGAGTTTCCGCTGTCAGGGCAAAATGGTTTTTTAATTACCTTTCAAACAAGAGAACAGTGCAATTTCCTTCAGGCTGTATCAGCCCTTTGGGTTACCACTAATAAAAACACTTCTTAATCAGAAGAGTGGTAATCATTTTATGCCACATTTGTGGCGCTGTGGCAGATCATCTTAATTTTTTTCACATAAAATAAGCTACAGAGTTGAGAGTAGAAGGTACCAGGAAACAGATGGTACTTAATCCAGTCTCTGAGTGTTTTATTGGGGTACCTTGTACTTCATAAGTCCCTTTTCTTCATCTTTCAAACCATGCTAAAATCTTCTTGTATGATTGGCAGTTGATCCCATAGGCATGATTCTCCTGGAAGCTCTTTTAGATACTTGACAAAGCTGTAGGCTCAGGGTCTCCCAAGGTGAAGTCGAAAGAGAAAATTGTTATGTAGGCTCAGAAGGGTACATATTTTCCCACTGCTCAACTTCACTTTCTGCCTTGGCAGAGCTAAGACTGCAAAGTAGAAAGAAGGGCTGCCGTGTGAAAATGGTAGTCAGCCAACTGATGCGGTCTCTTTATTTATAGGAGACAGGGGCCCATTGCCAAAAGAGGGCCCTTGCCCTTCCCCTTCCTACCTGTTAGTTGTCACTTGGCATTTTCCTAGTCATATTTAAAGATATGAAAAGGAAGAGTGGCAGCCAGATGTGTTCTGCTTCGCCCCCATGTCTTATGTACCATTATTGATGTTGGCGTAGGAAACCATATTGAAATACCACTTAACTGGTCCTCAAGGAGCTAAGTTTGTTTCTGTAGAGTTGGCCTCTTCCTGAAGGATGTTGGGCAAGTCCAAGTGTTTTTTCAGCACCAGGGCTGCCCCAGCTGAAGAAATGGCCTAGAACCCTCCTTATTACATTAGAAGTCCTCCATGCTGACACCCCTCACTGTGATGGTTCTACTGAACAGGCCCACAGTGTCTGCTGCAGAGGATCCAGCGAATTCAAGCTTGGGTTTGTTCTTTCTTAGACCCTCACACTCAAACAGAACCCAAGTCCTACCCCAGCCTCTGGGCCCTCAAGAGAGGACAGTTCTTTTTTATCCTGTTAAAATTTCTCTGGTACTTGCTTTCTCTGGTACTTGCTCTTTAGTATGTGTGTGTGGGGGGGATGGCCACAGAATATTATGTTCAAATCAATCACATAGACTATTGCCCAAGAGACCCTGCTTACTCTTTCAAAGTTTGGTCTGACCTTAAAGTTTTTCTGGTTCAGCTCCTCATACCAGTTTTCTCTTGGGAATTTTTTGACTGCAGTTTTGTAGCTTCTGTGAAACACATTAAAATCTGACTTTGCATAATTTGTAGCTTTTAGTACTCTTGCGTATTTTGCATTGACAATACAGCTTTATTCTATGTGTGTGCACGTACACACATATTCTTTGCAAAATATTACATCTGAGAAGGTTGCTGAGAGAGGACAGTATATCTCTTCAGAGCTTCCAGCCTTTCTTTCCTGTGGTGTGTGACAAGGGGACACCTGTGGTCTCCCACAATACATCATTTGATGTTAATATGGAGAACAGATTCAGGTATAAGAGGAAAACATGGTGGTCACTGGGGGCATTTCATATGTTCTGCTGCCTTTTTGTTTTAGAAAATGCAATAAGACAGAGCTAGTGTTTCTCTTCACCAAAACAAGTCTGGATGCTTTAAATAATTAAAGCAGTAGTCTGCAGCTACATGAAAGTGAGGAAAATTTAAGATCCATTCCATTTTATTTTCGTATTTTTTACAATGAAAAATAGACATAAATGGCATCTACTTCTGAGTACTACCCATTCCCACCCAGAGGCAGTGGAGGGGAAGTCTTTGAAATACCTTGCTCCAGGAAGAATGTTCTTTCCTCCAGTGTGATTTATGTGCCCACAAGTGAGAAATGCAGTTTAACAGGCAACATATTCAAATCCTTGATGCTTTCAGGCTCAGAAAATAAAATGGAAACAAGGTTTATGTATTAATGTATAAATGCATAATCCCCTCACCCAGTAGGAAATACCCCATTTCCTGAGGGGAGCCTCTTACTAAAGATGAATATGAAAGCAAACATTTTAAAATATTTTTATATCCTTCCTGTGTGGCAAAGGGCATCTTCCTTGGATAGCAGCCCAAGTTTTCCTAGAAGAGTTCCTAGTTCCAATGTGAGTGGTACCATCTGCTCTTTTTTCTGAAACATCTTTATGTTCAGTCTTGTTTCCTAATGATATAGGAATGTCAACAAACTTAAGGTCCTGACTTACCTCAGTAGAATAGGTGTTGTGAATAGCTCAGGGAAGGTTTGGATTGTTGTTTGATGGCCGGTGATGGGTTGGTTTTGTTTTGTGAGCCCCTCAGAAATGACCAAGATCACCATTTGGGAGACCATTTTCCGAAGGTGCCTCAGAGAGAACTGGCAATATCTTTCTCCCTAGATCTTCATAGAGTTAGATTTTTGGGCCCCACCTGACTCCCAGACTCAGAGTACTTGTATCTCTGGGCTGGACCTGGGATCTGCCATTTTCCCAAGTGCCTCTGTAGCTTCTCAGGAACACTGAACTGTAACAACCACCTGATATTTTCTAGAAAGCTTTGTTCATAGGTTCTGCTGACCCCTGTCACAAATTTTCTCCTTAGCTTCCCCAGTGAGGACATTGGAAAACCTACTCGACTAAAAGTGCTTTGGTCAAGACATGAAGGGCCTCCATATTGGCAACTACCATTGTTAATTTGGAGGTCTCCCTTACTTGATCATTGATTGTACTTGACACTCCCTTCTTCCTGAAACACTGTTCTGAAATTCTAGTCTCTTTCCTCTCTCACTGGCTTCTCCTTAATTTATTGGCTTATTCTCCTCCTCCCAACCTTTAGTTACCGGATCCTTTTCTCTTCAGTGTTATTCCTTCATCAGAGAATCTCACTTTAGTGTCATGGCTCCAAATACTATTCATACCCACTATGGAATCCCAAATTTCTGGCTCCCAGACCTCTGTCTGAAGACTAATGTCCTCATAACAACATTCCTCTCCCATATTCAGTAGACTTCTCAAACTTACTGCCCAAAGGAGAACAATTTATTCAACACCCTTACACAAACATGCTCCTTCCATAGTCTTCTGTCAGTAAATGGAACATTATCCAATTGCTTAGGCAAAAAGCCAAATACTACCTTTGATTACTTACTTTTTCCTTATTCTTACATTTAAACCAGCAGTAAATTCTGTCACCTTGATCTTCAAAAATACATTTGAATCCAACACTTGATGACTCGCCCTATGATATCCCTAGTCCAAGTGACTGTCCTCTCCTGCCAGAAGCCTCCAGCTGGTCTCCTGGCTTCTGCTCCTGCTGTTGTACACACACACTCCCATTTTACCTTTAACAGTAGCAGAGGGATCATTTCCAAACTTCACTGAGATGGTTTCATGCCTCAGATCAAATTCCCCTGAGATTGCTCCTTAGTTCACTGAGAGCAAAAGATAAAGTTCTTACCAGGACGGTGAGACCCTTACAATCTGGCTCTTTTCCATATCCCAGGTCTGGGCTGTTCCTGGAACTTGCTAGCACACGTCTGCCTCAAAGTCTTTGTATTTGTTCTTCTTTCAGCCTATGAAGAGACTCCCAAGATAGCTGTCTAGGTTAGTTTCCTCATTTCCCTGAGGTCTTTGCTCAAATGTTGTCTCCTCCTCCATCAGTTCACATTCACCTGAGCCCTCTGCTTCAGCTCCTTTTTTCCCTCTTCTCTATTTTGCCACATAAAACTTAATTTCATTTAATTATTTTGTCTGTCTTCTAGACAAAAATGTAACTTTCATGAAGGTGGAGACTTTTGTCTATACAGTTCATGGCTGAATTCCCTGACATAAAAGAGTGCCTGAACATAAACTGCCACTCAAAAATATTCACTGAATAATTGAATTTGGCATTATTTACACTGATCTCTTTAATTGTTTTAAGAGGACAGTGAATAGTAATAGGGCTATGAAATAAATAAATCCCTTCAATAGTTAGACAATAATTCTCAAAGAGTGGTCTCCGGACCAATAGTATCAGAATCACCTGCGAGCCTGTTAGAGCTGCAGATGCTCCAGCCCCATTCCACACACACCAAATCAGAAGCTTTGGGGTTGGGCCCAACAATTTGGTTTAGCCAGCCCAGGTGATTCAGATGATTCAGATGAACAAATGAGAACTACTGACGCTGAGTAAATAAATGTGTTATGCTACCCCAGGTGATTCTTCAATCCAGTTCGGGTGCGCTAGTCTCTTAAAATACCTTGAGGCTCTAACTGGGGGTGACATTGGTGCCAACTTACCTCTTGGCATGTATTTGCAAGTCCTGTACTAAGTGTTCAGATTACAAAGAGTTTATATCTTGGCCTTTCTAGGAAAAGCAAAAAGCAAAGAGTCTGGCTTTTCCAACTTTGGAGGAGTAGTAGGAGATAAAATTAGAACATAACTGTCCAGATTTTGAAGGGCACCAATAGTAGACTCAGGGGGCTCTGTTACACTATAGCAAGTGGAATGGCATTCTGTGATCCAATACTTGAATGAAAAGTACATGTGAAAAGTACAATATATTGATGCAATGGATCCATCAGTCAATTCTGTGTTTTGATGTGATACCAGGTTTTGGAGTAGTCCTATAAGTTTTTGTGGCTGAACTCTTCTGCCTAAAGTAGCTAGTGACCTAACTGAGGCTTTCCACTTACACAAGGCTCTCTCAGTGTCTCTTCATCAAAGGAATAATCAAGGTTGAAATGAGGACTCTATATCACTTATATATTTGTGTGTGTGTGTGTGTGTATGTACACAATTTGCTGCCATGTGGACAAATGATGTTACTGACTTATAGAACTTTAGGAGAAATAGAATTACACTTCGCCCTCAGTGGGTTGGGGGAACTAAAAATAAAGTGAGTTACTTTTACTACCTAAGTGACTTCCTTCATCTAACCAATATATACTGATTTCCCAAACTGCCATTAAAAGCCATATATAAAAAAAATAGCATAGACACCTTAGAAATACAATTATCACATCTTTTTTTCCCCTTAAAACCAAATACAGTCCTTATGTCTTTTTCTCAAAGAATACATAGGTAATAGCATCTTCATCAAATTTGATAAAATTAAAAGATGTGTGTTTGGATTCATTCCATTTATGAGAATACAGTGCTGATTATGAGATGGCAATTTAATTTCTGCCCTTGGCCTTGTTGAACCTGGGCAGGTCCACTGCTTTGAAGAGTTGTGGCACATCCAAAGGGACCTGTTTGTTAAATAGCAAGATACAGAGGATTAGATATCAAGAGGATGACCTAGCATGGAGGGAAATATTTGGGAGTCTCTGGATTTTTGGTGATTGTGGAAGCCCTGGTAGTCTACTGAATTTTCCAGTAGAAAGTGAAAGAAGCTTTAGGATAAAACCTTATTCTTGATACATAAAGAACTGGAAGAAGAAAGGAAAAAGACAAAGATTTCAGAGCAGTAGAAGGAGACAGGAAACCCTTTCAGAGAACACCAGGGAGGGATAGAATATGATTTAAAATGTCAAGTGCTACAGGAACCTATCATAAGGAATAATACCCTGCGATTCCAGTGGTGGTCACTTGTGGCTCTAACAGAGCACGTCCACTGAAGAGTTTGCACTGGAAGCGGAAGTAAGGTTGAGTTGTTTGACGAGTGAATGAGGAGGAATTAGAGATTGGCTAACGGAGAGAAAATGGCAGTGAGATCAATCCATTAAAGTTGGTATTCCGGAATTGATTTGTGTTTAACATTTAAAAATACCTAATTGGAAGAATTTATGTTGGCAGAGATGCCAGTCAAATATGAGGGAACTTTCCATCTATTGCTGTGTAATTCCCAAAGTTGGTATGTTGGAGCTTTCTACAATCACTGTGCAGGTGTATCTTTTTATTAGGGTGACAAATCATTTTTGAGGGCAGTGTCATTTATTATAGTTGTTAGTCATTTTCTAATTGTGGAAATCCCTGTATCTAATGTTAGTTGTGTTGATTTGAACATCTGGCCTCCTGGTGTGTGCTACATTGCCCAAAGGTGACCTGGGAATCCTACATTAGTGGTGACAAGAGTGCTGACACAATTTTACAAACTCTGCCCTAAATTACACTGATTATAACATCAAGATTATTTGGAGGGATTTGGGATCTCTGCAAGCTTTGATTTTAGTATTATATTTTAAACTCCACTTAAAACTAATGATACATCAGATCCTCTCATCATTAGAATTGATTTATAATGGGTCTTGCTCAGAATTGACCTAGATCAGACAGTAGGAGGTTCACATTAAGTGGGCTTATGCCACACAGATATGCAACGTTAGGTGTATCTATAAACCTCTAATCACTTTAAATGTTTCATACTAATTGCCCTGAAACATGTGCATTAAAAAAATGAAAGGCAAATTTCCTGAAATACATCTCCAAAATGATTCTAGTTTGCATAAGTTTTAGCCAAGAAACAGATGTCTTTTTAGTGCTATACCTTTGTAAAACTTTTAAGCATATTATACAAATACATCTTGCTGTAACTTGGTGTTCCTCCCTAACGCTAACTTGGGTGAATTGCTTTTAGCAGAACACTGACAAGGGCGAGTAATAATAATAATAATAAAGGCATTATTGTTTCAAACACCAGCTTAGCTTTAGAATAACATAAACAATTGCACTGTGATATTTTAGATCTTGCTTTCTAAAATTTAATTATAATAAAATCTTTGTGGATATTATTTTCTGGGGTTGTGTGTCATCACTTTTAAAATTTGTATAGTGAACATATAGTAAACCAGAAAGAGAAGTATACAAAAGAAATTTAACCCATAATACTATCATATACTATGCTTTCTTCTCTTTCAATCTTTTGTGTATGTTTTCAAAATTGTGATTAGAAAGGATTATGCAGTTTTAAATCCTATGCCTTTCACCTAATATACTGTTTTCCATTTTATTATATATTCTTTACAAAGTGAAGGAATTATATAATTCTTCAAATGGACAAAGTGTGCTTTATCTTTATTATTTCCACATTTTTGGAAGCTAAGATATATCCACTTTTTTCATGATGTCATAAATAATATTTGAACATCATTTGTTTTAATTTGATTATTTACTCAGGCTGATTCCTAGACATGAAGTTTCTGGATCAAAGGTGCATTGATGTTTTCATTTTCATGATCTATTATCAAATTGCTTTCCCCAACTGTTAAACATGTAGACAAAATATACCCTCGTACTTAAGCTTTTATGATTATCAAGTGTAGAACAATAATTTTGTTCCTATGTATGAAGAGACTTTTATGTGAACTTGCTGTCCTCTTTCTCATTCCCCTCCATTTGTCCACGACTAAGATATATAATGTATTCTCTACATCTTACTTCTGGGACTTTAATTTTATATTTATATTCTTAGACATAAAGTCCATTTAAATTCCTTTGAATGTTTTATATTATAAATTCCTTATGCATCACTCGGGTATAGACTGTATATATATATGCGCATATGTATACATATACATATTTGGTATATATTCATCTCTTCGGTATTTGGTATATATGTATATATGTATATATACACACACCCTTAAGTATGTTCAAGATAAACATACACATGTTATCAATTAAATTAGGTGCTTTATTTTCTGAATTCATGAATACCTGAGAATATCTTTCTGCTGCTTTGTTCTAGAACAGCTACTTGATTGGTGGTATTTATGGATTAAAACTCAAAGGTCTATGTACCTTATTTCAGGGGACATTGCGGGTGGCTGGAAGCTATGAAACAGCCTTTCTTAAATCTTTGGTCAGAAACCTGTTTGTTGGCTTGGATGCTTTCAGGCCCCCCTACATCCACTATTTTTCTTTAGCTCTTATGCAAGTGGATGTGTGGATAGTTTGTGGAAAAACTCTACCTGGAATGTGAGGTGATGAGCCTTTTTGATGTGCATATTCAAGTGTTTTTTTTTTTTTCCTCTCTGCTCTGGAATATTTCTTTAATTATCTCTTCAATCATTATTTCCACTCCAAATCTTGTGGAATACTCAAGAGCCGTAGTTGTTAGACAAACCTACATTTTCTGACCCAGTATCCATTGTGTCTCTCTTCTCATCTTTATCTTTTACTTAATTTACTTAGATTATGTTTGTCCTCCACAGGACTGTGTATGTGCTTTCATTGTAAGTTCTACTTTTGTATCTAAGGTGGGTTTTTTCATAAGGAAAATGAGTAGAATAGAATGTCGACCAAGTTAATTACTTTGAATAGTCTTTGTGGTGAGTGGCGTGGTAAGTACATACTGGGCAAAGCAATGCTTGGGAAACTGACAGTCTTCACAGGTAAGTTGTGTCGCACCCGGTGAATGTTGACACCATGGATAATGGGGAGATGTGTGTATGTTTTTCTCTAGTCACAGCAGTTTCAGTCCTCACTAAGTGACTCCTACTAAAGAAAGGGCAGAAGGGTTAGTGAGTATTTAAGTGCCTGGCCTGAATTGTTTCTAGATGAGATACTTGAGAAGTAGACTTCATTCGTGTGACCAGTTCCTTGCCAATATACCAAAATCCATTGTCTGCTCTTTGTAAGGTACCAGTCCATGGTGGGAAGAGTCATTCCATAATAAAAATCACAGTGGGGATCAACAAGTTTCAATTTTGCTTTTGCAGTGTGTATTTCCTTGAAATTCTTAGCTCACCCAGCTCCCTTTTTATTTAATTTTATTACTTCGGATTATCCTGTTTTATAAAAAATTAATTGGGCTATCAGGGCGCCTGGGTGTCTCAGTTGGTTGAGCGTCTAATTCTTGGTTTCGGCTCAGGTCATGATCTCACAGTCATGAGATTGAGCGCTATGGGGGGCTCCATGCTCAGTGTGGAATCTTCTTAAGCTTCTCCCTTTGCCCCTCCCCCCACTCTTGTGCACATGCTCTCTCTCTCTAAAATAAATAAAATCTAAAAAAAAATTAAATTGGCTATCTTTTCATCTCCCTCCCCTTTTTTTTCCTTAAAGCTTTCTGCCCATGTTCCCAAGGGTCCATGCCTATCTCGATACTACTGAACATGTTCAGGTTTTTCTATAATGCTTTCATGTTTTTTCTTAATCATTTTCAGAGTGACACCCTGTCTCTGGACTGGGGGTGATGTTCTGTATCTCTTGTCCTTTCATACTTCGTCTTGGGTTTTATGTTGTATGTTTTCAGTGTACCTATTCTGAAGTGATCCATCCAGATCCTGGTTAGCCAATAGACAGTGTACATTCTACGTCCTGTCCAACTGCATTTATTTATTTATTTATTTATTAATATTTTATTTATTTGAGAGAGAGAGCTCAAGCTGGGGTGGGGAGGGGCAGAGGAAGAAGGAGAAGCAGGCTCCCCACAGAGCAGGGAGCCCAACGTGGGGCTCGATCCCAGGACCCTGAGATCATGACCTGAGCTGAAGGCAGAGGCTTAACCACCTGAGCCACCCAGACACCCCTCCATCTGCATTCATAGAAAAATTTTGTCTAAGCTCTCCCAAATATCCAGTGTCTTTCAGGCAGTTAGAGGCGCTGTGTTTCAGTGAGGTGGGATCTTGCCACGCCCTTTCTTTCTGCCTGTGCCTTTGGTACTGGAGACCCTGTTCAGTAGCATCCAGTAGGGGCTTTATACCCAAGCTCTTGCTGTAGGTGCAGTGGCCACACCGTTGCACTTGATGCCACTGCAACCTCACTGCCCTCACCATCCATTGTTTCCTTGGGGTTAATCTCCAAATGGATGGATACAAGTGGTTCCCAGTGGAATGATCCTATTTCATTCTTATAAAATGAGGGATTTCTTACTAGTTAACTAAATTTTCCAATTCAGGGAACAGAAACGATAAATGTGTAATGATGTTACCTAAGTTCTTTTAGCCAGAGTAAAAATGAATTCGTTAAACAGAAGTACATGGAAGCATCATATTTTTTTTTTAATTCATTTCAGTTAGCCATGTGTGTGTGTGTGTGTGTGTGTGTGTGTGTGTGTGGTGTGTGTTTGGGAGAGATAAGCAGGGTATAAGCAATACCAAAAAATACTCAAGTAAAATATATTGGATGTTAGAAGGGAGAATGCTATGGAGAAAAATAAAGCTCAAAAGGAGGGAAAATTCATAATTCTAATTTCCCATTATTACGTGGATTAAGACCTCATAGTTATCACTAGAATTAGTTTTATGGAAAAATGGGCAGACTACTTTATTGTTTAATTTTAATGGTATATTTTATTACTATTACCACTATTGTTATTTTGGTTAAGTGTTCTAGGCAAAAGCAATAACATATACAAAGACAGTGGGGATGAGAAGGCCAGCAGGGTGTGTTTAGGAAGAACATACACAGAGTGCTTCTGGACTGGATTCATAGCAGGATTCAAATTCTGACTCTGCCACTTCCTTGCTATATGACACTGGAAAGTCTGTTACCTCACTTTCAACGTGGAGATAGTAATAGTATCTACCTTATGGGGATATTGAAATTAAATGAGAAAATATTGTGAAAGTGCTTATTAGCACAATGCCTGACACAATAAAGTTTTGTGTAAGTTTTAGTTAAGATGAAAGTAATAGGTCAGGAAGCCTTAACATGAGTTGAATTTTTCTGGTGATAACTGCTATCTTCTGAACAAGATTTGACTTCTTCATTTCACCTTAGCAACAACACACTCTAGTATTCACGCAGGTAATGGTTTCCTGGCTTGACCCAGGGATATCCTACCCAGACACTATGGAGCGCTCCCACCTAACTTGTCTCAGTACCAGGGAGCAGTTAGTGGGAATCTTGATATTATTCTTTTTTTGTCTCATTTTAAAATTTCATTTTTAAAAATTTCATTTAAGAAATTTATTTTCTTTTTTTCATTTTAAAAATTTTAAATTTTAATTTTAATTTCAGTATAGTTAACATACAGTGTTATATTAGTTTCAGGTATACAATATAGTGATTCAACAGTTCTATACATTACTTAGTGCTTATCATGGTAAGTGTACTCTTAATTCCCTTCACCTATTTCACCCATCCCCCCACCCACCTTCCCTCTGGTAACCAGCAGTGTGTTCTCTATGCTAAAGAGTTTTCTGATTTGTCTCTCTTTTTCTTTTTTCATTTGTTTTCTTTCTTAAATTTTGCATATGAATGAAATCATATGGCATTTGTATTTCTATCACTGACTTATTTTGCTTAGCATTGTACCCTTTAGATCCATCCATGTTGTTGCAAATGGCAAGATTTCATTCTTTTTAATGGCTGAGTAATATTCCATTATACACACACACACACACACACACACACACACACACACACACCACCTCTTCTTTATCCATTCATTTATCCATTGACATTTGGGCTGCTTCCATAACTTGGCTATTATAAATAATGCTGCAATAAACATAGCGGTGCATATATCTTTTCAAAATAGTGTTTTCATAGTCTTTGGGTAAATACCTGGTAGTGTGATTACTGGATCATAGGGTAATCCTATTTTTAATTTTTTGAAGAACCTCCATACAGTTTTCCACAGTGGCTGCACGGTTTGCATTCCCACCAACAGTGCAAGTGGGTTCTTTTTTCCACATCCTCACCAACACTAGTTTCTTGCATTGTTGATTTTAGCCATTCTGACTGGTGTGAGGTGATATCCCAATTGTGATTTTGATTTGCATTTCCCTGAGGATGAATGATGTTGGCACCCTTTAATGTGTCTATTGGCCATCTGGATGTGGGTGAAGTTACTTTAAATAGAAGCAGCCAGTATTGTTACTTGAAAAAGCTTATAAATCCTAATTCAGTGGCACCTACATTTAATGGTTGGAAATCTGTTCTGTTACTATTCATCTCTAACTTCCTATTCTAATGTTCAGCAACCATAATCTTAGAAACATATGCTTAAAACTCTTGATATTGGGTAAGATTAGAGAAAATGGATATTATCTTCACGTTGTGAAGTAATTTGGCTGTGAGAAGAGGTGAGTGTCACTATGACAAAGGCCCTGCTTACTGCTTGGCAGACACTATAATACATGCTTACTTAAACTATTAAATTCTTATAACACCTCTGTAAATTGACTGTTAATTCTCTTTCTGAAGATGAAGGAAATAAGGCTTAGAGAGATTAAACAATTTTACCTAGGGAACAGAGCTAGTAAGTACCCAAACCAGGATTTGAACCTAAATCTTGATCCAAAGATCCTATCTATACTCATCACACCTTTCAGCTTCATCCGCTGGCTTGAGCTAAGAAGAGTGAGCAAAATAACAAATCCATTGGTTTTAGTCCAAACCGTTTTCCAGAGCTTGTTCATGATTTGGCCCTGCTTAGCTCACCAGCTGTATTTTAGACTCCACACTCCAGTCGCTCTGCACCTAGCCCCACTGGATTCCTTTCTGTTCCTCAAGCACTGCATATTGGGGTCTTTGCCGATGTTTCCTTTCCCTCATCCCTCTTTTCCCTATATGCTTACCTCCTTTTTCTCTTCCAGGTCTTAGCTTAATATCATTTGCCTGGAGTCACCATCTAACCACTTTATGTAAGGGAGGTGCCCCTTCCTCATTTAGATTCTCTCATCCCCGGTGTGTTTCCTTCATAGCATATCAGCACTCAGGAGCCAATGTGTTCATTTCTTATGTCTTCCTCTGCGGACTATAAGCTCTTTGAGAGCAGGAACTTTTGCCCTCTTGGTTATTACTCTATGAAGCAAATTTAGAATAGCATTTGGAGTATAATACATTTTGAAAAACAATTGAATAAAGAATGGATGAATGACTTTGAGATTTATGTATTTGTTTCTAATTGGAAACAGTGTTTAAAACATGTTGATGGATGTATTTGAAAAGTAATGTCTTTGATAACTTCGAGTGTCCTAAATCTTCTTTAAATCTTGATCAGGATACTAATAGCATAGATACAAACTATTATAACTTCCTGCATTAACAGATTTCTGCCTTGGTTTTGATATGCCTAATGGTCTCATTTAAATAATTAACCTGAAGAAGAATATTATTTAATAAGAATAAAACTCTTTAGCTAACTATCTGCAACGAAGTTATACTGTTAGAGAATAGCAGTTTTAGCTAGGTAAAGATGTGGTGCGCTGTCTAGCCTAACTGAAATATTGTAGAAAGTATAAAGACTAAATGGGTAGATCCAAGTCCAGAAACTCAGGAAAGGGATTTTTCCATAATATCAGGTCAATTCTTACTCTGTAGTTTCCACTCTCCCCATTATAAGACATATAAGAGCAGTACATTATAAACAGCACTTAATCAAAACAAATCTATTTCAGAAAGAATCAGTATTAATCAAAGTTCTCAGTTTATCTCAAATCCATAAGAAACATGGGCGCCTGGGTGGCTCAGTTGTTAAGCATCTGCCTTCGGCTCAGGTCATGTTCTCAGAGTCCTGGGATCGAGTCCTGTGTCGGGCTCCCTGCTCAGCGGGAAGCCTGCTTCTCCCTCTCCCACTCCCCCTGCTTGTGTTCCCTCTCTCACTGTGTCTCTCTCTGTCAAATAAATAAATAAAATCTTAAAAAAAAATCCATAAGAAACAAAACAGTAACTTTCATGGGCACCTTGACATAGAAATCATTGTACACTAGTCCATCTATGGCAGATGTACTGTAGACACAAAGGACTGCAGGCTAGATGTTCGAATAGAAAGTAAAAGAAGTATCAGGTTCAAGAGGAAATCAATTACCAAAAATTTTATACATTTATTTTGCTCCATAGTTAGCAACTGAAACTATTGCATATGAGCCTCATACTCAGAAATCACTAATTTAAAAAAAATCATATTTAATAACCTATGGACTTCTATAAATCTATGTTACAAAGGCATTCCTTATGTTTCAGAAATGTCTCTTAGAAATACGGTTTGATTGACAAAAATTTACACATTTAAAAAAATACACCTTGCTTTCATATCTTCCTAGAAGCCAGGTTTTTATCTAAGAGACAAAAACCAAAAACCAAAAACTGACAAACAACAACAACAACAAAAAACCCAAAACCCCAAAACAAATTAGACTATGTTTTTATATAAGGAGATAAAGGGGAATGGACATGTTTCATCCATGTAAACAACAAGCCCAAAGAATATATCAAGCATTCTATGTAGTTCAAAAGTAGCAATTTTACTCGTAAATAATTATCATAAGACCAGTGTAATCAAATTTGTCTTGTCTCCTTTATTGTTATTTTTCTAAGGTCAACAGCAACATTGGCTTACTTATTATTTTAAAGATTTATTTATTTATTTTGAGAGAGAGAGAGCTCACAGTGTGGGGGGGGGGGCAGGCAGAGGGAGAGAGAGAATCCTCAAGCAGAGTCCCCGCTGAGCACAGAGCCCTATGTGGGGCTTGATCCCAGGACCCTGAGATCATGACCTGAGCCAAAATCAAGAGTCAGACACTTAACTGACTGAGCCACCCAGGTGCCCTTGGCTTGCTTATTTTTAGATGGTAGAATATATGGGCCACAGTGTAGATGACTATGGAATTTAGCTTTCTTGTGAATAAGAGGATTTTTATGCTGACTCTATATAATTCCAATTCTCTGTTTATAGAATGATCCAAGGATATGGAGAAAATATTTATCTCCAAGGAACTCTGCATATAAGTTACAGATGCATTGACTCCTAGAACTGAGAGGGACCAGGGATTATCTTGTCAAAAGTCTTTCCTAAAAAGATAGATAGTCCGAATTCTGGTGACTATTGTAATGAGGCTTTATTTGTCTTTGTGTGTCTGCATGTGCAGGAATACATGGACTCCAATAAATACATTGAGCATCTTCTAACTCAGCTTGAGGAGCAACACAGAAGTCTATGGAGGTGAGTGTAATCCATGCCTATAACCCAGAGCAGCCTTGATAGCTTTCATGTTGATCGCCGAGGCAGGGAGTTGGCAAAGTGTCTCTTCTTACACTTGGTGTCAAAAGCACCTTTGGAAGCAAAAGTCACCAGAGGCTCCTTAGAGAATTGTATTCCCTTAATCAAAGTGAAGCAGCAGTGCCAGAAGTTGTCCTTGAGTCAAGGACCTGCTCAGAGCTGGGAGGATGGTGGAAATCATGACATTTTGTCAAGGTCAAGAAATTAATTTGTCCAAGGCCACATAACAAACTTATGTTGTGGGAACTAGAATTCAAATTTCTCTGACCCTTGCCTGCTTAAAGATTAAGTTTTTTCTGTGATTGAAAAGTTGAATACAGCTGCTTAAAATGTCTGCTTCTCTTCATATTAAAGGAGAATATTTTAAGAATGGTGTTCTGTAGGCCTCTCATGTTTAGTTTTTCGTTCTATGTCCTGGGTTCTGATGCTCGGTGAAGAAAGGTATGGGAGAACATTGGTGCAGGTAAACTGGAAAAGGCATATTCTCAAATTTCTTGTTCCCTGGGCCTCTTGGGAATTGAGGCTGATCAAAATGATTGTGTTGTTATTTTCTAGATCTTTAGGGTCCATGTGATCATGTTCTGCATAGGTGCTCCTATGGGATCTGCTATTCCTTTTCCTAAATTACTATAGCTCATGTTATCTGGAATAAATATGCTAAATATGCTAGGGCTTAATTACATTATGGCTCATGTTGTACCAGAATTGTTTAATGTAATTAGCTTTGTCTCCCAAGGGTCAGTAAGCCCCTGAAGTCCTTTATTTCTTACCTCTTGGCAGCATGAAGGAGAGTGCTCTCTCTGTACACAGAGATGGTGGGTAAAGATTTGCTAACCCTGTGGCTTTCTTGCCCAACCTCATTCAAATGTATCACCATTGGTCTCTGTACCAGGCTATGTTGCCCCTTCTTCAGGCATCTTATAACAAATCCTAATAACCTTGAAATTTGTCTTCTCTGAAGGATTGTAGTTCTTAGTCAAAGTGCCTAATAATTCCATTTGTTCTGTCCTTTATATTAGTTTCCCTGCTAAAGAACAGATCTGTGCTTATAGTAATAGACCCTCTATTTCTCTGCATGGAAAAAGTAGGATACAACAAATGTATATAATTTTTAAATCTGCTTGCTGCTAACAGACATATATGTTAATTTTATATACCTCTATGTGATACCGTTAGATGTATTTTTGAGACCTATAAATGGTGTCGGTAAAGTTTTCTTTTGTCAACCAGTGTATTGTATTAATAAAACCAGCAACAATGTATTTATCGTTATGTATCTTTCAGATTAGATTTCCCATAGATCTCCTCCAAGGTGCAAAAGGTTATTTAAATGAAATGTAACATTTACTTCCAACTATTTATATAGGATATTTGTTTTTCCCTATCTTTTAAAAGAAAAAATATACACAAAAAAGGATGAATACCATCTGATGAAAAAAATTAGAGTTTAATTTGGTCAGTAAGTGTGTCTTATATACATCATTGGGGAGGAGTAGAGTTTCGCGGGTCTTTGAACCAAAAAACCTGCATGGAAAATGATGTTTTCCTCCTTTGATAAGATAGCTAGTAAAAACCTTTTGGTCTTCTTGGATTGGATTAAATGAAAATCCAATTTCAGGCATAGACTTAACCTAACATAAAGTAAGAGCTCAGAATTTTGTGTGCTATCACTTCTATTTTCCTTCAGAAATAGAAATATTGCTGCTGAAGTAGCAAAGCTTTATACATAGTGGCAGAGGATCTAATAAAAAAGCTTCATTTGAATAACAATAAAGGGCAATAATGACATTTGAATAGTCAGAACAACTACCAGGGAGAAGATGGAAATGGGTAGTATTGAAAAGAAAATGAAAACCAGTAATAGCGGATTTATATACTATTTATTGAATCATGAAATTATCCTTGATTATATTTTATAAACAGATCTTGACTGACTTGAAGTGATAGGCTTTCTGATGGTTAGTACAATATCATAACTGCAATTCTAGCCAAATTGTTTTTGGGTGAAGGCTGTGTCAGTGAGCATACAGTGAGCAGTGTGGGGAAATTCTTTCCAGTTATGATTAAATTTTTAAAATACTTTCTTGAGTTAGGGTACAATCTATGATGTGCAGAGGATCATAGGAATAGCATGTCACGTATTCAAGCACAATTGGATTGTCTGAAGTTAAACAAATGTCCCCATAAGTCAGTATAAATGTTTTTTCTGATTTGTATTATGCCTTTGATTTATAGTTGCTGCAGTTTTCATGGAGTGGGCTATTATCATTGCTGCTGATCTTTTACTGATGGCCTTCCATTTATATTTCAACCTACATGTAACTTAGACAAATCCTGAATACTTAGATGTTCTAACAATAATTGTATTGTTGGCCACGTTGATTTATGGCCACGTTGTTTGAGGATTGATCACAAGCATGATAGACACATGGCATACTATTGCTACTTGCTTAATGATGAGAGAATAGGACCAATTGAAGATTTGCTACAAGATTGGATACAAAAAGTAAGTCCTTATTTTCATGGAGGCGGCTACTAGTCTTTAATAAGTTGTAGTTGTTTCTTATAGCATAAACATCTGCTGTGACACAAATATATTGTCCTAATTATACTCTCAGAATAACTGGTTATTTTGGTGCCCTGTTTAGTATTCTACTGAAATAGACCTATAACCTTTCTCTGGTTTTCAGATTGCAAAGGAATTTGAAGTTCAAATATAGCTGTCTAGCAATGAGCAGTCATTTAGCTCAAAAGACTTTTTGACACCAACAGAAAACTCTCATGTAAATTCATCTGAGTAGGTAGAGTCAGAATCTAAAACCTAGAGTAGGACTTGAGCATAAGTCTGGGTGGGCCTACTTTGCTCAGCATCTCCCTGCTTGATGACAAAAAATAAACATCCCCAGGGACAGCTAGTTTACTAGTAGATGTTGAAATGGGAGGCTAAATTTCTCTATGTTCATTTTTTTAATTTTTTTTATTTTTTAAAGATTTTATTTATTTATTTGACAGAGAGAGACACAGCGAGAGAGGGAACACAAGCAGAGGGGGTGGGAGAGGGAGAAGCAGGCTTCCCGCGGAGCAGGGAGCCCAATGTGGGGCTCGATCCCAGGACCCTGGGATCATGACCTGAGCCGAAGGCAGATGCTTAACGACTGAGCCACCCAGGCGCCCCTGTTCATTTGTTTTAATGTGGAACATTAAGAATAGGAGAAAAAGGTTCTTTTACACCTAATGCTTTTTATATCATCTGCTACCATTTCTGATTTGGCTAAATATATCTGACTGACAAGAGAGATCATAAGAAAACAACTGCTGAAAAAAATCTTTCTTCTAACATTTGACAGAAATCTTTATCCATTCACGGCTTCAGATTAAGAGTTTAGAACAAACACAAACAGTTGGAAGATACACGTTGAATTCATGAATATTTATGGTGTTAATGACTCTTTCATGTCACATGTGAAGTTAAGTTTGAAAAATGGAAGCGGCATAATACTATAGAAATGGAAAGAGGTCTGCGAGTTTTGGAGCCTTGAACTCTTGGCCTGGTCTCCCCAAACTGGCCATGGGGATATCATCTCTGGAATGAGTTTCCTTTTCTGTAAAAAGAAGCTATAAGTAAAGCTAGTATTTAAGATTACTGAACACTGAGATTATTTGAAACCCATGATGGTTAAAATAATACATTTCTATAACATGTGCAAATACATGTTTAATCTTATTTTGCTCTAATTATGCAGCTGGATCATTTTGTAGTATTTAATACATATATCATAGAAAGCTTCCAAGAACATAAGTAGAAACCAGTAAAATAGCAGAAATACCTAATGGCTTGCTAATAACTCAGCCAGACAATATCAAAGTGTTCATTTCAGATTTTCATAGCTCAAATTGGAGACAGTGTTATCGATAGGCTGTACATAAAAAATAAGGTTTACATGGCCAAAATTAAATGACAAGATCTGGTGAATACAAAGTGCCAACTAGTAGCCTACAGATCCCAGATCAGAGTCCTATTTGAAGAAGCTGTATGTAGGCTAGGGATTCTCAGTCAAGGCACTATTGATATTTGGGGCCAGACCATTCTTGACCTTGGGGGGGTGGGAGTAATGTTTTCCTGTGCATTTATAAGTTGTCTAACCACATACCAGTACCAACCCCCCTATTGGGACAACCAAAAATGTCTCCAGACATTTTCCACATGTTCTCTAGAGGTCAGAATCCTCTTTCCTCCTTGTTGAGGACCAGTGGTCTAAATGATCTATGAGCATTTTCTTAAGCACATTTCAAGGAAAATGAATACCCTGGGTAGCTGTTACAGATTTTTAAAATGAGTCACTCTGTGGTCAAATTTGAGATATACTAGGTGAACCCAAGTTTTAAAATGTTTGAATTCTAGAACTTCACAAAGCCATTTAAATGGCTAACATGTGCTATGAATATCAAATGGATATAAAATAGAACTTCTTCTTAAAAAAATCCTATCTTTCTTGCAGCATCTATTCTGACTAAAGTTCCAAGAAACGTATTTTGGAAAATAGTGATCTATCTAGTTCAATAACAAAATATACAAAAACATGGTTGTAACTATTTCTTCCCTCTTCCTTTAATTCACTGGTACTGGGATGGGTACTATAATTAAAGATCAGCTAATAGTGTGAGGAGTCCAGGTTGTTAGTAAAAGGGGAATGCAAATATAGAAAAAGACAATTCTAATTCATCACCATTTTCCTGAGGGGAAGCCCAAGCCTCAATACCAAATTCCAAGAATCTAAACAACTATTGATTACAAGCTATGTTGGCCCTAGTAAAGCTTTTAACTTCTGCTTCCTCAAGGGGACAAGTGATGGTTTCCTACATCATCAGGGGGAGTAAGATACCTAATTAAAAACCATGTATAGGTCCCTGGCTGATATAAAAGTCCCTAAGGCCTACCCCTTCCAACAATAAAATTATAATTTTAGTGTATCCAAACTTCAAAAACATTGTGTTTAAGTATAGTTGACATACAATGTTACTAGTCTCAGGTATACAGCATAGTGATTCAACAAATCTATACATTGGCAAAATGCTCACCACAGGTAAGTATAGTTACCACTGGTCACCATACAACATTATTACAATGTTAATGACTATAATCCCTATGCTGTGTTTACATACCATGACTAATTTATTTTATAAATGAAGTTTGTACCTCTTGATCCCTTTAACCTTTTCACCCATCTCCCATCCCCTCTGACAACCACCATTTTGTTCTTTGTAGGAGTCTGTTTCTATTTTGTTTGTTTCATTTTTTAGATTCTACACATAAGTAAAATCATATGGTATTCATTTTTCTCTGACTTCTCAGTTAGCATACTACCCTCTAGGTCCACCCATGTTGGAGCACATGGCAAGATTTCATTATTTTTTGTGGCTGAGTAATATTTCAGAGTATATGTGTGTGTGTGGATGTGTGTGTATGTGTCTGTGTAAAATCATATATTATTTATCAGTGGACACTTAGGGTGCTTCCATATCTTGGCTATTGTAAATCATGCTGCAATAAACATAGGGGTGCATGCATCTTTTTAAATTAGTGTTTTTGTTTTCTTTGGGTAAATGAAATTCTACTATCCAGTAGTAGAATTACTGGATCGTATGGTATTTCTATTTTCAATTTTTTGAAGAACCTCTATACTGCTTTCCAGTGTTTGCACCAATTTACATTCCTACCAGCAGTTCACGAGGGGTCCCTTTTCCCTACATTTTCACCAAAACTTGTTATTTCCTTTTGATTTTAGCCATTCTGACAGGTATGAGGTGATATCTCATTATGGTTTTGATTTGCATTTCCCTGATGATGAGTGATGTTGAGCATCTTCTCATGTGTCTGTTGGCTATCTGGATGTCTTCTTTGGAAAAATTTCCATTTAGGTTCTCTGCCCATTTTTAATCAAATTATTTGGGGGTTTTTTGGTGTTGAGTTGTGTAAGTTTTTTTAAAATATATTTTTGATATTAACCCAGTATCAGATATACCATTTGCAAGTATCTTCTGTTCAATGGGTCATTCTTTGTTTTGTGGATGGTTTCCTTTGCGGTACAAGAGCTTTTTACTTCGGTGGACTCCCAGTAGTTTATTTATTTATTTTTTTGTTCCCCTCGCACAAAGAGGCATAACCATAAAAATGTTGCTAAGGATGGTGTCCACAAGATTATTTCCTGTTTTCTTAGGAGAGTTTTATGGCTTCAGAACTCAGATTTAGGTCCTTAAAACATTTTGAGTTTATTTTTGTGTATGGTGTAAGAAAGCGGTTCAGTTTTGTTCTTTTGCATGTAGCTGTCCAGTTTTTCCAACATCATTTATTGAAGAGATTGTATATCCTTGCCTTCTTTGTCATAGATTAATTGACCATAAATACATGGGTTTACTTCTGAGATCTCTATCCTCTTCCATTGATCCGTGTGTCTGTTTTTGTGCCAGTACCATATTTTTTTGATTACTACAACTCTGTAGTGTATTTTGAAATCTGAGAGTGTGCTACCCGCAGCTTTGTTCTTTCTGAAGATTGCTTTGGCAATTCTGGGTCTTCTGTGCTTCCAAAATTCTTTAAAATAAACTTTTACTTTTGCTTTCTGGCTTATCTGTGATTCTTATTCTAAGAAAAGAGGTAAGAGAAAAAATGGACAAAAAGTATTTTATTCCCATGATTCAAAATGCTACTTATCTAAGAATGAACGCTGAAATGAAATGATCCACCTCCCAAATACTCATGCATGTTTTCCCTAATTTCAATATATTTACACATTTTTTGGGGGGGGATAATTGGCGCAACTGCCTAAAATTCATCTCAGCTCTAATCTCAGTTTCTATAAAATGTGAGTGATATTAAAACTGCTTACTGAGAGACTGCATGCTCTTACTCTATCTATCCCTGGAAAAAGAGAAGTCTTTCTTCGTGTGTTATCTAGAAATTGTCTTGGAGTTGTAAAATAGAATTAAGAAGCAGAAGCACATATGCCCTGAGAAATGTCAAGCCCAGAGCTCTTGGAGATTTATCCTCTATGTATCTTGGATTTTAGAATCAAATTATCCAGGCATCTTAAGAATTAGCACATCTCTACCCTCATGGGGTTAATTTATGTAGACTAAGGAGATGCCGAGCATTAAACAGGTTGCCTTTGCGGTAATCATAGACTTCCACTGGGAGATCTTAATTGGCAACAAGTAAAACTGCTCTGCATGAATTCTTAATGGTGGACACCAAATAAAATAAGAACTGTGATTTGTTTTCTAAATCCCTTCAGGAGAAAAAGAGGCTATCTCTGGGGAATAGAATGTGTAGCAAACAGAGAGAGCTCAGTGCTCTGTAATAGCAATAAAAGCTCTGAAAGCAAACCTCATGCTATGCCAACTCAATAAGAGCACATGGTCTCCCAGCTCTGCACCTCTGTCTCACTCTGCCGGGGTCAAAGGAGACCAGGGATAGCACGCTTTACATTATCTTCCCCCTCCTCTCAACCCTTGGGCTGGATTTCTAAATCATAGCTGGATTCTAGGGCAAGTGTAAGCACAAGGGCCACCCTGGAAACCCATCAATGTCACTTCTCAATTACCCACTAGGGGTTGTTTGAGAGATGCAGACAGTCTCAAACCCCTGCCGAGATAAGAGTATTGCCTCTAAGTCGTGCCCTTTGCCCAGCATAAGGGAGAATAAATCAGAGCTCTGGAAACTGGGTATTGCCACATGCTTCAACAGTTAGGTCATCCCTGGACAGGGCACAGGGGGGCTGGTGGGCTGAGCCGTATCCCGAAGGATGCTTACTCTAGCCTGATGCTGGTGCTTTAGAGGAGCCAGGAAGCCTTTCGGCCTCTTGTAGCTCTGAAGCCCTGGGGGAAGTGGCATTCTTGTCTTTAAGGTGACTTTTGTTCAGTAGCAGAAGGGACTAATAGAACTAAGCCCAGAAATGTATCTGGATTGACTGAACGGGAAGATCACTCAGGTTTGTAATTGATCTTGTACCTGAGGATTCATCCACATTATAGTTTATTTAGGTGACCTGTATGTGTTCTGCATGTTTAACTACTTATGGAGTTGCCTGGTATTTGAATTCAGGTCTTCTGGGGTGAGGAGGCATCGAAAATGCCAGAGTAAAACTCTACATTCACTTTATATACATGATTCCCCCCCCCCTTTTTTAAATCAAATTTGTCCATCCTTTAAATTAAAGGACAATGCTAATCCAGCAGAGAAGGTATATTTAGGTCCCAACCTCATAAATATTTTATTTTTTTTTAAGATTTTATTTATTTTTTGACAGAGAGAGAGACGGCGAGAGAGGGAACACAAGCAGGGGGAGTGGGAGAGGGAGAAGCAGGCTTCCCGCTGAGCAGGGAGCCGGACATGGGGCTCGATCCCAGGACCCTGGGATCATGACCTGAGCCGAAGGCAGATGCTTAACGACTGAGCCACCCAGGCGCCCCAACCTCATAAATATTTTAAATAGACTCTTTAAAACCTTATGGGTCTTATCCCCTTCTCTTCACTCCAAATTGTTTGAAAGAAAATTCACATATATTTGTCAAGATCATTCTGTGGGGCTAGTTGGAGGAATCTGCAAAATAGCTTTTAGGAGACTGTCCTTCAGAAATCCAGAGGCTTCCCTGAGGAGGGTGTGTTTGATCTGACTCCTGAGGAGGAACAGATCTGAAGGCGTGAGGGCAAAGGAAGAATCAGTTACTGAACCCATGTGATTTGAACTGCCTTTAAGACTTTAGAGTATAACTGTATATAAGATGATGAGAAATTCAGGTCAGGAACTTTTTATAGTTAATAAAGCACAGTGTAGATGAAGGCATTAGATGAATCTACAAAGATATAAAATTTCCCTCTAAGATAACTGGGAAGCATCCCCACTTTAAAGATGGATTTATTGCTGCCGTGGGAAGCTTGAGTTGAATCATGTTGTACAAGCGGGTCCATGGATGCTTTGAAAGTATTCTACTGCTCGTTTAAATGGGTTCATGTCCTTCAAGAAACACTCTCAAAATCCCCCCAAATATTTTAATGTCAGTCGGATTTGGGGGTCATCCAGGGACATTTACCCCTATTTAATCTGAAGATATTTGGCCTCAAACAATTTGCTATTTTTAGGTCCATGCTTATCTTACTAGGATGGCCAGGAACCTAATGTGATTTATTTATCTGAAATTAAATAAGGAGCCTCAAGCGAGAGATGTTTTAGAGATTTATTTAGAGTAATAAAGATCCCAAATATTCCCTACTAAGTTGAAAGGAGAAAAACTCCAGCAGGAACAATATAAATGACCCATTCGATACAAATGCATGTGTTGAGGCTGAAGTACACCCACAGTAAGAAGTGATAAAGTGTCTTTTTCTGCGGAAGGAAGGATGAAATGCCTAATTTACCCTGGCCTTCTATTTAATTTTAGTTTTAATGGAAAAAAAATCACTAACTTGTTAGTGTTTGAGCATACTTGTGGTTTTTTTTTTTAAGAAATTGATTATTAGGATATAACTATGTATTTCTATATGGGCAACTCTGGAGTTGAAAGGAGTAATTTTTTTTCTTTTTTTATTTGCTTACCCCCCCATTCTTTTTGATCTTCTATATTTAGTTTTTTAAGATTTATTTATTTGAAAGACACAGAGAGAGAGAGAGAGAGGGCAGAAGGTGAAGGCAGAGGAAGAGAGAGAATCTCCAGCAGGCTCCATGCTGAGCGTGGAGCCCTATGCGGGGCTCGATCTCAGGACTCTGAGATCATGACCTGAGCTGAAATCAAGAGTCGACCCCTTAACCAACTGAGCCACACAGACACCCCTTGACCCTCTGTATTTAGAGGCCTGGCACCAAGCAGGAAGTTCTCCTCCAATTCTGGGGAGAGCTGTCTGGGCCTCTGTGAAAAGAGGAAATACAAACTAATTTTTTTTTTCTCTCTCTCAGAGGCTTTAACTGTAGCACATTGAATACTTTTGAATTACAAATTAGACCTCATAAATAATCCAACAAAGAGCTGAGGATGGAAATGCACCCTGGGATCAAAGAACTAGGAATAAGTTGAAATTGTAAAGGAGTTGGTAGAGGCATATCTAGGTATGTCAGGGCAGAGAGAACTTCTAAGATGCGAACGTCTCTTGCAGGGTTGGTGGAGGTTGGCCACCTCTGGCTGGTTTCATGGCCCAGGAGCCCTCAGGAGATTGCTTTATGGAAACCTGACTGACTTGCTGCTCTGGCGTTCGCTCTTTACTGAACGCTCACTGATTGAGTATCATACATGTACTCTCTGTGGAGATAATCTTAGATTTTCACCGGCAATCACCATGTGCCTGAGAGAGAAAGACCACTGCGGCTCTCAGCTCTGCATTACTCTATTAACCCAATTTTATTAGTAGGGGAGATCTCTCACTTAGACCCTAGGGATGCTCTGGTTTTTATTCCCGCCTAGTCCAATTAAGGAGGACAACGCTTCAGCAGAATATTCTAGACATGGAATAGTGGCTCTGTCCTCACCTTCAATGACCACTATACTGGTTCCACTCAGGTAGTTCTCATTCACACAGGGTTATTGTCTAATTTTCTCATGAGGGCCAGTCATATTCCTCGGGTCTGTGGCCTGTGGAACCAGGTCTTCTCCTTCTCCTGTCTCTCATAGCACTTAGCTTAAGACCTAAAACTTCAAACATGAAGCTTCATTTACCTCAAAACCAAAGGGACAACTGGAAGCATTTTAGTCACCTCTGCAACTTAGTGACTTAGCACATTATCGACACTCAAATTACTTTTCTATCCATGGAAGGGATTAATGATGATTCAAGAAGAGGAATTACTAAAGGCTTATATGTTCATTAAGGATGAGCTCAGCTCTGTTTGTAAGTCCAGGCAAGAAAAAAAGTCAAGAAGCTTAGTAAAAGTCATCAGTCTCTATGGTGTACCAATGCTAAAGGGGACACACAATTTAAAGACAGTTACTCTTAGAAAGTTAAAGATGGGGACACTTAATAAAGATGGGCATGTGTTGTTAGTGATAGATATTGGGAAGGGTGCTTGTTTCACTAGGCATTTATTTTATGCTTCTTTCAAGATGCAATCATACGGTAAGAAGTTTTAAGGTATGTCATGTCTGCAGGATGGGTGCACAGCCTGGGAAGGGCTCTAAATTGGTATTTCTGCCCCCATTTTTACTCCCTTTAGCTACCAATTGCATCTTGAACTGCAAATAACCTTATCAATAGAAGCAATGAAAGAATATCTTGTTATTTTGAAAGAAAAGAATTAAGAGATTATGATGGGTTAAAAAAATCCATGATAAAAATCAATACCTGAAATAACAAGCATTTATTTCTTTTCCAGCTTGTGTAAAATGAATTACAGAAAAATGTTAGAGGCATCGAGTCACTTTTTAAAACAGAATCAGGGCTTGATCTGAAAGGCTAGAAATGGGGTGTTTGCAGAGAGGGTTGTAAGCATTTCATTAAGATAGACACTTTGAAGTCAGAGTAGAGTTCAGCATAAGTAAGAGTGACATAGGCTGCCTAGCTGAGGGTGAATTTCCAAAGAATTCATGGCAGGGAAAACAGCGGAGGGAAATAAGGGAGGGTGGCAAAAGAGAACAACCAACAACTAAAAGGAAATGGCCATGTTCTTAGCTAAGTGCTTTAGATAATGTAATTACAAATAAGGGACACGCTCTGTTCTAAAATATGATGTCTCCTCTCGCTGGGGCTGGCATTTGGGGGCTCAGCAGTACAATCAGGGTCTCTGTTCAGATGGTTTGCTGACTACACTGTACTGTCAGGAAGTTTGTAAAAGAGCATCCCTGGTTTATCGCTTGCAGTGTATAGTTCAGGTCATGATGCTGCCACTTGCTGTGTGGTCCTGGGACAGTCATTTAGGCATTTGGGGGGCTGGGTTTCCCATTGATATCAGAAAGGGGTAAAATAAGTGAGTTTGGCAGTCCTTTCTTGAGAGTTCACAATCTACAATTCTTACCAATTATCTTATAGGCCAACTGAAGAGCTAGATGAGGTTGGGAGAGAAGCGATAGATGCGTAGGATTGCTGAGGGCAAAGTGACCATTTCCCTTCCTGAAAGAAGGCAGCAAATGATTTTTATGGACCTCGTTTTCTTTCAGCTCTAATTCTTAGGCTGTGTTTTGGCATGGAACCTTCCAAAGGTAATAAAACAGCATGCTGGCAGACCCAGGGCACCAGAGCAGGGTTAAGAGTCTGTGACCACTTTCAAAAGGTTTTTCAGGAAATTGTCCTGTTGAATAATGTTTAAGTTTCCACAGAGGCTCTGAGCACAGCATGGTATATAAAAAAAAGTCAATTGCACAATATTAAAATTAAAAAAAAAAAAGCAACTCTGGGGTATGGTCCCTATCAAGGGAAATTGAATTGTCTTATGATGTCTCTTCAGTAGTCCCTGGAGATTCACAGACTCACTGGATCATTGAAAGCCAGAATGTGTATTTACCTGGATTTATTCATTTTTATTGTCTAATTGATTTTTCCTGTATCTTTGCTTTGGAAATGAAGATATATATGGGGCCAGTTACAGAAGGCCACTCTAGAGGAGAAATTCTTTGGATCAGATACACAATTTAGGACGTCGGCCTTTGGGACCATTTGTTACCAAGATGATATAATTTAAAACATACCGAAAGTCACATCTATCCAAAAATACTTTTCCCACTGGACTGCAGAGAATCCTCATGCTTGAAATAAAGGAAATTGGGTATCCAGAAAATCACCCCTGAAATCTGTACTTGCCACCTGATGAGCACCCTAACATTACCCTCTTAGTTCTTCATAGTATCTCACCAAGGAATAGATTGCCAGATTAGATACCTGTGGAAATCAGAGTCCTGGACATTTTTTAGCGAAGTCAAGCGTATTTATTTCCTTACTATTTTCTATTGAGTTGTAATTGACATACAACCCTATATTAGTTTCAGGTGTATAACAGAGTGATTTGATACTTTTATACGTTATGATGTGATCACCAAGGTAGGGTCTACTTATCGTCTGTCACCATTTAAAGTTATTAGAATATTATTGACTCTATACCTTAGGCTGAACATTACTTTCCATGACTTATTTCATAATGGAAGTTTGTACCACTTGTCCCCTTCCACCAACTTCACCTGTTCCCTGCACCCCTCACCCCTCTGGCAACCACCAGTTTGTTTTCTGTATTTGTGAGTGTGTGTTTCTGTTTTGTTTTTGTTTTGTTTTTTTTTAGATTCTACGGTAAGTGGGATCATAAGGTATATGGCTTTCTCCATCTGACTTATTTCACTTAGCATAAAGACCTTTAGGTCCAACCATGTTGTCACAAATGGCAAGGCCTCATTCTTTTTTTAAGTAATTAATTAAGTAATATTCCATAGCTGATATATATGAATATATATCTTATGTATCCATTCATCCATCAATATTCCCTTAGGTTGCTTCCATATCTTGGCTATTGTAACTCATGCTTCAGTGAACATAGGGGTGAATATATCTTTTCAAATTAATGTTTTCATTTTCTTCAGATGAATACCCAAAAGTTGAATGGAAGAAAGAAAGTACTATTGGAAATGGTATGGTATAAATCTAAATATTTCTAAATCTAGCCATGCCTGTCCCTACCAAACCCGGCCTCCTTTTTACTGATTATTCCTATTACACACACTCTCTCTCATTGTTCATTTCTCCATTTCAGACAAGTTGTTCCCAGCCTTCAAAGTACACCTTAGCTCTTCCTCATCTGTAACTCCTCATGTGGATTCCTCAGGCTGCCTGGGCTCCATTTTTTTTTTTTTTTCTAATCCACCCTTAACTTGGGACTATACCACACATGTACACATAATGATTCACATCTTATAAAAAACTTCAGAATTATTCCATGTACCTTAATCTTAACTGTACAAATATTGCCAGGGCCTGGCTTTCCACTTCTGTTATTTATTAAATGGTGGTTAGCTTAGGTCGAACCTAAGTATTCAGCTAACACATACTAACTGATTCTCTTGAACAGAGCAATTAGAAGTCCTATGTGGTACTCTTGCTGCACTAACTATATCAAGAATATTTATTTCAGATGTCATCTGAGGACATTACAAACCAGCGAATGTCCAGAAGGCCAGTGACTAGAATGACATGATGTGCAAAATAATCATGGTGAGAGAAATTAGGGATGTTGACAAGGAGAAAACTAAAAGATAGACCTCTAATTGTTTGAAAACTCCAGTGAGTTGCCTTGTGGAGAAGGGGTTATAGCCACCTCCTGAGATGTTCATGAGCACAGAACTGGTTACCTAGCTGTCGAAGTGAGAACCTGAGAGTTGGCAACTCAGCACTAGAAGGGAATGTTCTGACGCGTCTAGCCTCTGATGTGGAGGAGGGTGTTCTTGAGATAGTGAGCTTTGTACCGCTACAAGCGCCAAAGCACAAGCTGAGAGACCATCCGTCTGATGTTGGATGGAGTGGATTCCGCTACACTAGACAGGAAGAGGCCAGCCACCCCTTCACGCGAGGTGGCTCATCATCTGCCTCTTACACTCCAGCTCCAATGTTTCCATCAGTCGCTCAACTTGTAAGGACTATTTCCTCTTCTGTGTACCATCCCTTTTATATATCTGAAGACCCTTTTACATGTTTGGCCTCAGTGTTCACTTTTCCAAAAGAAAGCGATGTAGGTTCTTCCTTGGGCTCCTTGTACAACTCACTTTTCAGGCCCCAATTAATCATGGCCACCTACTGGACTTATTCTAGTTCGTCAGTTTTCCTCTTAACATATGGGGCTCTAATCTAAACATAATATATTTTATTATGACCAGATTACAAGTCTAGTTTCAGTCATCCTTTGAGAGAGGGTTGTTATTTTAACTTTATGATTCCCCCCCACCCAGTGGTACTAATTGTTAATAACCTTTAGGCAAAATACCTAAAATTCCAGCATTGCATCATGCATATCCCATTACTCTCTTGCAGACTCAAAGAATATAAATCATTATTTTAAGAAAGGGCAAAGAGTGTTTTAAATTTAGAAAATCTGTTCTCTTTTCCTCCACCACTCCTTTATTCCCTGATTTTTTAAATTACCATGTCCTGTTTCACATCTTCATTTTTCCAATGCCAAGGCTTTATGGTTAAGAGGTCAGAGCACAATTAATAATTACAAGTAAATTAGGTCATTCCTGACCTTGGTGGAACTTTTATTGGCTAATTACTCTGGCCTTCAGAAGGGAGAAGGGAGTGAGTTTCAGATCATCACTGAAATGAACAATTATTAATTTAACAGTTAAAATCCGAAGGTTAAGGATTATCAGGGAGGATAATGCTAGAAAGAAGAAACAAACCTCATGAGAAAGTACTTACTGAGAGTGCATCAAAGTGAATGGAACTACTGGATTTTTTTTTGCTGGAGACAGAGATTAGAGTGGAGTGTTGTAGGTGTTTCTCATGGTCTCTATTTAGATTTTTCCAGTTTCAACCATATTATGACAGTGGTATGTACATTTCACAAAAGAAGATAGTGCTTTTTGAAGATACACTATGTTAAAAGTTTCATTTATTTTGTAAATTCAATTCCACTGCCCCTTCTTTGTGTGGCCCCCCTTCCCACTCACCCCCCCCCCCTAAATCTCTGATAGATTTATTTCTGGCCCATTTACTACGTTAGTAAGCAAGTTTATTTTTCTGGCTCAATGTTAAGTATTGTTAGAGAAGTTCCATTTCCAGGCAGTTTTAAAGTAGAACCATTATCTTCCTCCTCATAATTTTGAAGTTAACATTTGAAAACCTTTTTCAAGTTTGGATAACAGTTGAAAAATGATTGTGTGAAGTTTGCATTCATCTTTGTCACAATAGTGAAGATTTTGCAATAAATACCGTGTAGATTATTTTTCCTGTCAAATGGCTGCTAGATATTGGAGTAAATTAATTAGCCAAGACTGTTGTCAGATGTGGATATCCCAATATTGTCAAAGTGAAGGCATGAGCTGAGATTGGGTGAAAGGCAAAAGCTGGTTCACTTGTCAACTGGAAACATTTGGGAAGGGTCAGTTAGGGTAGCTTGGGAAAAACCATTTTGAAAACCAGGTAGGTATACATGACACTGGGTTTCTACACTTGTGAGCCAGTGAGATCTTCTTTTTTCCTAAGGAGCATGCAGTTAAACTCATTTGATAATGGGCTGGAAATGGAAGTGTCCTAGATATAGGGATAGTATACAGCCATGCTATAATGCAGCGAGAAGAGGTATTTGAATAGCTGCGTGGATGTTTGCAGGTCTTGATGGGAAAACCACAGAAAGGTCAGAGGTTCAAAATGTCTGGAAGGTTTCCTGCTTTTCATTTGAGCAAACCAGAGACCAAAGTGTGGATAAATCCTTAGGAAAACTTTCTCATGGGATTTCCAAGACCTGATTCTTCTGTAAAGTTGGAATGTAAAAATACCCTATATACTTGTGTTTGGGAATGAGATACTTCAGATACAGTTGGCTTTGCTTAATGTATCATCAAACATTGGTTTCTTGAATGTCCATCTTCTATTCACAAACCTGGCAGTTTCTCATGGCATCCGAAATACAGTATTGGAGGCTTTCACAAATGGAAGCAAAAATTGTCAGGGAGCATCATGGCCCTAGTGCCATCTCTGTCTTTACGTGGAGCCGGCAAGCAGGGCGTCTTTGATTTTAACTTCAAACATCCATAACATGACCCAAACATGGCATTTTTTCTTATTAACTGTGATGGGCCTGTCATTAATTTATACAAGCCACTTAACATCTATTTGTATTTCTAACCTCTCCCACCTCTTGTTGGGTAATAAATTCCATAAATTTAATCCCTAATTTGTGGAATAGGACTTCCTTTTATTTGGCTTAAACACACACAAGCTTCAAGAGGTGACCCCTCTATTAGACGTTTGAGGGTTTAATGAATAATTCTGTTTCATGTTATGCATATTATTTATAACCTCATAGATATAAGTCACTTTGGTTCTGACACAGAATGCCCACAGAAAAACCACAAGAGTAGCTTCAGAATCATGTTTTGTTTTCTTGATTTTTTTATCTTTTAAAGCATCAAACAGTATTCAGTATTATGATAGGAATTCTAGTCTTGAGTCTGCTACTCTGTAACCACAGGTAAGTTATTTGGTCACTGGACTTTGATCTGTAAAGCTGTAATCTGAGCTGAAATTTCTTCTCAGCTCTTAGGTCTTTTGAATTTGTGACTCTATAGGAAAACACAGAGCTTACACTGAAAGATTTCTGAAATAAAATTCAAATCAAATAGCCATTTAAAAATTTTAATATTTTGGGGAAGGAATAACAGAAAAGTTTATAAATATAAACAAATTGAGGAATGAGACCTTATAAAGTGTGCCACTGAACTTGGGGGTAGAAAAACAGACAAAACTCCTTTTTCTCTTTTAAACATATTGCTCCTCTACCCACTCCAAATGGTCTACATGGTCCATATTTTCATGGATGCTCATGATATTCCATTATTTGGTATTCATTACATCGTCCGACTTTATATCCCTCTTCTTTTTAAAAATCTCAGTTACAGTGCCATCTCCTCCCAAAAGCAGTTCCTGATTCTGTACTGAAAATGGGCTGCTCCATCTTCTGTAGTCCCACAAAATTTGACATGTGAATGCGGTGCAGAACTTCCTTCATTCTGATTTATGTTACAAGTGGGTTAATAACTTCTCTGGCTCCCTCTTAACCAGTAAGCTACTGGAAGAGGAAATCGTGTCTGTTCGTCTCTTCACCTGGTGCCTAATGGGCCAGGATTGTTTGAATGCATGTGGTTACATGGTCATCATGAGTTGTTAGGGGTAGATAGTCATGCGTCATAGATTCAGAGCAATCACACTTTCCAGGGCTGAGGCAATGGGAGTTCTGATAGGAATGAACATTGCCATCACTCTACCACTTGCTGCATTTCTGTATAGGAGAGGAGCTCTCTGACTACATTTCCTGGACATGGATTCTTGGTTCATTTCCTCTTCATTCCCATTTCTCCTCTTGCATTATTGCCTTTGCTCTCTCTAGTCAGAGTCTTCTACTTTTACTCTCATTTTCAGCCTGATGGAAGTCTTGTAAACTGCACATTGGAAGGGATTCCATTCATATAATGCATTCCCCAAATATGTATACTGTAGAATAGCCCTATCCAGTATCCTCTACTTACCATGTCCATACATGTTCACACCCTATATTCATTTTCTGGCCTTCATATTTCTTAAGACCTACTGTCAGTTTTTGGTGTCTTTGTCCCCCTGTTACACTAGCTTCTGCGAATCATTACCCCACTAATGGCTTGTCTCCTGCCTCCTGGATCAATATATGTCGAAGGAAGACCTAGCATTTTGATTTCTTTCGTTTGATCATGTTTTTTTTCCTCCAGAATACTTCTCATAGTGTCCCTGCTGGGCCCAAGTCAGCATTTCTAAGACAGCTCTCCTCTGTTTTGACTCTGAAGAGCAGTGTGGCAAGTACAAAGCTTGGAATAAAGCCACCAATAACACTTTATGCCAGTACTCTTCGAAGCTCTTTACAAGTATTTAACTCATTTAATCCTCACAATTCTGAGGTTTAGTATTCTCATTTTACCAATGAGGAATGTGAAGCACAGACCATTAGCTAGTTTGGCTCAAGGGTTGGGTCCTTAATCATTAAATGCTCAATGAGTTGTTAATAAATATTTCCAGCTCTATCGCTTATAGGTGCATTGTAGAATTGCAACGCCTGTTCCCTTGTGGTTTGGAGGGGTCATGTGACTCATTCTGACCAATGAGTTGCTAGCAAAAGTAACATTCCAAGTTGAAGCATTTAATTATGGATGTGCAACCCTCCAATGTGTTCGTTTGCTCTGCTGTGCCAGCCATCAGTGCTCAGCCTGATGATTCATTATAAAGCTAGGATCATAGAATGACTGCATAAAGGCCATTGCCAACATGTAATGTGAAGAAGAAATAAGTTTTCATTTCAAGCCAGGGATATCTGGGGATTGTTTGTTACCATAGTATAACCTAGCCTATCCTGACTTCATATACAGGCCAAAATAGTATAAAGGCAGAAGAGATTCTCTCTAGTACCCAGAATATATTTCCTAAAAATTAATAATTTATTATGGTTCTACTTTATTTCAATCCCTATGTGTCAGTCTCAGCTTTGGTTTTTCCCTTTATCTTATGCCCAAAATATTTCCAGAATATGTCTCAAAATTCTGTTTCTTTCATAAAGTCTGGGACCAGTTCTTAAAATTTCTTTGAATTTACTATTATTGCCCAAATAGTAGTTATGCAATTTTAAGATTTTACAGGTCATTTAAAACTTTGGTAAGTGTTGTATTCTTAATTCAGAAAAAATAAGTACACTGAAAAAAATCCATGTTTACATTTTGGAAAAAATAAAATAATCTTGAATGCACAAAGGACAGGATGAAACTGTATAGGCAACTATAATTATCTTTGTAAAGAAAGTTGTAGTGGGTATCCATTCATTAGGAACACTATATTTTAATTATCTGGGAGTCATCTTAGCTGTAGTTATTGCTGGCTATAAAAAAGTTAATTTAGGTTTAATTTTTAAAATTTAATTAGTTAAAATGACTCCTATTCTTATTATTAAAAAAGGAATGTCAGTAACATTCCACAGGAATGTATACGCTGGAGAGCAACTTGTAACAGAAACTTGAGGGCTCATTAGAATTTATAACATGTACTTAATTACCATAGTTGTTTCAAAGTACAACTCAAAATTATGATCATTAGTAGTTTTTCTTTAAGTCTATTTATTCTTGTTGATACTAGCTTGTTAAGGGGGCAATATTATCTAGGGCAGGGGTCAGTAAAGGTTTTTTGTTAAGGGCCAGACAGGAAATATTTTTGGCTTTCCTGGATGTATCCTTATGGTCCCTGTCTCAGCTACCCAACTCAATAACTGCGGCTCAAAACAGCCACAGGCAGTACATAAGTGAGTGGGTGTGACTGTGTTCCAATAAAACTTTATTCAGGAAGATAGGCAAGATTTCACCTGTGGATGCCAGTTCCTGAGCTCGAGTGAATTTTTAAATCTTCTTGTGTTGTTTTACAACCCCCTCCATACCAACTCCTGAATAAGTAAAGAAAGACTGCAGGTTATTACAAATTTGATTTTGTGTTTCCATGTCGTTCTAAGTCATGCTTAGAGATGCTCCGCTAAGCTCCACGGGCACCACGAACTCCTCCCAGTCCGGTGGCTAGCAGGGTGGGAAGTGGGTAAGGACACCTCACAGCCAGCTTTGATTCTCTCTCTGAGTCCCTTGTGTGGTCCTAAATATATGTAAGCCCAATTTCCCCATCTATAAAGCAAGCAGAAATGGCATTAAGTTCCTTTCAGTAATCATATTCTTTTGTGATTCTATGATGAGAAACATTAAAAAATCTAAGCCCATGACTCATCGAGTAAAAATTAAGAGGATTAATAAGATCCTTGTAAAATTATGTGAGCATCTAGTGAGAAAGATACATTATTAACTTTCTGTTAGAGTTCCTCTCAAAAATATGTTTGTATTATTTTTGTAGGATTGCATTCTATAGGTTGTTAGAAAACCACGGAAGCTATCCCCATGCTAGGGTAGAGGAGTGGAAAATGGATTTCCTACATGCAAGTTTAGTTGAAATGTATTCCACCTTCCCACTTATACAGCGAGCACTGATTTGGTGGGTATAAACAAAATGAAATAAGCACATGTGTGCAAGAGGGCAATTCTCTCCCTTCCTTGCATGTACATTACTGCTTTGCTAATAGGTTGCTCAATATAAAGGGAGGGATAATGAAAGTAACATATAGGATTATAGAGACAGATATACACATTATATACATATATAAACACATACCAATATATATGTGTGTATATATACATATGTACATACTAATATATGAAATACAGACAGTGATTTCAGGAGATAGCTTAAAGACAGGATCTGAATACAAACAAAAAATACAGAAAGTAAGCTGTGAAAATGTAGTCATGTACTTTTTTTCTTTTTCTGGCAGACCATAACCTTGATTTTAAGAACTGGCACAGTATCTGATATAATAGCTGCTTAATAAATGATGGTTGAATGAATGCATTGATTAATGAAAGGCCATTCATCTTTAAGTGGTATTTATTTGTATTGTTAACAAGCCCCAGGAGAATAACCAGGCACTACTTCAGTGCATTCCATTTATATATTTTATTAATGATGACAATGCTATCCTAGAACAAGGGTCTGCTTGGTTATGAGTGAAAGAGTGTGGGAAGTCCTGTGGAATCTTGCTTTGAGTGGCTGGGCTTAATTCAGCCCTGGCCACAGAGGTTTAATTATTAAAGAAACCGAGTTTCTCTGATTAAGACTGGCTGTGATAAAATAGAAACTCAGTAAGAAGTAAGTAAAAATGAGTATAATAGTAATTAATCTGGGATAAATCCAAAATTAACAAGCCATATAGTGTTAGTTATATGAGAGCTTTATTTCAAAAAGAAACTTCTTATAAAAAAATGATTGTTCAACCCTAATAATTTAAAAATCAGCAGACATTTATTCAGTGCTACTATACAGTGCAGAAACTTCCCATGAAAGATTACAAAATAGTTTATGAGCCAACCTGAAAGACATGACAAGCCATAATATAAGGATAAAAAGGAACAGATGGGAGGTGCCTGGGTGGCTCAGTCAGTTAAGCGTCTGCCTTCGGCTCAGGTCATGATCCCGGGGTCCTGGGATTGAGTCCCGCATCAGGCTCCTTGATCTGTGGGGAGCCTGCCTCTCCCTCTCCCTCTGCCTCTCCCCGCCCTGCTCATGCTCTCTCTCTCATGCATGTGCTCTATTTCTCTCAAATAAATAAAATCTTAAAAAAAAAAAAAAAGGAATAGATGGAAGCAAAGATAAGTAAGAGACCTTTTCAGCAACAACTTAAAATTATGAACAATAAGGTGGTAAATAACCAATGTGGCTATGCGTTTTTTTGTGTTGTTAGAAGTGTACTTTCAGGGTAAACTCCAAAATGTGAGAATGCTCACTCAAATGGTAAATGCAAATGAAGTTTTGTTAGATGTTGACAGATTTTCCTTCAGGAGGTTTGTGCCAAATTTTCACCAGCAATATATTAGAATGTGTGTTCACGCACAGTCTCACCAACAGAGTGAGTTTTTGAATGTCTGCATTTTCTATACTCTGATAGATGAGAAACTATCTCAATGTAGTTGTAATTTGCATTTCTCTAGTATGAGTGAACTTGAACACCTTCCCATATGCTCAGAGGCCACTTTCTCATCATTTTGTGAATTGTCCATAACTTTTGCTAATTTTTTATTAAGATTTTCCCCTTACTTTAAGAGTTCTTTGTATATTAGGGTTATTAGCCTTTGTTTATGATTTATAACAAACATTTTCTCTTGGTATGTCAGTAGTCTTTTGATTATTTGTGTGTGTGTGTGTGTGTGTGTGTTTTGCTATGCATGGTAGGCAGAATAATGGCCCCCAAAGATGTCCATGTCCTAATTCCCAGGATCTGTAAATATATTATTTCTTTACATAGCAAAAGGTACTTCGCAGTTATGATTAAATTAAGTGCCCTCAGAGGGAGAGTATATTCCTGGATTACTCAGGTGGGTCCTTCAAAACTAAGAATCAGTCTTGGCTATAGTGAGAAGGCAATATGGTTGGAAAAAAAGATCATACAGACACAACATTGCTGGCTTTGCAGAATGAGGAAAGGGCTATGAGCCAAGGAATGAGGACAGCATCTAAGAAGCTAGAACAGGCAAGGGACCAGATTCTCCTCTAGAGCCTCTGGAAAGCAATGCAGTGTTCCCTACACCTTGATCTGAAACCAGTGAGACCACTTGGAATTCTACCAAAAACCGTAAGGTAGGAACAGCATTGTTTTAAGCCACTGCACTTGTGATAATTTCTTAGAGCAGCCATTAAAACAAATATAACATGCTATCAAAAATTTTTATATAGTCAAATTTATTGATCTTTTACTGTATCTGTTGTTTGGGTCACTGTTATGTAAGCATTTCTTGCACTCGGGTTATAGAGAAGTTACCTGTTTTTTGCATTTCTTGTATGGCCTTAGATTACACTTAGATTACAACTTAGATTACAATTTAGATTACACTTAGATACAACTTAGATTACACTTAGATTCTGAATCTATTTGGAGTTCATGTTCTGTGTGGTTTGAAGTGTGAATTTAGTGTTCTTTTTTGGTCAAATGGCCCATTAGTTGTGCGGTGTTCTTCATTCAAAAAGCCCATTGCTGACCAGTGATTTGAAATGCTGTCTTTATTATATCGTATATTTCCACATGTTCTCAGGGCTCTCCCTGGACATTGCCGTCCGTTCCTGCCCTATTTGTCTGTCCGTGCACCAGCACCACACTGTTTTTATTACAGGAGATATAGAGTATGTTTACTCCACGGTAAACTATTTTTCTCATTATAGCTTTTCTTAGTGGTGATTCTTACAAGACTTTTTCATAAGAACTTGAGTAGGAACTTGTCTAGCTCCAAAAAAATCTTGTTGGTATTTTTATTGGAATTGTGTTCACTTTATAAAGTCACTTAGAGAGAAGTGACATTTTTTATAATACTGAGTCATTGTATCATAGCAGAGTGAAGGTGGCCTTCTATATTTTCAAGTCCACTTTTGTGATTTTGAGGAGTTTTAAAGCTTTCCTTGTGCAGATTTTATACATTTCTTATGATTTTCCCTAAATATTTTATCTTCTCTGTTGGTAATATTAATGAGATTTTCTATATAACAGCTTATCCCTCTAACAGGTTATTATTAGTATAAAAGATGGTGATTGATTTATGTATATTAATTTTAGTGAACCTGAATTTTTATTGTTTGAATTAATTTTATTGTTGATTCACATTATTTTTTCAGGCATACTACTGTCATCTAAAAATATAGTTTTTATTCTTCTCTAATTCTTAGGCTCTATTTGATTTATCTTGTATGACTGAATTGACTACACTATAATGTTGAATAGTAGTGGGGACAGTGGGCATCCTTGCCTTGTCCGTGATTTTACTAGAAATGCCTCAAATATTTCTCTATTAAGTGAGATACTGGTGTTCAGACAAAGGGTGTGTGTGTGTGTGTGTTACCATGTTAAGAAAAAAATACATCAATTCTTGTCTTTCTGAATTTTTATCAGGGAGGGTGTTAAATTTTGTCAAGTCTTTTAAAATATCTGTGCAGAGACTCATGCAGTTATTCTTACTAGATTTAGCAATGTGGTATATTATATTAACTAATTAATACTGAGCCAAATGCAAGTGGCTTTTGGTCATGGTATATTTTTTAATGTAGTATTGCATTGTCTTGCTTATATTTATTTAGCATTTTTGCATCGAAAAATAGTGACATTGGTCTGTAATACTTTTTAACTGTCTTTAATCAGGTGAAATTGTTTTCTTAGTTTTGGCTGTTATAACAAAATAGCATAAACCTGGTGGCTTATCAACAACAGAAATCAATTTCTCACAGTACTGGAGGCTGAAATTCTAATCAGGGTGTCAGTGTGGCTGAGTTCTGGTGAGGGCCCCCTTTCTGGGTTGCAAATCGCTGATTTCTTGTGTCCTCAGCCTCCTGGTACCCTCACATGGTGGAGAGCTGGGGGAGGAAGCAAGCTCTCTCACGATGCTTATGAGAGCAGTAATCCCATTAATGAGGGCTCACCCTCAGGACCTCATCTAATCCTGACCACCTCCCAAAGCCTCCACCTCTTAATACCATCATATCTGGAGGGAGGCTTTCCACATATGAATTTGTTGTGAATGAACACATTCAGTCCATAGTAACTGTTAAGGATATACCTGCTTTATAAAAATAATTAGAAGGTTTTTCTTCCTTTTTCATATTCTGGAAAAAATATAAGGAACATTGGAATGGTCTTATCTTGAGGATTTGTTAGAATTCTCAAGTGAAATGATAGGGGCCTACAGTTTTTTTGGATGGAATACTATATTAATTACTTTCTTTATTCTTTTAGAGAAGTTTATCTGATTAAGTTTTCTATCCTGAATAGAACCAATTTTGGTAAATGTCTTTTCCAAAGAAATTACTCCATTTTATCTATATTTTCAAATATAGTTCCATAGAGATGACATCTATAAAGTAGCCTCTTAATTTTTTTTTTTTTTTTCTATTTTAGTGGTGATTTCCTATTGTCGTTTCTTATCTTGTATATTTGTGCTTTCTTTCCCCCTTCCTGTTTTTGGATCGGATTATGTAGGGGTCCATTTAAGAGAAACAACCTGGATTTTGATTTCTTAACTAGGTTTATTGCTTTGCTATTCTCTACTTCAGTACATTTTGCTCTTACCCTTGTCTCCTTCCTGTACTTTCCTTGATTAATTTTCCTTTTTTGGCCTTTTGAGCTGAGAATTTATTTATATCCTTAAATTTTTACTGTTCAATGTGCTAATAATTTTTCTGTGACCACAGCTTTAAATGCATCCAGTTGTTTTATCATTATATTTTAGAAAAGGTTAAAGTTCATTTTGAGTACTCTATTTCATTTGAGAGTTGCTTAAAAGTTAGTTTTCCAAGTCACAGGAGGGAGAAGGGCTTTTTCATTTTTTAATTTGGTCGTTAATTTATGGTTTTATTGTATTGTTATCAGCGTGTTTTTTTTTTTTATAGTTCTACTTTAGGAACCTACTGATGTTTGAGACTTAACATATGAGTTTTCATATGTTTCAAGTGTGTGTGTGTATATGTAGTGAGACTTTCCCCAGAGCAAGTATATAGATCTAGAGCTGTCGTGTCTTAGAGCATGAGTAACTTGAACTTCACCAAGTCCCAACTGTTCTGATCTGCAGTGTGGAAGAGTTGTTTTTCCACACATCCTCACCAACACATGATGTAACCAGTAATTATTTTTTTGTGATTATGATAGTCATGACATAATATCTTACTGCCATTTCAGGTTATATTTCCCAAGTAATGATATTAGCACTTTAATACATGTTTTTGCCATTTATTAAATTCTTCTGTGAACTGCCTATTCATATACTTTCCATTTTTAAAACAAGTTTCCTACTCCTTGGTAGTTCTTTATAAATTTGGGATAGTGATTCTTATTAGGATACTGTGCCTTGACTTTTCTTTTTCTTCATGGTAATTTTTTTTCCCCACAGAGATTGAATAATTCAATGTAGTGAAATACTTCATTTTACTTTGCATCCTGAAATAATATAAACATCTTCTCCAAAGCATTCTTCAAAAAGTTTTATAGATTTGCTTTTTACATTCAGAAGGTTTTTTTTTAGACTTTAGTTTTTTAAATAGCAGATTTAAGTTTACAATGAAACTGAGAAGAATGTATGGAGATTTCCCATACTCCCTCTGCACCCACACATGCATAACCCCCCCAATCACTAGAATGGTATATTTTTACCAACAGTGAATCTACATTGACATGTCATAATCACCCCGAGTCCATAGTTTACCTTAGGTTCACTCTTGGTGGTGTGCATTCTGTGGGTTCAGACAAATGTATAATGGCATATCCATCATTATAATGTCATGCAGGGTATTTTCACTGCTGTCAAAATGCTCCTGTTCATCTCTCTGCTTATTCATTTCTCCTGCTCACCTTGCTCCTAAGAACAACAATTTCTTGTTTGTTTATTGGTTTTGTTTTATTGTTTCCATAGTTTTGGCTTTTTCGGAATGTCATATTATTGGAATCAAACAGTATATAGCCTTCTCAGATTGGCCTCTTCCACTTGGTAATATACACTTAAGGTAACTCTGTGTCTGTTCACAATTTGATGGTTCATTTTTAGTGCTGTGTAATATCCCATTGTCTGGATGTACCATGGCTTATCTACCCATTCACCTACTAAAGGACATGTTGGTTGCTTCCAAGTTTTGTCAGTTATGAACAAAGATGCTATAAACATCCATGTGTAGGTTTTTATGTGGACACTAAGTTTTCAACTCTTTTTGGTAAATACCAAGGAACACAATTGCTAGATCATATGGTAAGAGTATGTTTGGCTTTGTAAGAAACTGTCCAACTATTTTCCAGATTGGCTCAACTATTTTATATTCCCACTACTAACTTGTGAGAGTTCCTGTTGCTCCACATCCTCACCACTGGGGGGTATTGTCACTGGATTTTGGCCATTTTAACAGATATATAGTGGTATCTCATTATTGTTTTAATTTGCATTCCCTTGATGGCATGATGTGGAGCATCTTTTCATATGCTTATTTGCCATCTGTATATCTTCTTTGGTGAAGTATCTGTTAAGATCTTTGGCCTGTTTTTAAGGGGATCGTTTTCTTATTGTTGAGTTTTAAGTGTTGTTTGTATATGTTAGGTTAGTCTTTTATCAGATGTATCTTTCACAAATATTTTCTCCCAATCTGTGGCTTGTCTTCTCACTTTTTTGATATTATATTTCACAGAGAGACATTTTTAATTTTAATGAAGTCCAGCTTATCAATTATTTCTTTGATGAATTATGTCTTTGGTGTTGTATCTAAAAAGTATCACTGTACCTAAGGTCATTTAGGTTTTCCCCTACATTATCATCTAAGAGTTGAATAGTTTTTTGTTTTAAATTTAGGTCTGTGATCCATTTTGTGTTAATTTTTGTGAAGGGTATAAAGTCTATTTCTAGATTGATTGATTGTATATGAATGTCCTGTGGTCTTAGCACCATTTTTTGAAGAGATTATCTTTGCCCTATTGTATTGCCTTTGTTCTTGTCAAAAATAAGTTGACTGTATTTATGGGGGTCTTTTTCTGGTCTCTCCATTCTGTCCCATTGATCTGTCTGTCCTTTCACAAATACCACAGTGTCTTGATTACTGTAGCTTTATAGTAAGTCTTAAAATTGGATAGTGTCTGTCCTCCAACTTTATTCTCTTTCACACATTTAGTTTTTAATCTGAGTTTATTATTTTGTGAATGGTCTGAGGTAGGGTTCTAATTTTGTCTTTTTTATTCAGATACAAAGTGGACCTGATGCCATTGTTTCAAGAGTCAATCCTTTCCTCTCTAACTCATGGTGCCATGTGTCCTACACCTCAATCCCATATATGTGGGTCTGTTTCTCAGCTCTCTTTGTATTCATTGACGCAATGATCTCACTTATTTAACTATAAAGTACATTGCCTGACCCTTTTTTGGATGTTAGTGCAGTCACTCTTCTTAAAGATTAGTTGGTTATTTTTGGTCTTCTTTTTTGTAAGAATTTCACCATCAGCCCGTAAAGTTCAATGTATAAACGTGCTGGGATTTTGACTGATAATGTTTCACATTTAAAGATTAAGTCAGGAGATTGAGCGTTTCGATCTACTATGGTATGTTTTCTTGGTTGCTTAGGTTTTCTTTTATGCCCTTCAATAAAGTAGTCACTATAAAGATTTTCACATCTTTGTGTTTATTCCTATATACCTTCTAAATTTTACTATTTTAAATGAGATCTCCTAAAAATGTTACATTTTTAATAATTTGGCACCTTTCTTAGGACACTATCTTAGTTCTTTTATTGAGTAAACATGCTACTATCTTCATATACCTGATGATTTGCCTCTGGTTTCTCTTCAGTTTTCTATGGAGATAATATTGACTATAAATAATGATAGTTTTGTTCATTACTTTCTCATTCTTATACCTTTTGTTTCTTTATGTCATTGCTCTAAGACCTAGAAAATATTGAACAGAAGTGGTAATGGGGCATCACTGTCTAGAACAAAAACTTAAAGGAAATGTCTTAAATTTCACTATTTAGTATCATGCATGCTATAGATTTTTTGGTAGACACCCTTTATCAACTTAACAGAGTTCCCTTCTATTCCTAGTTTGTGAAAGATTTTTGTTTTTAAATCATGAGTAAATGTTGAATGTCAAGAATTTTCAGCAACTATTGAAATATCTTTTTTTAAATTTTCTAAAATATATATATTTTTGGAAATTAATAGATTTTTCTAGGGGCAAATCACCTCTGTATTACAGGATAAACCTTATTTGGTCATACCATATTATTACCATTATCATGGCTATTATTTTTTTATATTGATAGATTGTTTTATTTAGGATTTTTGAGACATTTGTTAATTTTTTTCCCTATATGACCTATGTTTTCTTTTAGTATCAAGGTCATTCTGGATAACTCATAAAAGTCTTTCCTCCTCTTCTCTTCCTTTTCTTCCCCATTACTCCCCCTTCTTTCTCCTCTTCCCTGCTATTTCTACTTCCTAGAACTTTTTCTGTAAGATAGGGATATTAGAGTTTTTGTATTGTTTTCAGATTTTGTAAAAACTGCCATTAAAAAAGTTGGGCCTACAATTTAACAATAAAAAGACAAATAACCCAATTTAAAAATGGGCATAGGAATTGAAAAAAAAAAAATCTCCAGACATGATGTACAAATGACCAATAAGCAGATGAAAAGATACAGAACAATATTAGCCATTAAGAAAATGCAAATCAAAATCACAACAAAATACCACTTGCTACTACTAGGATGGCTATAATCAATGATAAATAATAATGAATGTTGGAGAAAATGTGGAGAAATTGGAACCTTCCTATATAGCTGATGGGAATTAAATGGTATAGCTGCTTTGGAACACAGTTCACCAATTCTTCGAAATGATAAATATAGTTATCATAGGACCCAGAAATTCTATTCCTCCATATATACACAGGAGAAAAGAAAACTTATGTCCACACAAGAGTTGGCACATGAAGGTTTTTAGCAGCATTGTTTACAATAGCCACAGAATGGAAACAGCCGGAAAGTCCATTAACTGATAAATGGATAAATACAAATTGGTAAATGCCTATAATGGAATATTATTTGGCAATAAGAAGGAATGGAATACAGATAAACACTACAACATGGACAAATCTTGAAAACACTATGCTAAGTGAAAGAAGCCAAACACAAAAGGTCTTATACTGTATGATGTATTTACATGAAATGTTCAGAATAGGCAAATTTGATGGGGATAGAAAATAGGTTATTGGTTACCTCTGGCTAGAGAATGAGGAGTGGCTGCTAATAGGTACTGTGGGTTTCTTTTTGGGGTGATGAAGCTCTTCTAAACTTAAGTGATAGTGATAGTTGCACAAACTGCATGTGCTGTAAATAAAGAAATTGTGCACTCTAAATGGGTGAATTTTATGATATGTGAATTATATCTCAATAAAGAGGTTTAAAAAATCTCGGCCTATTGGTTATACATGAGTAATTTTTTTTTCAACTATGGAGTTGATCTATGAAATTGTTCAAGATTTGGTTCTTGAGTGAGCTTTATTAAATGTTCTATTTTAAATTTTAGGACATTGATCATTTTACTAATGTTTTCAAATTTATTGCCATAAAGTTGCTCATACTGAAGTATTTGTTATTTTAAATATCTGTTGTATTCTCAGTTGTGTAGCCCTTTTTATTCCTAAGCTTACTGACTTGTTGCCTCTGTTTTTCATTGGTCTAAGCAAATATTGTTCTATTGATCCTGTACTAATGCTTTGTGTTCTGTTTTATTAGATTTTGATTTTACCTTTATTATTTCCTCTATTCCACTTATTGTTATTCTTTTTCTCTCCTTTTTGGTTAGATGCCTTGCACATTCATTTTCCATTTTTTTTTCATTTCTAGAATGTGCACTAAAATTTTAATTTCCCACTATGTATTGCTTTAGTTCCTTCCATTGTAGAACATTTGATACACAGTAATTTTAAGACACCAAATTCTATTTTTTCAAATGCCTTTATACTTAATTACTGACCCATTTATATTAATTATTGATCCTTTTATAATTATTAGAAGTTTATAGTTTTTCACTTTTTATTAAGAAAAAATTCAAATATATAGAAAAATTAAAAGTCCAGGAGAATATAACATTCATCTATCCATAAGTTAGCATCAAAACATTTTAACATTTTTGTTTCATGTGTATTTTTTCCAAAGTGAGTAGTAAACACCATGATATTTCAACCCTAAATACTTTAGCATGTGTCTTTCTAAAATAAGGACCCCTTCTTTTATAACCACAATATCATGTTTAACCCTTAGCAAAAATTTTTTAAAGACTTTATTTCTTTATTTTTCCTTGCACGCGCGCACGCAAGAGAGAGAGAGAGAGAGAGAGAAAGAGCACAAGCAGGAGCAGGGGGAGGGGCAGAGGGAGAGCAGACTCCCTGCTGAGCAGGGAGCCCAATGTGGGACTTGATCCCAGGACACTGTGATCATGACCTGGGCCAAAGGCAGATGCTTAACTGACTGAGCCACCCAGGCGCCCTACCCTTAGCAAAATTAATAAAAATTCTCTAATACCAGCCTTACTTACATTTGTCTAGTTGTTCCCAAAATGTCCTTGATAGGTGTTCCATTTGGAGAAAGGCCCAACCCATGACTTTAACTTAGTTATGTCCTATCTCATTTCATTGATTTTAGTCTTTGTACTTCCATTTATGGACATTGACTTTTTGAAGAGTTCCAGAGCACCCTTCATCCTGCATATGCCTTATTGTTTTCTCGTGGTGCCATTTATCTAATTCTCAAATTGTGTATTTCTTGTAAGCTGGAAATGACGTCAAAAGGCTTGCTTAGATTCAGGTTAAACATGTTTTTTTGCAATAAAAACTTCCTAAGTGACTCTATGTACTTCTCATATAGCATCATATAAGGAGGAACATGTCAGCTGATCTCTCCCTTGTAAAATATAACTTTTTCCCTTAGTAGTTAGCAAACATTATGAAGTGATATTTGTTAACATACGAATATTCAGTTTCCCATCCCTCTTTTACCATCTTTCAGATCTATTGACGATCCTTATTTGGATCAGTTATTTCACTGGGGATTATGAAGTGGTAATATTTCTGAGGTAAGCTTCCTCTTCTCAAATGGGAAAGCACTATAATTCCCCTACCAAAACAGAAACAGAAACAGAACAAAACAAAATGAAACAAAAAACCACACACACACACACACACACACAATAAATTCTTTATTTTTTAAAAAAATCTTTTTATTAAGGTATAATTTACATACAATAAAATTCACCACTTTTCAAGTATGTAATTTGATGAGTTTGACAAACAGTTTTGTAACCACCACCACAATCATGATACAGAGTATTCCCCCACACCAGATAATTGCCTTGAGCCTCTTTGTAGTGGCTCCCATCTACATCCCTAGCCCCAGGCAACAACTGATCTGCTTTTTGTCTCTAGAGTGTTTTAGAATCAAATGGAATCAAACAAAAGCCAGTCACAAAGTAGGATATTCTTTCAGTTGGCATAATGCCATGAATAGATTCATGCAGGTTGTTACCTTTATAGATACAGTTGACCCTTGAACAATGTGGACACTTGGGCTGCTTCCATATCTTGGCTTTGTAAATAACGCTGCAGTAAACATAGGGGTGCATTATCTCTTTTCCTTTGTGATTTTAATTTGCTTTTCTCCAGTGACTAATGAGGATGAGCAGCTTTTCATACAATTATTTGACATTTTTATATCTTTTGTTGATAAAGATTGAGAATCTTTTGCTCATTTTAAGTGGGTTGTTACAGTAAGCTGTAAGATTACTTATAGAAGTGTGTTTTTTAACTTATGTATGTATGCGAGTTATTTCTTCGTTAATAATTTAATTTTACCAAACATGGTTGGAGAAAGTATTTGATATGAGACTTGTAGTCTAGAAGTCTTTATCTATTGACATTGCTTAATAAATAGGAAACATAATATTTCCCAGGTCTGTTCCCTCTTAAAAACCCTGTCCTACATCAATACTTCTTGATTTAAAGAACAGAAGGCCCCTCCTAAATCATCCATGGACAATAATTTGAGAAATACTTTGCAGCATAAGGCATTTAATCCTTTCACTGATTCATAACTTAATTCAGCATACATTGAGTATCTTTCACGTAGGTGATCATTATGTAGGTGCTAGGACACCTTGGGTGTCGTATTGTAAATAGATGGTAGACAATTAAGTTATCTAAATTCCTTGATAAACTCTCTCATAGCTTTCCTCTGTTTTCCTTTGGGTTTTCTTCAGAGCCAGGACCTCCGTATCAGGAGACTGTAACTAGCAGATGACTCCCTTCTTACTGAAATATCTTCTTTACTGGGTTTCTGGATGAGCCTCCTCTCCTGGTTTGTCTTCTCCCTCATTAGCTGCCCCTCAGGGTGGTCTCTTTTGCTGGTTGCTCTTCATATTCTTGACTTTTTAAAGTGGGAATGACTCAGGATTCAGTCCTCAAATGTCTTCTCTTTTTCAACTGTACTCACAGCCATAATGACCTACCTGATGTGACGGATTTAATTTAACATCATCTATACTTTATACAGCTCCCAAATTCACATCTCCACCCGCGACTTGTGCCCTGAACACAGTCCGTGAATGTTTATCCAGCTGCCTATTCAATAACCCCAATAATAACAGTGACAACCACCAACACAAACTTCACTAACACAAAATCCACCACCACAAACATTTATATAGCCCTCACCAAAAGCCAGGAACTATTCTAAGAGCTTTGCATAATTTAACTCTATTTAAAGTATAATTTCATAGGTTTCCCAATCCTAACACATCCAAACTGAACCCCTGATTCTTCCACCAAATTTGCTCTACCCACAGCCTTCCCCATTTCAATTAATAGCGACTCCATTGTTTTGGTTGCTAAGGCCAAACACTTGGAGCTATTTTTTTTTTACTTCTTTTGTTTTTCCTAACCCCTGTCCCAAGCAGATACAGCTGGCTCTCAAAGCAAAACAATCCCAAATTGCTGCCAGTACTCATTATACCTCTTGCTGTGGTCCTGTTCAAGCCATCCTCTCTCACCTTGATTCTTACAATAATAGCCTGTAGCAGATTTTCCCATGGCCTCCCTCCTTTTCCACCTATAATTCATAATAGGGTAGACAGAATGGTCCATTAAACAAAAGTCAGATCATGAAACTTCTCTCCTCAAAACTTATGTGTCCTTGGCCTTCCATATCCCCTAGGGTAAAAACCAGTCCTTAAATTGGCCCATTAAGCCCCACCCAGCGATCTGTTCCATTAACCCTCTGCCCTCACTCTGTTCCATCCCTACTGCCTCTTGCAGTTCCTAAATCTCACTGGGCACAATCCTCTCTAAGGACCACTGCACCAGCATCTTGTCTCAGACACCTGCATGGCTTACCTGCTCCCTCACCTCCTTTAATCACACTTATATTCTCACTGAGACCTTCACTGAGCCCTCTGTTTAAACTTGAATACCACTCAGCCTTCCTTGTTTTATTTTTCTCCATAGCACTGATTGCCTTATAATGGAGAATATGATTTCCTTCTGTATTCTTTTCTAATGTCTTTCTTGCCCTCCAGATTGTAGGTTCCATAAGGTCAAAAAAATTTTTTAAAGATTTTATTTATTTATTTGACAGAGACACAGCAAGAGAGGGAACACAAGAGGAGTGGGAGAGGGAGAAGCAGACTTCCCGCTGAGCAGGGAGCCTGATGCGGGGCTCGATCCCAGGACCCCAGGATCATGACCTGAGCTGAAGGCAGAGGCCTAACGACTGAGCCACCCAGGCGCCCCCCCCCAATTTTTTGTTTGTGTTTTTTTTTCACTCATATATTCTGGTACTAACACACTGTAAACAGTAAGTAATTGAAAGAACTAGACAGGATATGTTTTGAAGAACCAAAGACTTGATGAATTGGAGGTGGGGCCATCAATTAAGCCTTTCACTTGGTCCTGATGCAAGTGAAATTTCCAACTTGAGAAATGAACACAGCAAAACTCAGGATGGTGCCTGCAGCCCAGAGTCTGACTCTCAGCGTAGCTCTTCTCTCCCTGGGAAACACCAGTTTCCTGGACACTCTTCCTTAAATCAGTCACCAGCATGATAGTCCATTCTGGTGGAGAGGACCCCTTCTGAAATCCTTATTTCATGGCACCATGTTGATGAATCTTTTAATAAAAAGTTCTACTATTCTATATCTAAAACTAATGATGTAATGTATGGGGATTAACATAACAATAAAAAAATTTAAAAAAATGCACAAACAATGAATCATGGAACACTATATCTAAAACTAATGATGTAATGTATGGGGATTAACATAACAAAAAAAAATTAAAAAAAAAAGTTCTACTATTAAGCACATGAAGCAGCTTGACAATGAAAAGCCTCAGAGTTTTAAATATTGATTAAAAATGCCTTAAAATCTGATCAGTAGTTGCCCTAGACTTAGATTATTTACTTACTGGGAAAAGTAACACTTGAACCTCATTTTCCCTCACCTATCAAGTCACAGTGATGTATATGATTTTGAGCCTGACCTGTATGTAAATCAAAATTTCAAACCAACATTCACCAAATGCCCATAGTTGCATTTTGCTATTGTAAGCATCACTGGGCTATAAAATAAGTAGAAACACAGTCTCTGTCTAGGTAAGTGGGTGCTTAATGTGGCTTGCCCACATTTCTCAACTACAGCATAAAGCAAAAGAGGGATTTGAGCACTAATTTCAAACTCTGTTCAATTTTCACAGTATACATATTTTTGCCTGGTTTTTACACCTATCTGAAACAATGGCTTAAAACGCCTCCCATCAACTTTTCAACTGGTGATTTGTTTATCCAACGAATTATTTCCCCAACAAATACTGTCATTTAGGGTAACTGAACATTTTCTAGCACTTGAGAAGAATTTATAAAACCAGACATAATCCCCTGGGTTGTATTCTTGATGCCTGAAGACTTGTTTATGTATATCTAGGACTACTGTTTGTTTGTTTGTTTATTTATTTATTTAAACTTTTGCCCTAATCCTTGTAAGGCTATAACCAGTAGAATGATGTGTGGTTTATACTGAAGTGGCATATTAAAAACAGTTCAAAGTATATTATTATTGAACAGGGCACCTTATTTGATCTGCAGAAGAAACTATTTGTTCGGAAAAAAAATGTCAGTTTTAGAAGTCATCATTTTCTGTTAAAATAGGTTGTCTTTAAAAAGCATTTTCACGAGAAAATAGGAAAATTATGAAAACTCTTTAAGCTCTAACTGGGGCTAAACTGAGTTTAGCATTTTCTTGTCCATAACAAATGTTCCTTTTATCTTCCAAAATGCCAACAGGACATAACGGGCTGTGCTTCTTCACCAATTACAGGAAGGTTCCCCTTCCATAAGCTTTATTCCCAAATGTACTGGGGAATCAACTTCTGACTCCAGACAAATGGCTGTTCAGCTCTTACCTGCCAATTACAATAGTTTGGGTATCTGTGCCAGTCTCTGGGTCAGCCTGATAAGATTACAGGACCTGTTTGTTTAGTTCATTAGCTGAAATTCGTTCCACCTAGACCCAGCATGCAGGGGTTTGGGATGGGGGTGGGGTATGCCAGGGCCTGCCAGGGTGGATTGATTTTTCTTACTGGGAACTGGGAAAGGAAAACACTGTTTCGCTTTTGGGATCCCCATTTCCCGTTTCAGTTCCTCTGTTTGGGGCAGACAATGGAAGCCTCTAGGCCCCTCTCTCCCAGAACCCTGTCCCTGTCGCCCCCGTTGCCCCCTCCTCACCATCCCGCCCCTCACCCACCGGCTTCCCCAACTCCCGCTCCAGGCGGAGATTTGTCAGAACCGTTCGGTTGAGACTGATTATGATTGCAGCAGATGGGCTGGATTTGACAGCCCGATCCTAAGCAGCTTCTGATGGGGGTGCCGGGGAGGGGCGGGGAGGGGGAGAAGGTGGGGGGCGGGAATCTGTGGGCCGGAGCCGCCCGGTAGGAGCGCACTGCGCAGCCCCGCCAGGCGCTCCAGGGCAGCTCTTTAACGCGCCTCCGGGAGGAAAGTGGCACGCAGACCCGAGGGGCCTCGCGGAACGCGGGGGAAAAGTCCCACTGCCAGGCGGGCGCGGAGACACCCGGAGCAGGCGCGGGGAGACCAGTGGAACACAACAAAGCGGAAGGGCGCCGCGGAGCGCGCGGTGTCCCGGCTGCCGTGGGCTGTGCAGCGCGCGTGGCCCGCGCCACCTCCGCGCGCTCCGGACCTGGCAAGTTTGTCAACTCCGGGCTCTGCGGCCGGCGCCTGGCTGCCCCCGAAGTGACAGCACTGCAGGGTCTGCCCCCAGGGAGGGTGGCACCCACCTCGCCCGCGCCCCGCTGCAAAATGCTCCAGCACAGGCCAGGTAAGGAGACGCCAGCCCCCGCCCCTCCCAGGCGCGCCCCCCGCGCCCGAAGCCCGGGCTTCTCCGCCCGCCTTTCAGCCCCGTTGCTCCCACCGGACCCCAAGGGCTCCCTGCCTCCGTGCCTCCTTCTGCGGTCGCCCTGCATCCGTGCCTCCTCCTGTGGCCTCCTCGGTCCACCTCTGCCCTCCACGGCCCTCCCTGTCTGTCGTCCTTCTTTCCCACCTTACCGGATCCCAACAGCAGGGGGAGAAGTTCGGGGAGGTGGCGCGAGGTTACAGCTCTCCTCCCCAAGTGCCGGTGCTCGGACACCCCTGACACCTGAGGCAGGAAGGTGGGTGGGAGCCGGGTGCCTGTGCCTCATCCATCTCGCGGCTCGCACGCAGTCCGAGCACCACACAACACACACACAGACGCACAACGTCCTTTCCACCTGTGGGGCCTCGCTTTTGTGCTAGAAGTGCAAACGAAAACACTCACACGTGCAGACACAATTCCACGTTGGCATTCTCCAGAGACTCCCGAAGGGCGTAGGGGTGGCGGGGGAGGGGGTGGATCTTTAGAACCCCGACCCACCTACGCGCAGTACCCGCGCCTCTTCCGCCACTTGGCCTTGGCTCTCCTCTTCAGGTGCCCGCAGAGCAAAGCACCTCCAGGCGGGGACGGGAGGCTGCTGAGCTTGGCAAGGGCATTGCTGTGCCACCAGAAACCCCCTAACTTCCAATCCTTAGAGACCAGTGGCCTGGTCTGCTACCTGGTCTGGCCCCAACAGGGCACGCCCGCTTCCACCTGGCACACCCTACCCCCCCCCCCCCCCCCCCCCCGCCCCATCACCAGTGAGTCCTTGACAGGGTCTACCCCGCTCAGGGCCTCTAACCCTGACTGCCCCTCCCTTGCTGCTGCTGCTGGGGCCCCAGCTCGCCAGGAGCCAGGAGTGTGTGCCCTGTTGCTACTGGCAACTGCCTGTGCCGAAAGCTCAGCCCCCAAAGCAGCTTAATACTGATTGATGGGCAGAAATACGATATTTTCTGGAGCTTAGCAGCCGCTGGTGCAGAAGCCTTCCCTGCCGCTAGAGACCTGCAGACCTCCCGGGTAGCAGGCCTTCTTCCTTCCCTCTTCTAGGCGCCACCCCATCCACCCTTAGGAAAAAGGGGTGTTAGGGTATCCTCATCTTCTAGGGTTAAATTCGGTGCATTTGCTTTCCTGAGTAACCAATGGCAGCGCTAGAGTTTCCCTTATTCTCAAGGCTTCCGTTGAGTTGGATAAATGAGGCCCCTATTCCTAGACACTACCACCTTCCTTCCTCTTTTCATTCTCCACCTCTTCCCACACCATTTCCTACACATAGGTACTTAAAATAGATCAACCCTTTAATGACCGGAACTATTAGTACAAAAAAAAAAATTAGTACAAAAATTAGTACATAGATGCTTTTTCGAAAAATAATCCATTTCATATCAATATCTCTTCTTCTGCTACTTCTCTCCTCCCACTCCACACCTCTTCCCTCCTCCCACACAGAGTTTGGTCATTTCCACCCCTAGAAAGACACAGCCTGACAGTAAGCCCATTGCTGGGATAAACTTTGCTGCTTTCGTGTTTTGTTTTGTTTTGTTTTGTTTTTCATTTTAACCCCCTCATACTCATTACCCTAGCCTTTTTCTAGGATGGCAGCCTCCTCCTCTAAGCCATGGTGAACTAATACAAATTTATACGACTAATGGAAATACCTGCCCCAATCTATACTCCTGCCCTTCCTCCTGAGTACTGACTACAAAGGGCCAGATTCTGTTATCAGAGGATTTATCTTTAGAAGAACTTTTTTTGCAGTATTTCTTTTCAGCAACACAGTATTTTTGGCAAAGTATTTTCATGATCCAAATTGTCATGCTTAAGCTTCCTTTTGCCTGTGGACGTGAATTTGTATAAACGTGGTGTTTTAAAGTCATTCACTTATTCATCCAAACAAAACTTTCTTGAGAGGCTTCCGCTTGTTGGGCACCAATGTAGGCCCTGGGGTTGGGAATGGAGCAAAGACAAGACCCAAAGGCCTATTAGCATTTTAGAGCCCACATTACAACCGGATTGTGGTTATTGCTATCATGGTTAATATTATAACAGCACATTACATAGGAACAGGACTTTACAGTTTACAAAAGGCTTTCACAGACTTTATCTCCTTTAATCCTGGCAGCAGGAATTTTAAATAGCAGTGATTCCACCTAAAGGCCCAGTAATGCTCACCAATCCTGCTTAACCAAAAAGAAAAAAATCTTGCAGATCATCACAACAGCTGATGGAGCTTTAAAACACAGAATAAACAATTCAGAAGAAGCTTAGGAAGCTTAGTTGCTGGAATGTAGCTCAGAGAAGCTGAGTGCAATGGAACATGCACATTCCCAGGAAGGCATCCTGGGAAGAAACTCCATCCTGCGACCAGGGTGGCTCAGTGAACTGAGGGCTGCTGGAGGTGGCCACTTTCCAGGCTTCTGGACTGTTGCCTTATCCGAGGATCTAAAAAGGAGATGAAAGTGTAAGCACAAAGTTGCTGGGAGACTAGCAAATTAAGCAAAATGAGTAGGCAGTGATGTTACTTTCTTTAGCTACAAGGCATTCTTGAGATATCCGCAAGTTGCTAGTATATATTTACTTTAGAAATGAAGCAATTTTCTGTACTTAGAGCATCAAAAACGAGTTTGTGTGCCTTGGGTGAGCCATATGAAGACAATTAAGGTTTTGGTCATTTTTACCCATTACTTTGAAAACCGGGGATGTCTCAGGTGGATAAATAGCCATTTTGCTGTTTTATCATTTATAGAGAGAATGTGCATAAGGCTTTCATGTAGATGGGTTCGTTTTCTTATCTCCTTCAACATGGAGGAAATGCTTTTCTCACTTCCCAGCTGTGAATATCATTCATGACTTTTCTCCAAAAATGATTTCTAGAATCCTGGCTTCTAGTTAGAAAATTTGGTAGGCATTTCAGACATCATGCTAATACTCTTGCTTATCATCTTGAAACATTTCATTCAAAGTTTAGTTAGCAAGGTAGTGTATCACTGAGAGCTTATTATGGCCAGAGGCTGGCTGTGGGTACGACTACTGAGAGCTTATTATGGCCAGAGGCTGGCTGTGGGTACGACTAGATTAACAGATAACCCAAGAGGGTAATCACAGGGCAAGGTCTGTTACTAGGAAAGAATGAAGATGCCCAAAGAAACTTTTTACTGTTTAGTGCCATGTGGCTTTGTGGGAACTTTCAGATGTGTAAGGTTTTGTGGTTTTTTGTTTTTTGTATTTTTTTTTTAGTTTGTTTGTTTACTGGAGAATTTGCTCGCAAAAGCCCATTACTCTGTATTTGGCATTGCCATATGTTATTTTCATTCTTAGAAATTATAGCATTTTAGGTTAGAGCTTAGTTTAGAACTTGTAGGTCAGTGAAAAACACCTAATAAATACATATGTGTTTGGTAAGTTAGATGGACCTAGTTGGCCCTCCTCTGACAAACTTCAGCAGCTTCAGGATCCCTGAGGTTTTCAAATGAATGAAGTTGAGAGGGAGGTGCAATGGATTCCAACCTCAGACACGCTCCTCTGATTTTCCTATTTAATGTGAGCCATGTGAACAGAACAGAGCGGTGGGCACCGTGGTGATGATGGTTAGTGTCAGCCTGGTTCAGGGTTGTCAGTCTTCCCCATGATTCTCTAATCTAGGGCCCCATCATTCAGTCATTCAGTCATTCAATAAATATTTGCTGAGGAGCACTTTTAGAGAACGGGCTCTGTGCTCCAAGCCTCCTAGCTTTTGCTGCAGAACTGTGTATTTCCTGCTTAGCCAATTGGCATATTCCTTTCAAATATCTGAGAGTTTTGTCCTCCGGAGTTCCTGTGGGTGTAGTTTAAAGGCAGCAGAATGCGGGTGACGGAGAGGCTTTCTTGCTGCAGTAAAATGCTGCTGAGGGCTGCTGCCTCTGCCTGAGATTGCTTTCTGGATATTAGACTCTTCCACCTAAGTAAGCTCTGATTTCGCGTGCCCACTTCTGCTCAGACTTCTCGGACTGCAGGTTGTAATGGATTAAGTAAACAGCCCGTGCGAATGTGTTGCTCTTCTCAGAGCATAGCTGTTTCACATTATTTGACATGAACGTAACCTCCAGAGTGCATTAATGAAGATGCCAGTAACTAGATTCTCAGGTACTGTGGCAGGCGAGAGGGTGGCGGAAAAGGGTGGGAAACTAATCATTTTATGATATGCAGGAAGATGTTGAAAACAGGTCATAGCACTTACTGCTGTAGGTAAATCTGTGGCTTCTAAAAGGGATTGTGAACTCGGAGTGTTACTAAAATTGTATATTTCAATGCAGGTGGTTGAAGAGTTCAAACTTGGGAGTCTTATAGACCTGCGGTCACATTCTCATATCAATCTATGGATGTGATTTGGGCCAAGATTATAATCTTTCTAATTGACCTCAGTTTTCTTACCTATAAAATAGGGGAAAAATATGCATTTGTAAGTTAAGAGTGAAATCTAACATGGATCAAGGACTTAGACTGTACCTAATGCACAAAAGTTTAGCATATGCTATCTGCTATGGTCTTTTAATCTTATTTTCATATTAGTTGGGACCTTGTTGGACTGTCTTTTTCACATTCAGCTCATCTCTGAAAGGTCTCTCAGAATCCCACAGAGAAAAACCATTATAGGGAAGTTACAGTTAAAAGCAATTGCAGCTACTTTCAGAAGGAACATGTGCCTTCTACAAGTATGATGACCGACAATACCTATTTTCTCTTTGAGGTGCAAATAATTTAGTCCGTACAGTAAACCTAGAAAGTTTCACTTAACATTAAATCATTGAATGCCTGGGAACGGTGCTGGGCTGGGTTACATGGGATGCCAAGATGAAAACCACAGTCTGGCCCTCAGCTTTCAAATTTGAAGAGGGGGAGGGGTTGATATGATAATTAATAATAATAATGCCAGTATAATAATAAGGAGCGTCATCATAATAAAGACACCTGTTACTTATTAAGCCCTGGGTGAGTGTCAGACACATTCTTTATTAAAGGAAGCAGTCTTGCTATCTGTGACACAGATATTATTTTCTCCATTATAGAGAGATTATATTATAAGAAACTTAAGTGCTAAAGTGGTGTAATTAACAAATTATTATGGGTTGCAAAGGGGAGAGTTATCCTTACCAGATAAGCCTACTTCAGGTGGTTTTTGCTGGTGCTCTGAATGAATTGTTGGAAATGTTGAATGTGATTAATTTAATAACTACTTTATCCAGGGTCCTATTTGGGTTCAGCAGTCTCTTGGTTATCTACACTCTGTTCACAGCATTATAGAAATGAGAGAAAGAGAAGATTGGGCTGTGGTAACTAGCCAGTGAGGAATTTATCCCTTTCCTTTCCTCAGTTCTTTGTTCATTGTCATTGCAAATGCCTCCAGGGAAATATCTTACTTCTCTTGGAAGGTTCTTCCTTAGTCTGAAGACCACATTATCATCAATAATTTTATTATTTTTTTAATGGCATGAAATGTAGGCTACCAAAATGTTCTCTAATTTAATTCATACCAACTTTTATACTCACGTGTGTGTGCTGAACAGTAAGCGTGGCACTGTAAAATGACAATTAGTTCAGCCCCCTTTACCATTGGCAAACACAGTACACAGCACATACTTCACCTGACGCAGATCATTTTGACTTCTCCCAGATCGTTCCTCTTTTGTTTTCACTTGTAATCACTTCTTGTTTTGTGTTTTGGTTTTTTTAATAACCTAAATGTGTTAATATTCTAATCCTGTAGTACTGTTCCCCCCACTGTCTCCCAAGTGACAAATGTCCAAACTCAGCTGTTACTCTCCATTTTTTTTCCCTACTGAGATTGTATAAAATAGACTGTTTTTTCAGATTTCTGGAGTGGTGCTTTCCTCTCAGGAACTGTAAATTTGCCTGAATTACTGTAACATGAAAGGGGAATCACATAGCCTATCTAAATATTTTGTTGTGCATATAAATTTTAAGCTTTCAGAATGATATTTTTAAGGGAAACATCTTTAAGTCAAGAAGGCATAGATTGATCTTTACAACTCACTTTAAGTTCCAGCTTAAAGGTATTACAGCACCCGAAAGTTCCAGTCAGATGCAGCATTTCTGTGCATGGGCAGAAGGCTCGTTTCCTGCCTGACTTCATTCTCTTGTCCATTAAGTGACTCAGCAGATGGTTATTAAGTGCCTACTATGTGTCAGGCGATGGGTTGGACATAGAGTGACCATTACTGGGGCCCATTATTCTAATACTGAACATGTAGCAACAGAAAGTTATTAGTTCTCAAACAAATAAATAAGCAAAAGAAACATGCAACTTTGAAATGGCATGGTTCTGCACACTTCCTGCTTCTGACAGCTTTTTAAATAGTATCTCAAGCTGTCTCATCCTTGTTGTCTCACACACTATTTTTTATTTCTTTTTTTTTAAAAGATTTTATTTATATATTTGTCAGAGAGAGAGAAAAAAAAAAGAGAGAGAGAGAGTGCACAAACAGGGTGAGCGGCAGCCAGAGGGAGAAGCAGGCTTAAACCGCTGAGCAAGGAGCCCGATGCGGGGCTGGATTCCAGGACCCTGGGATCATGACCTGAGCCGAAGGCAGACTTTTAACTGACTGAGCCACCCAGGTGCCCCAATTTCACTAAGAATTTAGAAAGTAGAAACCTTTGTCCCTCTGTACCTCATAGTTCTGATTTTCCCCGAGACATTTCCAGGTGTCTCTTTTGCTCAATGCTCAATGCCTAGTAGCTGTTCAATAAATATGTGTAGAGTAGAGGGCAGGAAAAAAGAAAGAAGGAAGGAAACTTAGGAATTTACTGTATTGGGAATTAGAAAAGTATCTGATTTGGGATGTTTTCTTCTCCTGCTGAAAATCATCATGTCTACCTAAGACCAGGTTAGGGACTATATCTTCTTTTCCACCAGACAATCCCCTTTTAGGTTTTGGTGTACATGGCCTTGGGTCGGTGGTTTCTCCTTAGACATTTCAGCACTGGTAATGATTTTGTAGAAGTTTTAGAATCCTGATGCTGCTTTGTGGACATCCCTCACCCACTCTGCTAAATTTCAGTTACTCTGAAAGTTTCATTCTGTCTTGACAGGGTCTCCTCCTTCCGCTTTCTATACTGACATATATGCAGAAATCCCCCTTATTTTCATGGAAGGTTATTTTTTGAACATTTGCACTGCCCCAGATCTTGTCCCAGGTTTTATGGATTCATAATAAGTCATCATAAAATGCAATTAGTTATAAGTCAGTTATAAAATCAGTTATAAGATACAGATGTCCATGAGGGGCTTTCTATCTAGGTGGAGTGTGACATACCCTCTAAGGTACCAAAAACACCCAGTGTGGAGCTTGTGAAATAGAAAAAGGAAATCAAAGTAACAGGAGGTTGGAAGAGGAAGTGATGAGTGAGGGTCAGTGCGGTTGGGATAGGCCTCCTGGGGGGGAAGGAGAATGTGAGCCGTCCCCAGTGGGAGTTGGACATGAAGAAAGAGGGAGAAAGAGCGAGCTGGTCAGTAGACGGCTTGCACTCAGACTCTCAGGCAGGCACTTGGGGCAGCCCTGGAAGACAAGTGGGAGCTGAAGGTGGAGAGGTATAGCAGGAACCCGTTCATATGGATCAGTACATGCACGCTAAGCAATTTCAACTTTATCCTCTGGGCTAACATTTCCCAAAGCATATTCACCTGGGATGGTAGTTCTGCTGGATGTAGGTGTGTAAGTCAAAACACAGCCCTATGGTTCAAAGTAGGAAAAGCTGAGAAAAAGCTTAAAATTTTTTTTTTCTCTCCTGCAGCAGGGCTCAGATGGTTAAATAGGCTAATGTGCATTAGTCATCTCTAAGTGTTTCCCCAAATAGTTTTAATGTCTGAATTCATTTGTAATAGAGCATCTTGGGAGGGCAGATGTCTGTGGAACCTACTTTGGGAAATGCTATTGGAGACCACTGATAATTTTGAGTCACAGGCCAAATGGGTGAAATATTAGGAAAATGAGCCTGAAAATGGTGCATGGGGGATCTGAGGGGAGAACACAGGGCTATTTGGAGACTAACTCTGTCTAGCAGGACAGAGGCCTGGGGTAGGGGGTGGCATGAGAACGGGAAGGAAGGGGTAGATTTCACGAATTACTGGAGTGTGAGGACCCTCACTCTTTTTTGAATGAACCAGAAGAAAAAAGTGGCTAAGATGGGAAAATCAAGAGTGACTCCAAACGTTAAGATTCTTTTGCATTAGGAGCCACATGTAGCCAATTCCCTACAGATTTCTGAACTTCTGTATCTTTTACCTGACACTCAAAAGCAGTGAAGTACTCTGCACATACTCTAAACTTGATGAGACAGTGGTGTCTTTTTGTAGGCACACACCTTTTTTTAGAGGGATGCTCCGTAGTTCAAATAGTTCCTCAAGAAAATCTGATTAAAGCATCGCTCTGCTCTTGTAAGCCTTATATCAGGTGTAATACTGCTGTAAGTGACCCCATGTAGTCTTTATATCTCCCTGCTTTGGAAGTGGCCTCTATATACAAAGGGGCTGTCCTCAACGCAGAGAAGAGACTCTGCACCCCGCTGTTGGGAATTTAGTTCTTTGTCTGGCTCAGAGCTACTTTTGTGGGTTTTCCTCAGCATGGGGAGCTTTATCAGAAATGACAGTGGACACCATACAGAACTCACACAGATTTTGTTGTCAGCTCTCTTGAGTTTATTCATCCCTAGAGATGAAAAGATTTCACTGCATAATGTTGAGTCCCATTTGTCTGCCTGGTCTCCAAGGACCAGCCTCTTGGTCTGTTCACAGTCTTCACATTCTGTTTAATCTGTACACAGGAGTTACGCTTCTGGCTTTCGGCTGTTCACATAAAAGTGCACAAAAAAATGATTTTTCTTTTTCCATGATTATTTTTTGTCTTTGAGAAATGTTCTTAACACTCCTTTCCAAAACAGGCAGTAGTATAATGCAGTGGTATAAAATGAGAAGCTTCACTGCTTTTTTTCTAGAATTGTTCATTGGAATAATTAGTTATGATAAGCTTCCCAGTTTTCTTACATATTTATGAATATAAATGCATTTAACTGCTTAATAACTCATTTATTCTTTATATTTCCTTCTCTCCGTTCCTACACCTATTATAACCCTGTTCATCTATTCGGAGGCTTGCAAATGATTCAAAGTAGTTGTCGCGATTAGTGTGACTATTTCTGAATATTTTTCTCTTTTATTGTTGGAATTCCATAAAGGGTCTGAATCCTTTCGATTCTCCAGCTATATTGTTTATTTGCACTCATGGCCTTGATAACCCCAAGGTGTGTTTCTGTATACTTTTGACTTGACGAATCTCTGCCCATTGGTGTCTTATTGTTAAGTTAACGTACACTCCACAGGCACAGCAGTGTCGTTGAGCATGTTGACTGCTTCAGGCTCAAGAAGGTCATATTGATGCCACAATTCTTCATTTGGTTGTCCACATTGGCTAAATTCATTACATAATTGCAAAGCCCCTTTCCTTTCGTGGGTGGTGATTGCATATGCGCAACAAGTGTTACCGAATAATGGCTGTAGAGGGACTATGATGTGTGTCCAGCCTTGTTGTCCAGCTGATGTTATTGTTGTGTTAGTCGGGATTGAATGGCCTGCTACTGTTGTGTGAATCTAAGAGAGAAAGCATGGAGAATGAGGGAAACAGAGAGGAGGGGCACAGCTTAGAAGGAGGTACCTGTCTGGGCACATTGTCCATGGCCCTTAGTGTGCTAGATTTAAATAGAAATTCTTGCTTTTTCTTTCAACTGGAGAAGGTGTTTTTCTTTCATTAGTGATAGAATGATAATGAATGCATAACAATGATATATCTCTACTGGTTCACAAATGGCCATATTTATTTTGTAATTCATTGGTTACGATACACTCAAGATTTTCATAGATTTTGTTTCTTTTTTAAAACTGCAATTGTATATGCTTGTAAGAGCGTTGACCTTGCCTTTTTACATGTAAATTTAAGAGTATTTTTCAGAGCCTCATACATGTTATTTGACAAAAATAAAAGCAAACACGAACAGTATATTATTGATGTTTATAACAATAAAGCAATTGTAACAGCATTTTAAGAAGGTTGGAACAAAGACATGCCAAATTGACTGTAATCACTCTACAATAGTTCTGTGGGTACAACTTGCCTAATGGGGTTCTTAATTTTAATGAAGGATTTAATTAGCTACCTTCTCACTGTTTCTATTTTTATGTAATCAAATTTAAGAAGAGTGTGTAGGTTTCTCTTTTGTTCAGTGAGTAAGGGAGAATGTCATATAAGTATAAACATATACATGCATCATACTTATTATATTAGTATACAGATGAGTACCACTTCCCAGAAACTAAGTCATACATCCAAAACCAAATAGATCAGATTATATTTCTAACTTCATCCTTAAGTTTATTTAAAAGTTTTTGTTAGGACATTAAACTGAATGCTTCATTTAGTCTTAATTACCCATTTACTTTCAAATAGAAACCACAATATTGAGTTTATTCATATAGTAGAAAATGTATATGCTTCAGGGTCTTTGGAAGACTATCATTTCAACTCTTTAAGAAAAATCATGTTCCTTCCCACTGTCATTTTATACTTAGGAGTTGGTACATAATTTGTTCATTAATACAATTCTTTATTATCTTACTCTGGTACTAGATTTTTCTTCCAATAAAAAAAATGTCTCCTAAATGGGTGAGACTACTAGTGACACCATTTTGGTTTCCCAAAACAAAAGCTGCTAGAAGGATCCTTGGGAGGACTCCTAGTGCTCTTAGCTGCCACTGCCCACCCAAGGGACAAAGAGTTTCTCTTGATGAGGATCCCTTTATCTCACTTCATTTGATGGAACAGATAACTTCATATATTCACTTCTTGCCAGACAGTCAACATAGCCATGATCTGTTTTGTACCTAATTTCTGGTATTCATTACCACTGGGAGACCTCTTTTTGCCCATGTCAGGACTGTGAATATTCTGGACCTACATTCCCGAAAGTCATTGCTTATATCTTAGTTTTCCCTGAGGAACAAAACTCACATAAATCGGTGGGTCAAAGGGTTGGGGAATATAGCATTCACTACAAGCCCAAAGATTTCTGTTTTTCATAGCTTTGCCTCTAAAAATGTTGATAGAGATGTATTGTATTAAACAGTTTTTGAGTTTATTTCATGTTTTTTTTTAAAAAGTGACATGTCTCAAAGCTCTGGAAACAAAACGGTATTTATGTGAATATTTGTCCTGGAAGGAGGCAAGAAAATACAGATAGTTGAAACTGACAACTTCTGGGATAACTATGAAGGGGTGAAACCTCAAGTTAATTCAGCAACAGTTCTTTACATTTTGTAGAAAACTTTTTTTTTTTTTTGCAAAAGTCCCTCATATTCAGTATTTCATTTTGATCCCACAACAGCCACAAAAATCTAAGAAGACATTTTATTATTTTCATCTTTTATAAAAGGAAACTTTTTTTTTTTTTTGGTAATCAAATTGCTTGTTCAGTTTCACACAGCCATTGATTAAGTCAGAAGTCAATTTCAAGTTTCCAGACTCCTAGTTACTATTTTCACTGTAACACTTGGCTTCCGTTTATATTATTTAAAATAGGTGTCTAATAATCAACAACACTTTTTTTTTGTTCAACCCAATCCTCTAACTCTGTAATAGAGACCAGTAATTACGTGATATGTTTTGTGAGAAATTTAGCATAGTTATTAAGAAAACAGGTTCAGGGGGTGCCTGGGTGGCTCAGTCGTTAAGCATCTGCCTTCGGCTCAGGTCATGATTCCAGGACCCTGGGATCGAGCCCCGCATTGGGCTCCCTGCTTGGCAGGAAGCCTGCTTCTCCCTCTCCCTCTGCTGCTCCCCCTGCTTGTGCTCTCCCTCTCTCTCTGTGTGTCAAATAAATAACATCTTTAAAAAAAAAAAAGAAGAAAAGAAAACGGGTTCAGCATTGACAACTGGATTTCAAATCCATCTCTACCTGGGCTTGGGTAACTTAGTTAACCTCACCCAACCTCCTGTATAAATTGGTGTCCTAATGCCCTTCTCAGACTATAGTAGTGAATGTTAATTTAGGTGATGTATGCAGAGGGTGAGGAATATAGTGAAGATTCAAATGGTGATAGCTCTCCTCATCCTCCTCATTGTTACTATTATCTATTACTCTATAATAAATAATACCCCAAACTAGGGTTTAAAACAATTACCATTGTATTCTCTCTCATAGGTCTGTGAATTGATTTGGCTTAGCTGGGTATTTTTTCTTTCCTCATGTTCTTGGCTGCGGCTGCAGTCACCTGGGGACTGGACCAAGATGGCTCACCACATGTCTGGGGCTTTGGTGGGGATGACTGGAAGCTGGGCTCAGCTGGGTTACAGATGTGGCTGGGTTCGTCTCATTCCATGTGATTTTTCCGTCTGGTCTCTCTAGGAGGACTTCTTATATGACGACTCAGGGCAAAAATAGAACCTTCTAGACCTCTTTAAGGCTAGGTCCTACAAGTGGCAGGATGTTACTTCTGCCATGTTCTAGAGGTTCTAGTGATTCACAAGACCAAGCTATTTTCAGTGAGGGGGAGGGGATTAAACCAGGGCATGAATACCAGTAGAATGGGTCATTGGTGGGCCATCTTTAGAGACCAACTCTGAGTCCTCATCATCATCTAAAAGTTTTAGGGATATCTTTCCCAGGCTTTTGCAGTGGGACCATGAATATGATAACACTAACCTGACTGTGAGCAGATTTCTGTTTCTCTCTCTGTCACTCTGGGAGTTAATGGAAGGCCGATAACCTGGTTACTCTTCTAAAGAACATGCTCGAGTCAAGCATTGTCTGTCACTATGCGGTTCACATGGTAGAGGAGCTGGTAGAACATGTCTGGGAGGGATTTTGTGATAATACCAAATCATATCTGAATTTATAAATTTAAGCCAATTTTGCATGCATTTCCCCCTTTTTTTCCTCACTGTAATATACATGGGTTTGTCCTATATCCCCATTTTATAGATAAAGAAACTAGGAACTTCAATGACCTTCCCAATGGCACAAAGCTTGAAAACGCAGAAATAAAGTTCCAACCCAAGGCTTCTGCAACAGGGACATTGCCTCCCCATCTTGCTTCCATCTGAGGGATCAGCGTGATGAAATAGGGCAGGGGATGGCTGTGGTGGGAGGTATGAGTGGCAAGGGATTCTAATGAGCGGAGGGTATTGAAAAGAAGATTGGGGTGCTACATAGGATATGAGCTTGCAGTATGTTTTCTAATTTCACAGCTTTCTATTTTGTGAGCTCCAGCCCTTCACTCCTCTCTTCTATAGTTTTTATTTGTTTTATTTGTAGGATATACTGTCTATTCCACAGAAAGGGGAAGGATGATACTTGACTTTACCACTTTGTAGGCTTGTCACCAATGTAATTTATAAATTTGTAAATTATGTAAAGCTCCAGCAGAGTGCTGGCATATAGTAGATGTTCAAGACATCTCTGTCTTTTTACCTCCTCCCCTATATTTCTTAAGGAATCTGCTTTCTCAGGTGACAGAGCTGAACACAGGTTATATTTTGCAATGCATGGAGCATTACCAGTGTACTTTGTGTCATCATAAATGAGTGGGTAAAGTTGGGGGTTGTTTGCTTGATTTTGCATCAAGAATGATGTGATGGTTGCCCACTCCAGAGAGAGAGGCAGCTTTAAAAAGCTTGGCATCTTTATCCTGAAACACAGAATCAGTGATTCTGTCAGAGGGCTGGGGATGTGAATGGATCCCTCTGTCCTGAATGAAGCTAGCAAAGTCTTCACCTCACCTGTCAACAAAGTTGTAGTCTGCAGACCCACCCCAGGGCTGCTACCTGCTTAAGAAGGGTGATGAAGGATTGTGACTTGCTTTTGTAAATGGGTGCTTCAGAAGATTATTCTGGACATTGGGGTGAATTCTACCAGCAGCAAGTCATCCCAAATTTAAATTTGTAGGCATCATGCACTAGAACTTTAGAAGCCTTCTGGACTCTCCTTTTGGTTGGCATGTTGAAGAGACACGCCTTTTGGTGGTGCTCCTGGGCAACGTGACTCTGGCCTCAGAAACCTCTGGTCCATAAAAGGGATGGCTGAGCTCACTCCCCCAAGGATGCTGGAGAATGTCAGTGTACCTTCCTTTGCCTGAATCAATGTCAGGGTACAATAAATATGTCCTTGGAGTTTAAAAGTGACCCTTATATGGCAGCAATGCTCTGCTCAGAGACCTCTTGTGGTCTGATGTGATGGTGTCTGTTGGTGCAGAGAGGGCCCCAGCTTCAGCCAGTGATGGGCTGTCTCTGAGTTGTGACATTGTTGAAAGGTTATGCTTTTGTGTGTCTGCTTGGCTGAGACTAGAAAGAGAGCCGTGTGCTGAGAATGGAAGCTCAGAGAGTCTTCCCTCTCCTCAATTGCTTCTAGGCATGGTTCCGTCAAAACTGACATGAGCCTAGGCATTATTCTTTTTAGAGACCTCTGGAAAAGTGATTTTATAACTTTTTTCAGGAACTTTACTGCCAGGAGCTGTCTCCTCATAACTAATAAACATCTCTCCAGCCTGAGAACCAAGCTTCTGTTCTCTTGTTTGTTTAATCAGCAGATGTGGGGATTAGACTGTCATCATCTTGTGAATAATGATGCTTCAGGTATTGGAGGGACATTATTAACTCACTACAGCTAACTTCCTGTACACTATGCGGTTCCAATTCTTGAAATCAAGGTTTGTGAAATAATTTTTTCCTGAAGAAATTAAAAAAAACTATTTTTGTGGGTTATGGCCAAGGCCAAACATGAGGACACTTCCTCATAGTTTGAGGATCTAAGACCTCCATTGCAGAGAACCAGTCAAATAAACAAAATGCAGTGGATTATTCGCAGAGCAGAAATTGTGCTTTTGTATCCTGTCTGATCTTCATTGCTATTAAAAGGACTAAACTTCTAAAAATAAATGTTAAGAGTTCATGTTTCTTTATATGCATGATTTTATCTGCATTTTCTAAAGCTCACGTCTAAATTCTTACTGGGTAGCAAGCTTCTGCTGTAGAAGTTGGGTGTGATGCCTTATATGCTTTTTAACATGCTTTTAGGAGGAGGGGGGCATCTGCCACGTACTGGATGCTGTGTTTATTAGTATTGTTGTCCTCCTTAAGATCCCTGTGACTGCTGAGGGAGGGCAGAGCCATATCACCCAGTAAGGACAGGCCTGACCTGTGTTTGGGAACTCAATGGCAGTTTTAGGGTCTGGGTCAAAATACATACATTTGTCTGTTTTCTGTTCTGTTGCTCTGATGAGGACTCGCAGCAGACATTTGTTTTCAAGTTTAATAGAAATAAATCTGAGCGAATTTGTTCCCAGCGTGGGTTCTGTTCCACTGAGAAACTAGCAGGCAGCGAGATACCCAAGAGGGCAGAGCCTGCCTCAGGAGCAGACGGCCTCGTCCTCTGCTTCCCCGCGAGGTTTTAGGAGGCATGCTTGGCACCGTTTCTTAGCACAGTTTCTTAGCACCCCTTCCATTCTCATGCTTGGCACAGTTTCTTAGCACCTGGTGCCCGGGTTCATCTCAGCTGTGAGACTGTGAACTCAGCCAAGGAAAGCATCATGCCCACTCCCGTGGTGTGTGCCAGGTGAGGCAGAAGTCCCAGCCATGCAGGGGTCTGGCCAGGGGTGAAATGTCGAAGTGGCTGAGGTGGGTGACCTGGCTCTGCCTGTCCCCACTCCTTTGGGGCCTGGGCTGCTCGCAGCTGGGCCACCCCAGGTGAAGGTCCTGCCAGGGTGTGGCCTCCCAGGGCCCGTCCTGGCTGCATGCTTCCTTCCTCCATTCTCCATGGCATGTTTCTCTCTCCGTCCTGCTTCCTTGAGGCACTGCTCACTGGTCAGCGCAGCAGGAGATGAGTTGTTTCTGTTAAGGGTTAATCACATAGCTGTGGGTTATTAGATACTCCCTTGTAGGAAGTATTTGCACATTTCATCAAAACCTCAAAAGCTTGAAGCCAGTGATTTCCCTTATGTTCTGGAGTCTATTTCCTGATGTCCTTCCAGGAACCTGATGTTTGCAGATATCCTTTTATTCCTCTGGTTTTAAACCTCACTCCTTAGGTTGAAGTAAAGCAAGACCGAGACAACACCCCCAAATCTCTCTTTGCTGTAGCCTAAGAGTTGGGCCTGATTGGGTCCTGCCTTCTCTTCTGGCTTCCCTTTGCTCCCGCCTTCTTTCCTCTGCTTGTGAAGGCACGCTGCTGGCTGGCTGGCTCCCTTCTCCAGCTAACCCTTTCCTTTTTCTTTTTTTTTTTTAAGATTTTATTTATTTATTCATGAGAGACAGAGAGAGAGAGGCAGAGGGAGAAGCAGGCTCCCCAAGGAGCAGGGAACCCGATGCAGGACTTGATCCCAGGACCCCGGTATCCGAACCCTTGTCTTTAGGTGTTAGTTTAAACCTCCTGCCTCCAAAGACTCAGCCAGGGCCCTCCCTGACCACGCCCCTCCATGTGCATTGTCCTAGTCAGCTTAGGCCACTATAGCAAATATCACGGCCTGGGTGGCTTGAACAACAGACATTTATTTCTCATGGTTCTAGAAGCTGGAAGTCCAAAATCAAGGTGCCGACAACCAATTTGGTGCCTGGTGAGGGATGTCTTCCTGGTTTGCAGCCTGCTGCCTTCTCATTGTGTCTTTTTAGAAGGGTGCTAATCCCATTCATGAGGGCTCCACCCTCATGCTTCATTATTTCTCAAAGGCCCCACCTCCAAGTACCTTCACAGGGGCGGATTAGGGACTCAACATATGAAAATTTAGAAACACAAACATTAGGTCCATAGCAGATATCACATGCCTCCTCTGTAGCTCTCATAACATTCCCTGTAGTTGATCTGGGGTCAGATAGTCAGCTTCATAAATATAGAGATGGTGTCTGTGTTGTTCTTTAATTGAAGGAGCAAGAGAACAAAGGAAGAAGGGTGCTGGGATCAGGTCAGGCTGGGGACGGTGGTACCCAGAGCCCTCTTGGAGAGTGTGTTAGTTTTCGGTGGCTGCTGTAACAAACTACTACAAATTTAGTGGCTTACAACAACACAGATGTGTCACCTTATAGTTCTGGAAATCAATAGTTTAAAATGGATTTTACAGTTTTAAAATCAAGGTGTTGGCAGGACTGTGTTCCTTCTGGAGACTCTTGAGGAAAATCTATTTCCTTGTCTTTTCCAGCTTCCGGAGGCCCCCTGCATCCCTTCCAGTATTTAGAGCACTTTGACCTCCCCTTCCATTGTCACATCTCCTCCTCTGACACTGACCCTCTTACCTTCCTCTTATTATAAATCTCTTGTGATAAAATTAGGGCCACCCACATAACCCAGGATCATCTCCCCATCTCAAAACCCATGATTTAATTGTATCTTCAAAGTTCCTTTTGCCATGTAAGATTTTCACAGGTTTCAGGCGCTAGGATGAGGACATCTTGATGGGGTGGGGGACATTATCTGACCTAGCAAAGAGTTTTTGTGAGATAGAGATGGTGTCAGCCGGAGTACATGAAAGTTAGAGCCGTTCTTTTAGAGAACAGAAATGTTCTCTAAAGTGGGGCATAATGGTGACCAGAAAAGGCATGAAGAATGGAGGGAGGAACATATTTATGATGGGTTAGGCTGTTCTGGGGCTAAAGTAAGAGGTACGGGCCAGCAGGCCCTTTTAATAGAGGCTCCATCTAGCAGCTTGTTATGCCAGGCTAAAGACACCCTGGTGACATTGCTTCCACAGAGCAAGGAACGAAGTATAGGATACAGAGCCAGTGCTCAGCAAGAGTGTGCTGAGGGGCAGATGAAGTTAATCTCCTAAGCAAAGCTGAGGTTTGAGTGATCCCCAAAGTATGTACCAGGACCTTGGCTTGCTTGCCACTCAACTCTGGTCATCCATGTAGCCTCACTGATTGAAGGGGATACTTTTAAGAGTCCCAACCTAGGCCAGGTGCCATGGGGCATGGCTCCCTCTAGAAATCCATGGAGGATCCTCACTCAGCCAGGCTGGGGTTGCCCAAGAAGATACTTCCCCACTTCAGAGAAATTGACTACCATTGTTCCCTCAGAGGTGTGGAATGTGGAAAGGACCACCAGTGCTAGACTAGGGTTGGTCTGGGCACAGCATTTAAGGAGGTATCCCTCTGGAACAAACTCATTAAGCCCTTCATCTGTCTGTTTGGGGCCTTTGTCTGACAGCTACATTTGCTGATTGGTGATAAAGTTCCTTCCTCATTTCTGTGTATTCCAAGTGAATATCTGTATTGATGTTAGATGTATTAATTTTTGTAGCAGAGTCATGGCTAGAACTGGTAGAGGTACAGGATGTGATGGGGGATGTGGCTTCTCTCCTTTTGGGGTATTCAAAGATAATTTAGTAATTACTACTGTATTTTCCCATTGCTGCTATAGCAACTTACTATAAACTTAATGGCTTAAAACCACTCAACTGTATTATCCTACAATTCTGGAGGTAGAAATCCTAAAATCAAGTTGTTGGAAGGGCTGTGTTCCTTTTAGAGGCTCTGGGGGGAAAGATCTAGTCCTTGCCTTCCCATCTTCTAAAGACTACTCACATTCCTTGGATTGTGATCCTCTTCCAGCAGTGGGATCCCTCTGATGTCTGGTTCCATTGTCACATTTCCTTCTGTGACTCTGACTCTTCTGCATCCCTTTTAAAAGGACCCTTGTAACTACATGGAGCCCACCCACATAATCCACAGTAATCTCCCCATCCCAAAATGCTTAACTCAATCATACCTGCAAAGTCCCTTTTTCCATTTAAGTGAACAAATCCATACATTTGATGATTAGAATGTAGACATCTTTTTTTTGGGCCGGGGGGAGTGGATTATTTTGCTAAACACAACTACCAAAATGGAGATATGAAGGCATCAGGGATGTGATACACATTGTGGGCTGGGGGACAGAGGGTGGCTAGTCCGGGACAAATGAACTTGACAGAATCTAAGGAAAAACGTAAGAAAGTAAGATACTGAGAAACATCCCAGGGCAGCGCCAAATCTAAAACTCAGTAGTGAGGAGAGGGAGGAGAGGATTATTTCTCTTGTTACTGAGAAGGTATAAATTGGAAATTTGGGAAGTAAGAAATAGGTTTTCCCAAGGACCCTAGGGTTGGGTCTGTTGACCTGGTAGATGAATAAACAGGGGCAGTGGAGGTTTGACATGTGCTCTGTGCTAAGTCAATCTTAGTAAAGGATGCCATTGCAAATGTGTCAACCCTTCACCTAAAAATAAAACAGGATTTTAAAGCCAGAGTGCAGTGCAACCATTATCTAATCTTGCCCCCTGTGTTTTATAAAATAGAGAACAAAAGTGGAAAAAGTTCAGATGTGTTGACCAATGACACATGGCAAGTTGGTGTCAGAATTTGGACTAGAAACCAGGGCTCTTGGCTCCACTCCTGCCTTTTTTCCAGCATACCAGAGTTCTTCCTTTGAAACTGTCTCACGTGTCACTGACCCATGTACCATACTGCAGAGGAAGGCCATGGGAGAGGAGTGTGGGGCTAGGATACATGCCCACTATCTCCACCTAGAAACAGCAGGTTGCTTTTGGTTTTGTGGAGCCCTATGTAGTTTTGTTTAAGGACAAGGACAAAAATCCTCTCTGAGGGCAGTGGGACAAGCATAGTCCCTGTGCAGCTGCATGTAGATTTAGGAATGGAGAGTCTCGAAGAAGAGCAATGCAGATCAACTCACCCTCTTGGTCAGTGCAGCATTATAATTCTGTCCTCTTCTGAAAATGGCTTAATGACGTTCGAAGAGGTGGTGTGACTGCCTCATATGAAAGCAACTGCACACTGACAACTTCATGACAGCTTCCCTTTTAGCAGAGAGCATGTTTTCTAATGAGGCAGGAAGAGGATAATTTATCTAGAATATCCATGCAGCTTTGGGGGATACATCCCTAAGCTGCTCGGAACACTTCATCAGTGAGGTGATGGGCCAATAAGAAGCGATGAACACATAGCTGGCAGAGAAGCTGCAGAGACCCTAAGAGGACCTGAAGAGTTGCAGTTCCTTTTTCCTAATATAGCAACATCTTTGAAAGTATTTCAGTGTAGTTCTGGAACAAGTCACAGGAGACAAACATGACTTTAAGCCACCTCAGCAGAAAATGGGATGTGAGGGGAAAATGCTTACGACACCGTAGGATATGGGGAAAGATAGATCTAGACTGAAGAGGAAGTGAATATGCACTTGAGATAGTCCATGCCTGCCTACTTCTGGGTCTCTGGGTTTCAGAATGAATTGAAGGCCTTCTCTACTCCCAGGATAAGCTTCTATGAAGAAAACATATAATCATATATTTAAGTGGGTCTTTAAATATTCATGCATGTTGTCCCACAATAAATGCTTTGTGTAGCTGATTGGAATGCTTTTACTGCATAAGACCTTGGGCTTCTAGTGAATTTCCCTTTTAATTTAAAGTGATGAGGGTGGCTGTGTGGGTGGAGGCTGCTTAGGGGGTGTTAATGTCATGCTGTAAAATTTGAAGGGATTGGGAAATTATTATGTGATTTTAATTGGATGCTGCAACATTTTGAGGGGGTAGGAAATTAATATAGAATAAAATTGTTATACGTAAAAAATTATTTGTAACATTTTTCAGAATCTTTAATATCAATATCACTAATGGCTCTCTCATCAAATAGCCATCAGCCTCCCTGAAGCTAGATTTGTAGAGTGAAAATGTTGTAGAAACATGCCAACTATCAAGATAGTTTAAGGGAAGACAACTCATAATCCTGCCCCAAATTGCCAAGTATTTGACCCTTCTTAGGCAGGGCCATGTATATTAGGTGTTTCCAAATGGAATGCAGCTTAAAAATACAAACTGACATTACATTTAGTAATACATGGGATGTCACTGATTGTATTCACAAGGTTTCAGCATTTGTGATCTAGAGCAGGTGGGAAGCAATGAATGTAGGACATGGTTAAATTCCAGCCTCGTTTGATATTGTTGAAAGGAGTGCTGGGTTGAGGAACTCTCAGGAAGCAGGACACTCAAGAGAGGAGTAAATAACCCTAAAGTTAAAACACAAACTGGAGAGAGTCTGAATGTCATCTTAATCTAGGCTCTTAAGTTAGACTCTTATGCTAGATGCAGTACCGTGGTTCATTTACTACGCATCTATTCATCATTTAAATGTTCTTTGTCACACATTCAAGCATTTCCTTGTTCAAATGCATTTTACAGGACAATTATAGAGGAGTGTTTTTCTAACTTTTTTGAGTTCAAACCGCAATAAGAAATATGTTTTATATTTGAACTCAGTACCCATTTACATGTAAATACACACACACAAAAGTTTAATGAAACAATGCTATGCCACAAAATGAAATGAAGGAAAATTTGATGAGTTAGTCATTACATATATTGCTCACTTTACCTCCAGCATGTCTCATCCACTGATCCTGGCAATTGGCTGAAGGATCAGTTGCAATATGTACATTCTTGTTAAGGATTTGTGTAGTGCTGTGGTGTTTTCTAGTCTATCCCATTCTTAAGGAATATTGGTTACAACAAAATGGTGGCAGTAGAATGATTTTATTTATTTGGGAGAGAGGGAAAGAGAGCATGGGCAGGGGATGGGAAGAGAGAGAGGGAGAGGGACAAGCAATGAGGGAATATATCCGAGGACTCCGAGATCATGACCTGAGCAGAAGTCAGATGTTTAACTGACTGAGCCACACAGGCACCCCAAATAAATAAATAAATAAATAAATAAATAAATAAATAAATAAATTTTAAAGATTTTATTTATTTATTTGACAGAGAGAGAGAGATAGCACAAGCAGGGGGAGTGGCAGGCAGAGGGAGAAGGAGAAGCAGGCTTCACACAGAGCAGGGGGAGCCCGACGTGGGGCTCGATCCCAGGACCCCGGGATCATGACACTAGCTGAAGGCAGTCACTTAACCAACTGAGCCACCCAGGTGCCCCCAAATAAATATATTTTTAACAAGCGTTTTTCATGTCATTATTCTGTCCGAGGGTGGACAATGAATTTTCTTTTTTTCCCCATTAGAGTACAGTTTGGTGTTGAGTGTTTTCTTCCCTACTGGCTCTTCTTCACCTACCCCAGCGTTCTCCTTCCTAGAATCATTCTCATTGCTCTCTCAGACCATTAATTGAGCTCTACCCTTGTCTCCTTGCTCACATCCACCTCTTCCATAGACCTTCCTTGATAATTTCAATCTCCAGCCATCCTTTCTTTCTCAGTCCATACAGCACAGCTATTTGATTCTGATAGCTGCGGGCCCCAGCATTATAATCATGTAGTGTCTGCTATCATTCTCTCTTTTGTTTCTTTGATAAGATTAAATCTTAGTGCTTCTTTTCTTTGGGTTATAAAATCCTGGAAAGCAGGACATTTTCTCCTATGTTTATAATTTTTTTCATCATTCCTGAAATACCGGCCACAAGTACTTGCTGAATCCGTGCTGATTGATACTAATTGTGCTGTGTTGCCTGTTGGCATTCTCATGTTTTTCTCTCTATGCTGACTTTAAAATTATATGTTTGTTGAAAATGGGAATGGTGCCTTTGATTTTTTTTTGAGAACTTTTTGACACATATCATACATAGAGAAAACATACACACAGAAAACATACACATCAAAAGTATTACCGCATTGATTTTTTACAATGTGCAAACACCCATAATACTAATCAAGGAAAATAACCCAAGAATCTACTGCATCATTTCAGTCATGGTAAATACTATCCTGATGTCTGTAAGCATATTTTGGTTTTCCCGCATTCGAACTTTATACAAATGGAGTCATTCCATATCTACTTTTTGTTTTCTCTGACTTGGTTCACTCAGTGTTATATTTATGATATTTGCCTTTATTGTTGCAAGTAGTTGTAAATTGATCATTCCAGTTAGTGTGCGGTGTTCCATTAACTGAATGCACTATAATTTAGTTCTACAGTTGACTGTTGATGGACATTTTGTTATTTCCTGGTTTGGGGTTTTCCTGAAGAGTATAAACTGCTATAGAACAGTCTTGTACATATATTTGGTGAACATGGTTTCATATTTCTAATGATTATATTCTTGAGGATAGAATTGTTGGCTCTCAAGTATATGTGTGTTGAGCTGTAATAGATGCTGTCAGTTGACCAAAATGATTGTGCCAGTTTAGACTCCCAACAACAACATATGGGAGTTCTGTATTCTTCACATCTTTGCCAATAGACAGTATATTTCCCCTTTCTTTCTTTCTTTCTTTCTTTCTTTCTTTCTTTCTTTCTTTCTT